>NW_021604593.1:3213380-3276139 GCF_004785775.1 Grammomys surdaster
TGTATTGTTATTGCTGGGTCCATCTCATGCATCACTCACTGTATTGTCACTTGCTGGGTCCATCTCATGCATCACTCACTGTATTGTGATTGCTGGGTCCATCTCATGCATCACTCACTGTATTGTGATTGCTGGGTCCATCTCATGCATCACTCACTGTATTGTTATTGCTGGGTCTAGCATGGCAGCGGAGGGGATGGCATGACACGATCAGGTGCCGATTCAAATATCTACTGTTCTCAATTATGAGAATTGTTGGGTTTCCTCAATCTGCTCAGCCTTGCCAGTTTTCTGTATGTGACATGGTTCCACTTACCCCACACATCTTCATTCAAACCACTGCGCTACGGTGTCCTCATATGAGCTGTTCTAAAAGATAATTCACAGATATGTGATTCGAATACTATAAGGCTAACCATTGTATATGGGATGACTAAATGGTATGTAGTTCAGTATTTTACAGTCATCCATTCTGTCTAGTGTCTAAGTATTCCAGTACTCCAAGATGTCTCTACTGATTAAACTCTTTTTTTTTAATTTTTTTTGGCTGCTGTCTCAACCAACTTCTGACAGTCCTTCACATGTATTTTGTCTCCTTGGATTTAATCTACTTTGGGATAGTTCACACAAATGGAATACATAATATGTAAAACCCAAACCATAAGACCAAAACAATCCTCTAAAATTAATGCATGTAACGCAACTTAAAATCATTGTATTTATACTTACCAATGAGCAATAATTTTAGTACATAAAATCAAAAGTTAACTTTAATTTGATAAAATTAAGTTGTTAAATTTACTGTGGTTGTAAAAGTGGAAGGTATTAGAATGCTAAACATTAAAGAAAGTGGGAAATCTTGCTTGACTTAGGCCTGTTTTTAGCATAGTTTTGCTATGTTGTCCAGGCTAGCCTTGAACTCATACCTCAGTCTCCCTGGAAGCTAGACTACAGAGTGTACCACCATGGCTAGCTCTAGCTCATTTTTTTCAAGAGCAGTAGCGCAGTCATACTTTTGGACCTGTCTTAGGCAGTGCGGTCTGTTGAACATTCATTTGCTAGCAGTGAATTAGCCGTGACTCTCAGCTCTCTATTCTCAATGAGAATTTGGACAAGTGTTCTAGGCACTATTTTTCAGTGTGAGACAAAGTTGTATACAAAGACGGTCAGAGGGCTAGGTTGGTGGCTCAGTTAGTTAAACATTGTGCAAGCATGGGGGTCAGAGTTCAATCTCCAGAACCCACATAAGAAGTTAAAGTAGAGGACGTGCTTGCAATCCCAATTTGGGGTGAGGAGTGGAGGCGGCAGGGGAATCCATGGGGCTTTCTGGCTAGCCAGCCTTGTCTAATTTGCAAGCTTCTACATCTCTGGTGGATGGCTCTTGAAAAGTGAACCTGAGGTCCACCTCGGGCCTCTGTACCCTGACACACACCCACATGCACACACACACACACACACACACACACACACACACACACACACACACACACAAGTCTCCTTAGGCAGCTGACATTGGTTGCCATTCCTCACCCATGGCAAGTGTAGGTATGTGTTCATGAGAAAGAATGTCCCCGAGCTTTCCAAACAGGTTGCAAGAGTTGTTTCATGTAGGGGACATGCCTCAAAACTTTGGTAGCTTGTTGTCACTGCATGTCTATATTGGAAGTGTTGAGCTCATGGTTTATGTCCTAGTATAACTCAGTCTTGGGTTATGCTGTAGAGTGGATTTAGTGGGGACATTTTGACATTCATCACAAAGGTGGGGCAGATGTGACAAGGTTAGACCCTAAAGTACATTCTTCTGGGGACCCAGTGGTCAAAGATGGGAGAGAGTGGCCTTTAAAGCCTGGTGTGTGGACCTTTATGGGTGCAGTCCTCAGAGCAGTGACTCTCCAGGAAAAGGATATGATTGTGGAAAGCCTTCCTGCTGGTGCTTTTGTGGTGGCTTGTCCCCTAAAATGTTCCCAGGGGTTGCCAAGGAGATTGCTCAGTCTGAGACTGAAAGGGGAGTTAGCTAAGGTCCGTAGAAGGTTGTTTTTGGTAAAATACCGAAAACAGTGAACTTACAAACTGTGTTTAAAACTTTAGGGCCCAGGAAAGGGGAAAGGAAGTTGAATATTTTCACTGAATAGATAAAACTTGTTTCCAAGGAAAAGCATATAGTTACATATACCCATGAAGTCCTTTAAAGAATTAAGTTTGTTAATTCTGTTTCTTGATCTCTTACATTATTAATCACACAGAATAAATGCCATTCAGGATTATGTTTAGCCATCCCTAACAAATGAAAACAAATTTCTACTAAACCCCAAACAAACACATAATAGGGGTTAAATAAAGGTGGGAGCCTTTCTTCCTCTTGTAGGGAGAAGCCTGGGACAGGCTGTGTGGTGTTCCCTACCTGCAGGGTCTAACTTTATTGCTTGTCCTCTTCACTGTCTGAAGGTGGTTCACACTCCAGCGACCATGAGGGAGGGCAGAGATGCGTCTTTCTTTCCTTCCCTTTTCATTCTTTTTTCTTTCTTTCTTTTTCTCTTTCTTCTTTAAAAAGATTCTTGGTGAGATGTTAAAGACCCTCAAGAAGTACCATTTGCCATTTGGCTCTTAGGCTGCATCGGTATAATCACATTTACCTACAAGGGAATCTGAGAAATGCACCCAGCTAAAGCGGGCTTCAGAAGAGGGCGATTTCCTTGTCTCTGTGGAGAACGGGAAGGCAAACATTGAAGAACCACAGGTCTCTTCCAGAGAAACTCAGGAAGTGTCTTTTCCCACCTTCCCCTTACTAGCTCTAGCCATGTACACTGCTTTCTGGAGTTTGGGCTAAAGTACCCAGTTAAAAGCTGCCGATATCCATAAAAAGCCCAATATTAGGAATGAGTTACCATATATCTCCAAATATTCCCGAGTTCCCTCCGGAAGTTGATAGAAAGACCCTATTGCTGAAGTCAAGACACACATGAGTCATGGAACACGGAGAAACCAAGCTGGTACTGCTCTGGAAGCGCCGTCTATATTGGCTAGCTTTCATAGTATTGGAAGGCGGTGTGTGAGATCTCAGAAAAAAACCATCAGTCTTATTCAGCTGGGAACCTGGTTTACAACAATAAACTGCCTGGAAAGATATGCCCACTGGTGTAATAGTGACACAAAGGGCACTTTCTAGTTGGCTTTAAAGACGGACGGCTCTGTAAGTGGGACACTTTCCTGGCACACTTACTGGAACCAAGAACCTGTGGCTAGACAAACCACTGGCACTAGAAGAGAACTTCCTGCTGTTACTCTTCTGACGAGACATTTTAATAAACTAACTCCTAATAACTCCTCTTTGTAGCCGTAGACCCATGAGTCTTTCAGACTTCATCTGAGAAGCTGCTTCTTGCAGTCGAAGGTTATTAACAGGGACCCACAACTGGTCATAGTGAAACTGCTGAGGGCTCGTTCTTAAATGTGACATTGTATCACTCTCCTTGCCTCCCAAGGCTCAGGGATAGTTGCAGAAGAGCAGCTGGGAAGAATGTGAAAACCAGAGGTGGCAGCTCCTAAGAGCCAGAGGTGGTGGATGACCAGAGGAATCGTGTTTCTCATACACAATAGAGCAGCGGCATACCGGAACTCACAGCACTTGTGACAGCACACACAAGACTGCTCAAGCTCAACTCAAACAAAAATCAGTGTAGAGCTGGGAGGTGGGCCCAAAGTCCCTTGGATATCTGAGGGTCTGTTGGTAGCTGATAGCTGTTGGAACGGGGAGAGTTAAGTTTTCTTTAAGCATCTGGACCCTGGTGGGTATAACATGCTCTAGTGGATGCTTACATGCCTAAGAGCCTGTAGGCACTGCTGACGGGACTGGGATCTAACAGAAGAATGAGAACACAAGGTCGGTTGCTTATAGAATGGGGGATGGATCTGGAAGGAGACGGGAGATGAAAATGCACCCTGTGAAAGGCTCAAAGAATGAATGAAAAATTATTATAATAATAATTATCTGATTATCTATGACATGCCACATGCTGTCTTAGGAGCGACTGTGAACAAGCCTCTGTCCTCAGGAAGCTCACAGGAAGTGAAAAGATACTCATAGAGTATACTCAGTAACTCAGAATTCTACAGTTAGGAAATGGTCTACTTTAAAAAAAAGGTCACTCAGTGTTTTTCTAGGCCCCTGATCCCACGTTATGACAGTGTTCTAGTTAAAGTAAGATTAACAATTGCTAAGAACTATCATTCTATGTACAGAACTGTGAGTGGTCTGAGGACAAGAAGCAGTCTGCCGTTGCTCTGCCTGCCTGGCGCGTGGAGAATGGCCAGTGAGTCCTGTCTGAGTAGTTAGAGAAAAAGAGCAGAGAAAGTGTGAGCAGAGAAAAGCCTAAGTAGCAGTAATAGGGTGTATAATTCACATAACGTAGAGCCTTCATAGACGGATGTACATATTTGAGAAAGATATAAAATGCAGGGCGGCTATTTTCCACAAACGTGGTGTTTATTTTAGACTATGATTTATGAAATGACCTTGTGAATTAAAACCACGGTTTGTGCACTTGACATTTGTTGCTTATCTCTACTTGACTCTCATGCTTAACTCCCTAGTCATTCCTTCTGGTTCATATGTGAGGGCATGGGGGACTCAGACATGCTGCTATTCCTACTCCTATCCAGGAGGTAGGCTTTAGTCTAGGCTAAGCTGGCCAGCACAGTCCACCATAGCCACAGGCATTACTTCAGTGTTAGGAGTCATCGTCACTGTCGTCATTGTCATTATTACATCATCACCATCATCATCACCACAACCACCACTCTCATATCCATCAACACTTTAATAGCATTTGTTGACTTACTAGGTTCTAAACATCATAGGGACCCTGTGATAACACTGCAAGGTGGACACTGTCATAATCCCTTCTAGGCTGCTCTGTGTGTGAGCCAGGATGGTCTTTGACCTCAGGCAGCAGCTGGCTCTGGAATCTGTGCCTAAGGACTTTGGTGGGTTGCTTGTGACTAAAGCTGGTCAATAAGACTAAACCTGATGGGGCTGGAGAGATGGCTCAGCGGTTAAGAGCACTGACTGCTCTTCCAGAGGTCCTGAGTTCAATTCCCAGCAACCACATGGTGGCTCATGACCATCTGTAATGGGATCTGATACCCTCTTCTGGTGTATCTGAAGATAGCAACAGTGTACACAGTACATAAAATAAATAAAAAAATAATTCTTTAAAAAAAAAAAAGACTAAACCTCAGACCTTAAGTAAGGAAGATGGACGGCTCGCTTCGATGTGTGGCGAGCAGATGTGAGTCCTGGACCGCCTCCAGCATCTGTTTGCTTCAAGGGAGGCCAGGCCGAGTTCAAGGCCAGTATGTGGAGGTGGCAGAAGTAAAGGACTCAAAGCCTGGAGCCAGTGCCTGCATGGTACTGTGAACTTTATAGTCAGTGAGGCAATAAACTATTCAAACAATGGGAAAGCACCTCAACACCACTTGATTTATTTAAAATGATGTATAAATACTTTTCTTATATTTGCTATGTGAAAATTTTTTATTTCAGTATCCTTTGCTTATCTCCACCAATAACCATAGTACAAATGTAGAGATGTTAACATGGCATTAGTCAAGTTACCTTAGTATAGAAGAATAGTGCAAACGTGACCCGTATACTGTCATGTTTCTTTTATCCAGATGACACATTTCCCCCAACATTTTAATGTCTTTGAATTGGGGGTATATCCCATAATTGATGATGTCTTTAAATTAATTGAAAGTGTTTCTCTTTTTCTTCGTGCTGAATGGAGAAAGCAAGTAAGCAATTGGCGCACCATAAGCTCAATGTGATCAAAGGTGGGTACATTCTCCCTCTCAAGTATTGCTTTACCTTATTCACAACCTGGACCAGACACAGTCAAATACATTACTCATAAATGCAACTACGCACAACAAAGAAATTTCATATGTTCCTAGAGTTTTATTGGGGATTAGATTATAAACAGTAAATTATAAATGAGAAAATGATCAGGGAACACTTAAGGGCAGGAATCCCATGATCAAGAATGGGACACTTAATGTTGCTGTGTCTCAGCAACCTTAAGTCTTATGTCTGGGACATAATTAAGAGATCATCACTGAGCGTTGCCTTGGGCATCAGCTCACACTCGCTCTAATAACAATCAGTACTTACTTGGGACACTGTGAGTGTGAACTTTTATTTATTGTTCTTGTTTATTTGAATGAATTATAATTATTAGTCAACTAATTGTTAGTAGGGTCTGAGCCCAGATTCTCATTTGTGCTAAGCAAGCACACAAGTACTGAGCTGTATTCTCAGATCTGATTTCTTTTTAATTGTTGTTTTGAGACAGGCTCTCACTTTGTAGCATAGCATGGCTTAGAACTCACTCTGTAGCCCAGGCTTGTCTTTAACTTGTAGTGATCCTCTTGCTCCATCCTTTGAAGTATTAAAATTACAGTTGTGAGCTACCATGCCTGGATTGAGACAGAATCTTGATGTGTAGCTCCAATTAACTTCAAACCCGTGATCCTCGTCTGAAGCCTCCTAAATGCTGAGATTACAGGAACATCAATTCTGACAATGCAAGAGAAAGGAGTCCACTTATTCAGCTGAAGATGCTTAAAGGGGATTCACAGGTACCTACTATTAATGAGGTTTGTACATTCAACATGTGTTTATTGAGTCTATGCTCCATGGAGCAAGCGCCAGCTGCTTGGAATACAGCAAAAGATAGCTTTTATTTACAACACTGCCCTGATTGTATGGAACTACAGTCTAGCAAGAAGGTGGCAATTATATAGGGTACCCAATCCTCATGTGAGTCAGGAGAGGTTTCTGGAGGAGGCTGAATGAGGTGGATAGATGTCTGAGCAGCAAGTGAAATCAAGCGAGATGATAACAAGTTAACAAGGGCAGGTATGCCAAAGAAAAGGGCATCAAGATGATGTCTAAGCTGAGAGACAGCTCACAGAATGAGAGAAGGCCTAACAATCTAGAGACCGAAGCCAGTGACTTACAGGCCAGCTGTTGATGACTAGGTGGTATGATTTCTACTGAAGACTTACCGGCCACTTCACCCATTCTCTGAGCTTGGCCTTCTTACATCGTTTATTTAAAAATTTTATCTTGGAAAATTAATAATCTTATAGTTACTTGGCCATGAGAATAATATTCAAATATATAATTTATTTAAAAGAACCATGACAGGAAACAGAATCTATGGTGTTTCCATAAAGAGAGAATTTACTGTTGCTATCTTCTCTTTTGTAGACCAAGTCTGTACTGCAGATGCACTTATGAAATAAGGTGGTATCAGTCTAAGATATTGGGGTTTAAGAGCTTTGGCTGCTGTTCCGGAGGACCCATGTTTGGTTCCCAGCACCCACATAGCAGCTCACAACCTTCTGTAACTCCAGTTCCAGGGGATCTGACACATTCTTTTGGCCTCTGAAGGTACCAGGCTTTAAATGGTGCACAAATATAGACACAGGTAAAAACCCATATGCATAAAATTAAATAAAAAGTTGATTTTATAGCCTGCCTTTCATCTTTTTCTAAATGTTTTAAAAACATGTATGTAGGTAATGAGAAAGTAGCACATGTGTGGAGTAACAGGATATCAAATTGTAACAAGTTGTCTATTCTAGCCAGTATACCAGACACAAATACCTCTTCATGGAGGAAATAAATGTTTTCAGTTACTCTTGGGAATGTGTTAATCGGAAGGCTAGATGTGTGTTCAGAGGTCATCTACTCTGGATGTTTCTTTGCTAGCTGATATGCTGGGCTGTTCCTTCCTGGGGTCACTGCCTTTAAAGAATAGTAATGTTGGAAAGCATAGGATTCAGCATATTGAACATACTCCAGAGTAACCATAACAGACATCCCAAAGCCTTTATCTGACTGATGAGCAGGCTGAGGCGCCAAGAGATGATGGGACATATTCAAGGTCATATGACCTCACTCAGATTAAAATAGTGAGGGGATAGCTGAGTAGGCTCATTTCTCTATTGTTTTCTCCAAGTTTTTAATGGAGGGACTGATACTCACTGTTATTACACTGATATTTTTTATTCAGAGAGAAAACCTGAACACATTAACTAGGTAAAACAGTCGATATGGTAAAACCTAGGTTAAGATTTAGAAAAAGAGGCCCATTCTAACTGGAAGTCCAGCTTCATTAAGGAATAATTGGACAAAATTCATGTTTTAATTTAAGAATCCATTTTTATGGTTTAAACTTTTCAGTGGGCGTTACAAAAACCAGAGAGGGTAGTGCCTGGAACTGCAGATCCCAGGATCAAGAGCTGACTTCTTCTTTTCTCTTTCATTTACCATTGCAATCCATAAAGTGTGCTTGTATCATAGAAACAAACAAAAATGGTTCAGTGAGACAGCTCAGTGGCAAAAGGCACTTGCGGTTAAGTCTGAAGACTGCACTGGATTCTCAGAAGCCATGTTGTACAAGGAGAGAACCAACTCCCAGACATTGTCCTCTGGCTCCACATGTGCCCAGTCTGCACAACTCAGCAACAGATAAAGCACTTAAAATACAAAGAAAGAAAAAAAGCAAACCAAAAATAGACCTTTGCAATTTTTCATAGTTATGTGCGGTCCTCTTTTTTTTTTTTAAAGCCTTTGCTATTTTCTGTGTCAGTACATTATATATCTATTTAATCTTTTCCAGGCATTCTATCATACGTGTAAACCACCATGATCAACTTAATAATTCCCTATTATTGGAAATTTATATTGTTCAAAAATTTTAATATTATAAACTTGGTATAGTAAATATCCTTCTACATGTATCTGTGGATATGATTTAAATTCCTGGATGTTGAATGCCCAAATTAAAGTGCATGCATATGTAAAATATTACATTTATGACAAGTTGCATTCTAAAAAAAACTTAAGTCACTTTCTAGTTCTTCCAACAATATACCAAATGCCATTTTCCTGTACTTGTGTATATGCAGTGCATGTGTATGCAGTGTGTGTGTATGCAGTCGTGTGTATGTGTCACCTGTGTGTGGAGGCAGGGGCTGACGTGGTGTGTCCTCCTCAGCTGCTTCCCACCTTATCTTTGGCACAGTCCCTCACTGAACCCTGTGAGCTCTGGGGCTCTGCTTATTTCTTCCCACTCTGGGATAAGGTTACCGGCTTATGGTTTATTCTTTTTATTATGATGCTGTAGACCTGAACTCCGGTAATGTGCAGCAGGCATTTTGCTGACTGAGCTGTCTCCTTAGCCTCTCTCATTTTATCCCACGTGGCCAGTCTTTGGATTACTCTCAGTTAAACAGGCAAAAGATAAAATCTGTTGTTTAGAAAACAAAAAACAATCAACAACCAAAAACCCAAGCTCCTAAAGAACTTCTCAGGTAGTCTGTGTTTGAATGGAGGAGGGACAGTAGGTGCTTCTAAGTTAAACTTCTAAACCATGTATGCTAAGTAGAAACTGTCTCAATGCATTCAGCCACAAAGACTTCGTTTTAAAATTGCATAATATCTCCCAGTAATTCCAAAGAGTCTTTATTTGGAGTGCACAAGGAGGAAGAGACAGGTTTCATGACAGGGTAGTCTTGGGAAGTGAGTTTCCTTGTAACATGGACAACAGCCTTGAGGCATTTCAATAAATGGCATCTTGGACTTCAGGATGTAGAAGGGAAGATAGCTGGTTAATGACATAGCCACGAAATGAGTCAGAAAGCAGTATGGTCTTCAAAGGTGTATGTGCCTGGGCACATTCTACATTAGAAAGTTAAATGAGTATGTTGTTCAAGTAGCCAAGGCAAAAGTACTAGTAAACCCAAGGATATTTCCTCTCCTTACAAGCTATTCTTCCTGTTGGCATTGACTCGACAGGATCTTCAATAACTTACCTTGACAGCCATTAACTTGATGAAGTAGACTAACCTAGAGACAACCAGTGGATTATTTGTAGGTAATTAGGAACAATGTCTACTAATTTTTTTGGGGAAGATAAACCTCTAGTGATTTACAAAGTGTCCTTGTACTCAATGGTAGAACTAGCTAGAAATGGAAATTCTCAAGATCAGCTCTAGACTTACTTAACTTTTGGTGTCAGGTCAGGAATCCATGTGTTACCAAGTCTTTATGGAGATTCTGCTATCTTACCCACCCATGCTTAATAACGAAATCATTTATGTTTTATTTATGATTTATTATCATCAATGTTTTCAAAAGTTTTTTTTCCTTTTTCAAATTATTGTTAAGTTTCAGAAGTTTGGAGAATGTAAAGTTACAAAAAGGTAAGAGATGACTTGGGTTGCTTAAACACATCCCTGTAATGGGAATATAGTGCTTTAAAAAGGATGCTGGAGTCTGGAGAGATGGCTCAGCCATTAAGAGCCCTTTCTGCTTTCATAGAGAAGCAGAGTTAGTTCCCAGTACCCACACAGGGCAGCTCACAGCATATGGAAACTCTCGCTCCAGGAGGTTCAACACTCTGTTCTCATCTGGCCTACACCCTCCACATACACCCCAAAACACCTAGCAAGTAATTCTGTGCCTGGCATTTTGAAGTGCGTGTTTCAGCCAGGGCCGAAGAGGTCTTTGTCAAGTGAAACACCTTAGAGGATGAGGGGTCTTAACTGTTCACAGATGGTCCACATATCTCAAAAGAATTGCATTTACTTTGAATTTGGGTGTTATTTGACTCATCTGCATCAGGTTTATTGTGACAAAATAGGATTTCAACCAAAGAAAATATTTTATTAAAAATATTTCTGAATTGAGATCAAGGGTTTGGTTAGAAAGCTTAAATAGGAAGTACTAGGTTGTGTGCACACTGAAAAACTATTTTTTCTGATAAAAATTACCATTATCACTTGTTAATTTTTTTTTAAGTTTTAAGAAACTGCCAACTGTTATCCAATGTACTTACATCTTCTTTTGCACACAGGAGTAGTGAGACTACAAAGCTCTCTGCCCTCCTCACTGAGACTCCGAAGGGCAGCTCTGTATGAGTGTGGTGTCCTGTGGGGATTTTAATTTGTATTTTTCAATGGCTAATGGACATGAACTACTTTCCGTGCAGTTTTTGCCACTTGCATATCTTCTTGCTCATCCAGTCAGTCTATAGTTTATTAAAAAAGAAATACACACACTGGCCCATATAAAGATGTATATTCTCACTCTGGGCTAAACTGTGTTTTTAAATTCTTTTTGTGTGTAAAGTACTGACCCAGTGACTGTATTTAGAGGTGGGATCTACAAGGAAACAATTAAGGTTAAATGAGATTGCAAGAGTGATCCCCTGACGCCGAAAGATTTGTGTTCTTATAGTGAATCCCAATGTGCTTGCTTCCGTGAACACTCATACAGAGAGAACACACAAGAGGGAGGCTGCCTTCAAGTCAAGAAGCTCCTTATTAGAATTGGGCCTTGCCGGGCAGTGGTGGCACATGCCTTTAATCCCAGCACTTGGGAGGCAGAGGCAGGCGGATTTATGAGTTCGAGAGTTCGAGGCTAGCCTGGTCTACAGAGTGAGTTCCAGGACAGCCAGGGCTACACAGAGAAACCCTGTCTCGAAAAACAAACAAACAAACAAATAAATAAATAAATAAATAAAAAGTAAAAATAGAATTGGGGCTTGCTGGCACAATGAACTTGGACTTCCAGTTTCCAGAAAAATGTGTATCGTGTAAGCTACTTAATCTATGTTCCATTATGGCAGTCTGAGCTGACAAAGATGATGAGCTTAGTCACTTTATTTGTAATGCTGAAAATTGGAAAGCATCCAAATGAATAAAAAATACACACAGTTGTGTGTGTGTAAAACGGAATGCTACTGAGCAGTAAAATTGAATGAACTATTCATACAGCATAGATAAATCTCAGAATAACTGTACTGAGTGAAGGAGAGAGAGAGAGAGAGAGAGAGAGAGAGAGAGAGAGAGAGAGAGAGAGAGAGATATTTGACATTGTGTGACCTTACATAAATTTGAGAAAGTGGAGAGAATCTATAGTGACCGAAAGCAGATCTGTGGTTCCGTGGGAGGGGAGGCACGGGACGGTACGTGAGGGTGGGAATCCGAGCATGCCGGAGTGAACTAGAGATGACGCTCATATCATATATTTATCAGTTTGATTGTGGTGACAGTTGTATGGATGTATATATGTCAAAATGTAAGTTGAATATTTTAAATATATGTAGCTATGGTGTGTCGGTCATATTCAGTAATGCTGCTAAAAATGTGTGGAATTTTCTTATCTATAGGAAACTTCAGCTTTGTATTTAACAGGTTTTTGAATGCTCTTATCTCTAATGTCTGGTAAAGACATGGATAAGAGAATGCCTCACTTAGTAAAGGCTGCTGTATGTATGGAATGCCACGGCTTTGCAACAGAATTACCACCAATCCTGAGAGCAACCGACAAAGGTACCAAACCAAAGGACCTTAGAACAGGTAGATGGCTGAGAACTCACAGGGGAGAGACAAAAGATTACACTCAGGATCCCCCCCACCCTCTCTCTTTCCTTTTGACTTTTTACAGGCTTAGATGGTTCTGCTACATGTTTTGGTAAAAACAGACAATCATTAAAGTATAGTTCTTCCATTTCTACCTCCTCCTCCTTGCTCTCTCTCTCTTTTTTCTTTCTTCCTTTCTTTTTTTTTTGGTTTTTCAAGATAAATTTTCTCTGTGTAGCCCTGGCTATCCTGAAACTGTCTGGAACTCACTCTGTAGACTAGGTTGGCCTCGAAGTCAGAGATCTGCCTGCCTCTGCCTCCTTCCTGAGTGTTGGGACTAAAGGCGTGCACCAATCTTATTTGGCAATTAAAGATAGGGAAGCTGCATTGCAGAAAAGCCTCCACAGTGAGATGTTAAAACCCAGAGGTTTAAGTTGAATAAAACGTTTACAGTAGAACTCAAAGTTGCATATAGAATTTGATTAAAACCTCAAAGCCTGCCTCAATATCAGAAACACTGAAGATAAACTAGGGTTTTACTGATAGTTGGGCGCATCTGATGTTTACTGGAAGTTGGGAAAAGCGAAATTTCATACAGAAGTCCTTCGTGGGAAGTCACTGTGTAGACAACTCTGTCCAACTGTTGCAAAACTGTTTTTTTTTTCCCGTGTTGGAGACACAAAGTTTTTACTTAAGAGCTAGCTTCTTAGGTTTTAAGCATTTTATCCTTTGAGTTTTGACTATGCAAGCTAACAAGAGCAAATTCATAGTTGATGTCAAGTTCTTTCTCGTTCTAACAGTTCATAGAGAACAAAATTCTCCGAGGCACTCCCCCTCGCCACGCCCCACTCCGCGGGGCGTCCTTCCTTTTGCGGTCTGTGACTGCGACTAGTACTAATTCCTTGTTGCTTCCCAGCTAGAGAGTTCTGACTGCACCTGCTCCCAGGGCCAGCGGGGGTCCTGGGTCTTCCACACTCGGCTTGAATTGCTTGTGCACGGACACGACGACCCGCCAGGGGTCACTGTAGCCTCAGAGCTATTGTGCCCACCAGTGCCTGGCCCCGGCTGGCCGCGCGGAGGGCGTGGGACTGGGACCGCAGAACGCGAGGGTCGGAGCAGAACTGCGCCTTGCCTGCTCGGAGCCAACCTTCCGGTCTCCCTGGGAAACGAACGCGGTGACCTCGCGACGGCCGGACTACTCGGCCCAGCGCACGCGTTCTCGCCGGGACCTGAGGGCACCCAGCCACCCTGACCACCTCCGCTCCGCCCTCCGCCCCCAGCTGAGACCCCGCCCAGAAGGGGGGCGCTCGGGTCACCGTCCCGGGGCTCCTGCTTCAGTTCCGAGGCCTTTTGCCGACGCCCCGGGTCGGGGCCGGCTGTACCTGGGCTGCTCCCGCCCAGGGCTCCGCCCCGCGCGCCACCAAGAACTTTCCCTGGAGCCTCGGAGGCCTGGCGCACCGGGTCCTGCCGCGCCCGCCCGCAGGTCCTCCGACGCCCGGCTTTTCCAGGACGTTCGGGAAAGGAAGCTTGAACTTGGCCATCTCCTCGGGATGAGTTCGGGGACCCTCGGACGGAAGCCGCGGCCCGCGACAAGCTGACCTCCCCCGGTTGGTTTCAGTGAGGAGCCCTGGTCGGTCCCCCGGCTGTGAGAGTGGCGGAGGGAGTGGCGACCTTCGCCACTAGCCCTGCGTCCCAGGCTGGGGGTCATGGTCACCCTCGACACAAAAGAGAAGCTGAGCGCTCTTGGCTCTGCCTTCCCTGTAAGGGGCTGAGGGGCGGGGTCGGCGCTGGAAGTGCGCGCCTGGCGGGGACTCGGGAGCTGCGGCAGGGGAATCGCTCTAGGGCTAGCGTTGGGCTGGCGCTGTAGAGCACCGAGGGGCGTCTGAGTCCAGGGAGGGTCTGGAGGGCTCGTCCCGCCCTTTTCGTGTCTCGGGCCGGCTGACCTTAGCCAGGCGACTCTTGTTGTCCCCAGGTCGCCGCCCCAGTCTTCAGTAGAGGAGCCGCAGCCGCAGGATGCGCGGGGACGCGCCGCCCCGTGTTCCTAGTTCCGTGAACGCTTCCCGGGCGACTCCGGGCTCCTGACGCTCCGAGGCGTGCTCACCCTCCCGCCTCCGCCCTCCGAGCTTCTCGGGGTGCCCTCGGCTCGACCCCAGAACCCCAGACCTCACCTCACCCGGGGACCCCACCCAGACCCGCGCCTCTCGCCCTCCACACGGCGCGCACAATAAATTAATGCTTCGCGCTTGAAGGGAGGCGGCGGCGGGCGCCGCGGTCGCTGCTCTCGCCTGGCTGGAGACGCTTTCAGCCGACATGGGCTGTTTCTGCGCCGTTCCGGAAGAATTTTACTGCGAAGTTTTGCTCTTGGACGAGTCCAAGCTCACCCTCACCACCCAGCAGCAGGGCATCAAGGTAAGCACAGCTCGGGTCGCGGTGCCGGGGTCGCGACGTGGGGGTCCGCGGCTTTGTCTCAGGCTGTCACCGGTCCAGCCTGGCCACCAGTGGAAAGGAGAGGCATCAGTTCCCGGCCTCAAACAGACTGTGTATGTGTGTGTGTGTGTGTGGGGGTGTCTGTCGGACTGCACTAACTTGGAGTTGCTTAGAAAAGTAACTTTGGTGTCTCAAAGGGTCCTCGACGCCCCAGCTTCCAGCAGCAATTCGAGATCCGGGGACAGGGACAGACGCTGCCCCCCACCCCCAGCCCTTCGGCTTCCCCAGAAGCTCTCAGACCCCTCGCAGCTCCCAGACAGCGCGGAATTGAATGGACAGGCTGCACCCGGCTCGGGTGCTGAAGGCGTGCTTCTTGGCTTTGTGGAAGCCTTCCTCCCCAACCCCCTTTTCTCTGAAAGTGTTCTTGGGCAAGCAAATCAATTCACTCCCTTGCTGAAACATTAATCAGGTTGTTGTGATTGTGCTCCTCGGATTTGTAGTTGGGTAATTCTACGTTTGTCCCGAAAACAATTTTTGTACCTACAAGAGAGCTGGTTTTATCTCCATATTTAAGTAAGCATCTCACAGTGCAAATCCGTAATCGGTTTGCTCCTGTTCGTAGTCATTAAATATGTATTGCTGCTTCTAACCTAGAGAACCTACAGAAAGCCTGCGAGCTTGCCCCGACCCACTTCCTTAATTTTAATGAGTTCATCTTTTTGTGCCTGACAACCTGAGGATGCACCTGCGCGTTGGTTTCGCTTTTTCTAGCAATGTAACTGCCTGCCGAGGAGATACGAAAAAAACGTGTGTGTTTTGTTTGTCTTTTCCCTTCAGTATTAAATTTCCGAGGCATTTTAGTTAAGGCAGCACATGTCCCCATCCCCGCCCCCAGCTGTGGGGCTGGGGGTAGAGTTAGAAGTTCCTGATGAAGCCCACCTTCCCTCTCCTTGTCTTTCAGAAGTTAACCACATAAAGTCAGTTCTGGGCTTTGGGAGAGTCTGCCTTGATTACCTTTATGCCCATCAGAAAAACTATTCTTGGCTAGAAGCCTTTTCGTGGATGTTACCAGTTTGGACATACAGAATTAGGATTTCATGGGTGTAATCCTCTTGCAGAAGAAAGGCCAATGTGACCAATTAAAGCTAAAACACTTAACCCCTTGCTTTGGGAAGCCGTTTTGAATGTTGTAACTCAGGAATTATAATGAGTAAAATTCAATCACATTCTCATCTTTAGGCTTTTCCCAAAAGCAATAAACTGATATTTGTAGGGACAGTGTTCATTTTATATTTTTAACTTTTCTTCGCATTCTGAGACACATCCCCTCACACTCTTAAGAAATCAGGGGAAAGCCAAACTCTTACTGTAGGATATAATGGAACATTTTGTGGTGTGCTATGTGAATAACATAGGCCAAAATAAAATCAAAACAACAAAAAGGACAGTTCTTAATAATATGTGCAGAGTTCCTGGAGTGGGCGTGGAAACAGAGAGGGTTATGATCAGATGCTAAGCTGACAAAGAGATCTTTCTGAAGTGCAAAGGATGAATGCATCTGGAATCTAGAGTCATCTCCTGCAAGAGCTTCCTGTTTAATCATGAAAGCCATGCCTCTGTCAGCTGTGGCGAGCGTAGATTATGCTGTCAGGAGAGCAGCCAAGACTTGCAATCAAATGGAATAATCTGTGAAAGAAACGTGAATCAGAAATCCTGACCCATGCTTATTTTTAATAACTGTTGCATTTACCTCGTTTTACAAACGGATTGAGAATTGGTGAGTGATTCAAAGGCAGAACAACTTCAAAATCCAGTTATTCTGGCCGAGTGCCGTGCAGCTAAACGGTATTTAAAGCGGGCTCTGGTTGGAAGCAATCATTTCTCTACAAGCTTGGCCTCTTTTGGTGTCACAGAAGCATGCCATGCTGACTTTGATGTCCGTGTGTAACACAGATGTTGTCTGCTGGATTATCTGCAGCTACTATACCTCCTTAAAGACATGTGTGTTAGGACACAGCTACCAGTGGCCTGTACTAAGTTAACCCAGTTTATATTTACCGGTGATATGAGGTCTGCAAAAGCATCTCCCGTGTAAATGATGACTTAAACACTGACTGAACATGTGTGCTATTCACAACTGACTTTTAAACGCTGATTGAACATGTGTGCTATTCACAACTGACTTTTAAAAACATTCTCTTAACCTTCCAATGTCAGGGCATATAGATGCAATTACTATGCATATGAATGTTTGAATGATGTTTATTTATTTTATGTGTATTGGTGTTTTGCCCGTGTGCATGTCTAAGAGGGTGTTGGATCCCCTGGAACTGGAGATGGTTGTGAGCTGCCATGTTGGTGCTGAGACTTGAACTCAAGGCCTCTGGAAGAGCAACCAGTGCTCTTAACTGTTGAGCCATCTCTTTTGTCCCAGTTAATGTATATTAATTAGGTAAATTTAGCATCTACTTTAGTTCACAAGTAAACAGTTAACTTTAAAATCAGTAATCAATAGCTGCTATTAAAAAGATCTCTGCAGTAATTTACTTAATGATTGGATATTGCTAAGTACAGTCAACATTAATGGAAGGTCCAAGTGTTTCAAGGGGAGAAGAGGCCTGTACACTCCTGTTTGAAAGCAGAGGAGTGATACCTACATATTCTGGTCTTAGAAATACAGAAACTGGATAAAAGGATGCAGGGTTTGTGAGTAGTCAGGAAGAGAAAAAGCTTAGGCCAGAAGTTTTGCAGCAGCATACCTGAGATGTAAAGTTTGGAAAACTGACAAAAATTTAACTTTAGTTGAAGGCATTACACTAGGAAATGCATCTCTTGTTAGTACTGGAAGGAAAGTAAGAAAGACAATGAAGCACAGCTGAGAAACCAAAACCTTGGTCACAATTGTGGGCAAAAGTAGATTCCCAACTTCACGTTGTACCTCTTATGTACACACTTTACAGTACTTTAAACACATAAACACATACTCTATACTTCCAGAACCTTACTTACTGTTATATTTTGTCTGAAAATCTCAAGTTTTATCTTTAATGTATTTGATGTAATTATTTTTTCTTCTTGTATTTTTATACTAACCAAAAGATTCTCAGAAATTAAGTAGAAATAAAAACAAGGCTAAGCAACACCAATTAGCTCATTTTCCTCTGAAATTAAAACAGAAAACATTGATTAAAATTATTTTTTTAAAAGGACGGCTTAAGGGCTGATGAGATGGCGCTGGGTAAGGATGCCTGTTCAGCATCCCTGGGGATCAGAGCTGGATCCCTGGTATTCACCTAAAGGTGAAGCAGAGGCACAACCATACAGAGTTATCCTCTAGCCTCCTGTGTGCTGTAACACACACCTCGCCCCACTACTCATAGATACATACCTATACAATAATAACAATAGCAAAAATAAAAAACAAGTAAATAATAGTCTTTTAAAGGTATTTTTGGAGATTTTGTGAGGCTTTTTTTTCCCATTCTCAAGTGAAGACAATCATGGGATCTGATGTTCTCTTCTGCTCACTAAGGGCACCAGACACACACACTGTACACACTATATGCATGCAGTCAACCACACACATGAAAATAAAAATATCAAAAACACAAATAAGGACCACTAATTTTGGATTAAAAGTATTCACATATTTTATGGGTCTTTTGTTTTGTTTTTGTTTATGAGCAGGTTCTCACAATGTATCCCGGACTGACCATGAACTTATGACAATCCTCCTGCCTCTGTCTTCTAAGTTGTGAGGTTATAGAATAGGCAGGGGACACCACATGTATGCTATGTTGTGTTTTCTAAGAGGAATTTTTACTGATCCCTGTGTCTTACTTCAACAATTTTCTGTAAAAATCTGAACAGTAAAAGAGAACTATCTTTGGTGCTGGAGAGGTGGCTCAGTGGTTAAGAGCACTTACTGTTCTTGCAGCGGTCCACAGTTCAATTCCCAGAACCCACATGGCAGCTTGCAACCATCTGCAACTCCAGTTCTCGGGGACACCTTTTCTGACTACCCTAGACTTCACCTACATACACTCAGCCGCATACATGTCCACATAAAATAAATAGTAAAAGAGGAACATCTTTGCATTTCTGTTATGATAATGAATTATGAGTTAGAAGACTAATGGTAGCTATCAAATGTAGACATGTGAGAGAAATTTGGTAAAACATTATTTTGTGTGCATCAATTGAAAAGTAGTTGGATTTGTTTAAGTACCAAATTATGAATTGAAAAGTTAGTTATAAAGTAAATTTCCATAACTTAAGTGAAGGCTTTTCATTGAAAAAAAAAAAAGACCTGTGTTCTGGTTGAAAGCATTTCAGTACAAGGATGATAATTGCACATCTTATATGTTCAAAAAAGTATCATTTACATAGAAAATAATTTTCTGTTTAAAATTTAATTAGGAAAGACAGTATGCGTGTGTGTGTGTGTGTGTGTGTGTGTGTGTGTGTGTGTTAATTCATTCTGGTGTTACTTAGAGATTTACATTCTTCCTTTAGAAGTAACTTCACCTCTAAAGACAGGAAATTTTTTTCTTTCAGTCCCTTGTTGGAGTCCAGTGTGACTGAAAGACCCCGGTTTATATAGGCTGAAAGCTATCAGATGCATGTTCAGCCTGCGCAGAGATTTTAGCTGTTTGTTCTGTACTGCTGTCTCTTTAGGCTAGTCAAGGAAAGATTTCCCCTATGGTTGACCTCAGTTTTTGAGTAATGTTTGTCCTCGGAATCTTTGGTTAGGCCCTTTGTGGCTCTCTGAGCAGGGAGAGGTAGAGCACTCTCCTTTTGTTCTTTCTGAAGGCAAACTTGAATGTGGTTCGAACTAATTTTCTGTATTGTTATTTGGAGAACAAAAGATTTTCAGAGGAAAAAGTCGAAAGGTTTGATTGGTCCTTAGAATTGCTATGCAGGTATGGTTCGAACTAATTTTCTGTATTGTTATTTGGAGAACAAAAGATTTTCAAAGGAAAAAGTCGAAAGGTTTGATTGGTCCTTAGAATTGCTATGCAGGTATGAAAAAGATTAATATTTTTACTTTAGCAAGGTTTGGTCCTCTGAATGAACACTAAGATACTTTTCTTAGATGTGATGACTAAGTTATTGAAACTAACATGGCAGTGAGATAGGAATTCCATAACCTAAATAAAAACCTACTTATTTTATGTGTTTGATTATTGCCTGTGTGTATGTCTGTGTACTGCTGCCCAGAGAGGCCAGAAGAGGGTGTTTGTTCCCCTGAAACTGGAGTTACAGATGGTTGTGAGAGGCCATGTGAGTAGTGGGAATTGAACCTGGGTCTTCTGGAAGAGCAGCCAGTGCTCTTAACCGCCGATTTCTTCAGCCCCTCCATTAACTTTAAAAAATGGCTTTAAGATGCGGCATATTATCTGTCCAGTTTTAAGATACAGTTCATCCATTCACTGCTAGGCACTGTTACCTCCTACCCATCCCGAGGTTCCTGTGTGAGTCCTGGCAGTCAGTTTTGATTCTTCAATCAGAAACTTCCTAGGGAACCCGGCAAAAGTAGTTGTAGGAGAGGTTTTAAAGTATATGTGTGTCATGAGGAACTCTAAGCCTCATTTCACTTGGACTAGTAAGGAAAACTCAGAAGGTTAGGGGGCAGTAAGTGAAAAGAAATAGTTTTCATACACTTTATTTTATATATATGAGTACTGATATATTTTGATATTTAGCATGTAACTCACAAAATCCAGGGACCTTATAAACAAACATAGGTTGGAGGAAGTGATCCTATAAGTCACATGTAAGTGACAGTTCTGTTAATATAAACTGGATGCGGAGCATTAGAAAGAAACTTGTCAGTCCAGAACCTTAGTTTTACCTTCTATAAAATTATAGCCACCTTACACATTCGTTGTGGTGAGTGCTCAAAATGTTAACTTTGCTCCTCTGTCTTTCCTGACCTCTCTTTTTGAAAAAGTGGCCCATCCCTGTTTAGAGAGACGTCCACCACACATTCCCCTCATCTGAACCAATCTTTAAGACTTGTGTCAAGCTTCTCATCTGCTCAGAACTTCCCAGTGGAACCCGACTAAGCAGGGTTAACCAGAACCCATCCATACCTCACACATCTCTGTCTCAGTGCCCAACACACTACAGACATTATTTCTGGACTCATCTGTCTCTTCCTGTAGCTGGCGAGCCCGTGCCTGTGATTCCGGCAGCTCGAGCTGTATGCCTCATGTAATAGATGCTTATTAACTATAATTTGGATGGAAGGAAGAATGGAATGCTCCAGTTGGAATGGGCTAGATTGAGAATCTTCACTATAGATAATGACATTCCTTTGGCATTTTATTTTTACTAGAAAAGACTGCAAAATAAAGTGAGTTCCACTGTGAAAAATCTGTTGCCAAGATACTGTAATTTTTATATTGATAATGGGCCGAGAACGAGGCGGGTCGGTGGATTGAGTGTGTGTGGCACACTGAGAAGCTGATTGGCGGCTGTTGCAGAAAACATGAGTCACACCATTTTTTTTTCCTTGTAGAAGGGGTGGGAAGAGAGGAAATGAGAGACCAGGGACTCAGTGTAGTCTGGGCTGGCTTCAAAGTGGCTGTACCTGAAGATTCTCTTGAATTTCTTCTGTCTTTACCTCTCAGGTCTTAGGTTTTTCCTTTCTCTTTTAAATGTAACGTTCTCCTTCCAACTGGAGTCTTTTAGGAGAAGCACAGATTTCGTGAGTCGCTGAAAGAGTCTCCTGTTGCCTGTATTGAGACCAGCCCTGGGTAGGGCAGTGTGGATTGGGATACAGAGGGAGCTTGGGGCCAGTGTTTTAATCTTGCTCATTTTACTCTTGAAGCTGCATAAACCCAACTTATTAAGGCACTGTTTGCAGCCTTAATAAATATTTGATTTGTGGGTGAAAAAACCAACCCCCCCCAAAAACAACAACAACAACAACAAAAACCAAAACAGATTCTCTGAGACTCCTTGGCCGAGGATACCTCTGACATTTAGACAAGGTTACCTCTGACATTTAGTCCCTGAAAAGCTGCTTTGGGTTGCTTTTGGCCACTCTGCCCTGGGTTGCAATAACTGACATTCAGTTCTGCGCTGTGCATTTTGTTTGTAATGTCGCATATTAAGACTAAGTAGACACCTGTTATCACATGTCCTAGGCAGAGACAAGGTGTGTTAAGTTCAGGAACCAGTCAGTTTACTTTGTGACTCAAGAAGCATGTAAACTACAATTTGGAGAGTCTGTTCCATTCTCAAAAAAAAAAAAAAAAAAAAAGAACAGACTCCTGTGCCCCCTGAGCTGTGTATGCATTTCCTGTTTGTTTTCTTTTTTAAGTGAAGCAGCCATTCCTCCTGAATGCTGTCTATTGTTAAGACCTTTCTCTGTAACTAAACACTCTTAAAGAGATTCCCAAGGGCTGAAATGGCTCCTCCAGAGGCTGCAGGCTTGAAAGGGCTGGCTGCTCTTCTAACATGAGAAGTCTGTTTCCTGGCAGAGGAGATTGACACTCCAAGAGGAAGTCAGAACAAGGAAGAAGAGGAGGCTGGGAAAACTAGGGAGTGCTGGGTGGGAGTGTCCAGGCCCATCCTAGCCCCCTGGGACCATCACACAATAGCAGAAAGGTCAGATGCCAAGGGAGGGTAGGCCAATTGAGGCCCGGAAGGAGTGAAACCAAATTCTGCAGCTTTACAAAGGACACCTGAGGCCTGCCTGGAGCAGTCAGTGACTGGGAGTTCCCGGCTTTGTGTGGAGGGTCCTGTCTGTCAGGCGTTCAGCTGGGTCTGTAGAATGGAGCAGGCCTGTAACCCCAGCAGCCAGGAGGCAGAGGGCAAGGATATTGTTGCAAGTTAATAAGCCAGCCTGGTCATCAGAAGTGAGTTCCAGGATAACCAATGAGATTTGTGTCACAAACTAAACCAAACGGAACCAAACAATAGTCCCGATTTCCACACAGGGGGTGATCTGCCTGAAGGCCTGGTTTGTGAGCTAACCACAGAGATTGTGGTGTATCAAGAGTCTTAACCACCGTGTCTTCACTCAGAAGCAAGTGTGAGAAAGTCTTAGCCCTTTGCTACATTAAATATCATTTCTCAAAACTGTTTTTCTCCTCGTTCCCACTGTTTCGAGCTTAATGTGGGCACACAGGCCAGCGTCCCCTCTGGGGTGCTGTGTAGATTGGGGTGCTGTGTGAATGCCTCTTTGTGCTCCCTGTGTTCAGGTCCTGTGTGCCACAAATGGACAACTATTCTTGAGCCAGCCTCAGTTTCCTTATCTGAATATTGAGATAGGATGATTGTGAAAATCTGAGAGGAGAATTTTAGGTTTGTAAGATCAAAGATACCCAATAAGTGGTAGTTATTGATGAGTGCACTATATTATTCTTGAAACATATTTGCTTCTCGCTTATAATGTTAATGCCTCCCACCTTTCCCTGTAAGTGACATGAGTTTTTGAGGTGTCTCTAAGAGGTATGGCTTGGAGCTACTGTCTCAGCAGCTGTTGAGAACTGAGAAGGGCCTGGCTTAAGGCAACGGCAATTCAGAATGGGAGAGGAAGTAACATCTGCAAGATATTTAGGAAGTGGGAACTCTACGGCCTACAAGAATGTGGACTTGTAAGGCTGGTGGCCCAAGAGGTAGAACACATTGTTGGTAGCTATCAGCAACCTCAACTCCGCTGTTTCATTCCTGACTCAGCTGATCTTCAGTGTAGCCATTGCTCTAAAGGTGTTACCTGTTGCCTCTGGAGCTGAAGGACAGACGGCACAGACTTATGCTGACTGACAGGCACACCTGTAAGCCTGCTGGCGGAAGTGCTTCTGGGAAAGTGAGAGTCTTATTTCCCGAATTGCCATATACACATACCTCCTCCTTATCGCTAGAACCATTTGATTATTGATTTCAGCCTATAGGGCATAGCACCCCCAAGATGGCAAAGAGGAACAGACAGAACAGGTGACTGTGGTGTCTCTGATCTGCCCAGAGCCTTTATTCTCTGTCCCTGGATTCCCTCAGGGTGAGCTAGCACACTTCCTCACTGAAACAGGAACTCAGTTGTTGGAGACCAATGCATCCTGAGGGAGCGGAGAGTGGAACTGTTCACCAATCCAGAGCACAGGAAGAGAAGAGGTCTGGATAGTGGCAGAAGAGAAGCAATGAGGGCATTAGCCCCAAGCAGCGAGCAATTGGAAATGTAGTGTGGGTAGTGGGGAAGTTGGGATTGGGGTAGGGTGATGTGTGGTTTGCCTGTTTCAGCATTCCTAGGGTAGCTGAGATGGTGTGACAGATAGCTAGAACAGAGGCTGTTTCTTCTCAGATATGCAGGTCTGACAAGCCATCCATGTCTGTGACTGTTCACTCTCCACTGCTCTCCCCAGGATTCCTGCCCCTCTGCCCTCCGTGCCCCCTCCCGCCCCCATTCTTTCTGTCCTTCCCTCCACTACTTCCTCATTCTGGTCTTTCAGTCCGGTTGAAGCAGACTGTTTCCAAGTTTGTGAATGATCCACATTCCTGCTCTTCACGGCTCTGCCTGAGAAGCTCCAGCTCCCCTCTCCCTGATTGAGAGAAGTCTCAGATATCTGCTCAGGGGTCACCTTCCTGTAGACTTCTCAGAAGAGAGCCCACAGACCTCTTTGCCTGCTAATCAAGCTGATGCTTCACTGAAGATGCTTCTGTGCTCTCCTGCCCATCTTGCTGGAAGGGGTAGAATGGGATGAGGCAGTGTATTCTGACGTAGGCATCTGCCTCCAGTCTCCTTCCCATGTGTCAGCACTGCCAGTATGGCCACATCACCTTCTCTGAGTGTTCATCCTTATCTGTAAAATTAGGGCAAAGCTCTCTACCTTGTCTTGAGCTGTTGTATGTGAATCTCTTAGCAACGGGCCTCATGGGTGGTAGCTGCTGTTAGCAGGCTGGAAAGCCTTGAGGGAGGGGACTAGGCCTTTTTATGAGATTCCCCAGTCAGGCCACTGTGGAATGGTAGGCATTGTTTGGATGAATTAATCTGAACAGTAAAATGTGTCTCTTCATAGACATAAGCTGATGAGTTTGAAAGGACAGCTCCCCTTTTGGTAGTTTTAGGTTTTCTGGGCATATGTGTGTAACAATAAGAATGGGCTCTTATATTAGTTTTAAAAGCTTCTGAAAAGGAGATGTAAATTACATGCATACTGCCACCCATTTATAAGGTACAATTCCATGTTTTTAAAAAAGGCATATGTAGAGCCATGCAGCCATCACGGCGGTCATTGCAAAGCTTTTGCTCGTTAGCTGCCAACTCTTACTTCCCTCACCCTTCTCTACCGCAGATTTTAGACATTTCATATACGTGGTTTCGTGTGGTGTGGTATGGTATGGTTTGCCTGAGCGCGCACTCGCGCATGCCTGTGTGTGACTAATTTTCACATGATATTTTAAAGACCTATTTATAATGTAGCATGTGTCAGTACTTAAATGATAGCCTCTGTTGGATATTCTGTGTATTCCTTGTCCTTTTTCTGGTTGATGGGCTTTTGGCTTGGGCTCACCTGTGGCTACTACAAATGCTGCTGTTGGGACGGTTCACACTCAAATGCTTGCATCGACTTATATCTTACTGTTTCCTTCATATATGCCCAAGAGTGAAGGCTTAACAGCTTATGGAAGTCCCCGCATGTCTCTCAGTGAAACGCCAGTCTCGCCACATCCTTCTGACAACTTTTTATTATCTGTCTTTTTAAAATTACAATTCTAGTGGGTACTAACTGGTATCTTACACACCTAAAGTTTTTAAAAATTGTATTTATTTATTTATTGTGGTTGTAGTGTGTGTATGTATTATGTGTGCATGCCATGGTCCCTGTGTGGAGGCCAGAGGAGAACTTCTGGGAATCTGCTCTTTCTGTTTTGGGTCCCAGAGACTGAATTCAGGTCACTGGGCTTGGCCGCAAGCACCTTTACTTGCTGAACTCTCTTGCCTGGCTCTCACAGTTGTTTTGATCTGCCCTTTTCCCCAGTGACAGTGAGTTCAGCATCTCTTCTCATGTTTATTACCAATCTGCATATTTTCTTTAGTGAAAAGTCTATGGTCTTCTTTGTAAATTTTAAAAATTAGGTTATTTGTCCCTTATTATTAAGAGTTTTAAAATTGTCCTGTACACATGCCTTACTGGATACTTGATTTGTGTTTACTGTAATTCTGTGGGTGGTCCTTTTTACTTTTTCTTTTCAAACATAATTTTTTTTGTAGTTTTGATAATACAATTTATGTTTTTCTTTTGTGGCTCCTGCTGTTGATATTCTGTTTGAACAACCATTGCTTAATACAAGGGCTGGAAATGTACTCTGATGTTTCTGTTAAAGGTTTGTAAAGCCAAAGTCTGTGAAGTATTTTTTTTTTTGTACTTTTAGATGAGATTACGTTGTCTCAGAACTGTTTGTTGAGATTTTCCCTCCCTTTTGAATTGTCTTGACACCACTATAAAAAAAAGCACATCCAACCAACCAACCAACCAACCAACCAACCGTTGACTGGAACTGTGAGGAGCTCCTGGAGCTCGCAGCTCTGTTCCTCTGTCCTCTTATTTATTTTTTCTAGTTTCTTGGTGAGCTAAATGTGTGTTGCGGGAAAAGAAAACATGATATTTAAACACTTAATTTTTGAGACTAGCCCTGGATGGCCTAGAACTTACTACATAGCCCAGGCTGGGCTTGAACTTGGGGAAATCCTCCTGTGTCTAGAACTTGAGGAAATCCTCCTGTGTCTACAATCCCACGTGTTGGCAATACTGGTGTGCCACATCATGCCTATTTTGAGAAACTGATTCTTGTCAGCTTCCTGGGTGAAGTGCTGTTGTCTGTCTGTCAGTCTGTCCATCTGTCCCCCTCCCCCACCTCAAATCCTCAAAGTAGAGAAATACGAGACACATGGTGCCTGTTGCCACGGCAAATGTTAGCCAGGGGACTGTTTCAGGCATGGTGCCACTATTGCATGAAATTCCCCAAGCTTTTCTGTGTAAGCTTTGGGTATTGTTTCTACATTCTGTGAAGATCTGCCTTTGATCCTTTTCTGTAAGTCACTTGGAGGAGGATTGGAAAGGCCGATTTGAATTTATTTTATGAATTATTTTTCTTTGGCAATTTTGACAGGTGAAGAATATTAGAAAAACTGTCCTTTATGTCATGTTCGTCTATTGCCTTGAAAAATACTGAGAAACTGCTCATGGCTTGTTCTAGGCGAGGTGAGGGGTACTGGTTTTCCTCCCTAATGAAATGATAGAGATGGTTAGAAGACTATGAACACGTATTTTTTTTCTCAGCATCACTTTCAATCCCGAACTTGAGGGATTTCTAGCAGGGTTTCAGGTTAAAACCCAGGGAGCAGCCATGGCTTTGTGGAGTCAGTCTTAGATCTCCTAGGACTGAGGGATATCGTAGTAAATCCTTATGGTCTTGAAACTGGCATGGCATGAGCTTTCATGGACTTGTCTAGATTATACGTTTTTAAAGTCCACAGTTACTCAGTCATTTGAAAAGTCTCGGGAGATGTGTAAGCTACAGCAACCTCCTTTGGGGTGGGGAGAGAGAGAGAAAGAGAGAGAGAGAGAGAGAGAGAGAGAGAGAGAGAGAGAGACAGAGAGAGAGAGCGCGAGCGAGCGCCAGAATCTAGATAGTGCCCCAGCTCTGGAAAACCTTTCCTGCAACCTCATTTCTGCATCTTGTTACTTGTGACAGCCCCTCATTCTGCTGACACATAATTCAGCTGTGTGACCCCCCTCACACACTCACCCATCCTTACTTAATTTGGCTTCAGAAAGCCTTCCCGAAAGGGCAGAAGAGAGAGTGGAGGAGGGGGAATAAGTTCTAACCGACTGGATTTCACTTAGAATGGTAGGTCATATTCTGCAGGTGAGGAGTGGGGCTCAGATTGTGGGCCTAGACGTGTGTTGATTCTTCCCCCTTTGTTCTGGCCTTGGTGCACCCCCCCCATTCCCACTTCTTGCTTGCAGCATGGGAGAAAGGAAAGATGGAGAGCTGATCATGGAAGTCAAAGGTTGAAATCTATTGAAATTATTTAGGTCCATTGTCCCGCCTGTCTCCTGTACTCCCAAGCCCTTCAGCCACTTCCCTCAGACTAGGTCTTAGATCTATGGCTTGTCCGGATTACTTGTGCGGTGTGGGTGTTTGGATTTGTGGGCCTCCTCTTCCTGGTGAGGTCTTCTTTTAACTTTACATAAGAAATTACCGTGTGGGATTTCTTTTCAGAATGATAGTCACTGCCATGCAGATCAATTATTTTTGTCCTTTTTTTTTAAAAAAAACATCTTATTTGAGAAGTCAAGAATAATTTATTTCATGGCATAGTTTTCGAGCAATGTTGCACGGTCTTTTTCTTTGGTCTTTATTTTTAAAGCCTTTGTGCTTTTCCCTGAATTCCTACAGCTCAATGTTGACTCTATCTAGGAGGAAAAAAGTAAAAGCCAGTTAGTGATTTTATTTTTTTTTTGAGACAGAGTTTCTTGTGTAACAGAGCCCTGGGTGTAATGGACTTACTTTGTAGACCAGGCTGGCCTTGAACTCACAGGTATCTGTCTCTGCTTCCCAAATTCTGGGATTAGAGATGTTCGCCACCACACCCTGCTGACAGTGACCAATCTTATTGCCTGAGAGGAGGTGCAGAGAGAAGACAAAGGTAAAATGGCCCTGTCAGAAGTTTCAGTTGTGCTGATGGATGTTTTCCTGGTAGCCATTATTTCGCTATCACTATGATTATTTCAGATTACTTTTCCTACGTAGTTGCTGTTTACAAGGGTGCTTGGAGGATAAGCAGAATTCCCTTGAATTTCTCAGAAAGTCAAACTTGTTCCTTTTAGGTACTTTAAAATCTGTTCTGGAATAGTTATTTGAAAACAGGTCTTGAGTGTGAGGGTGATTGGGGGTCTGGAACAGTGCCGTGTGTCTGTAATTGCACACACAACTTTGTGAACCCAGCTGTATTGGAATTTATTCAGAACTAATTGTATGCCTAGTAGCACGGGGTTTCTGTTGGTGATAACAAAACAAGAGGAAGCCCTCTGAGCACAAGATGTTTAAGTACTAGGTGGAGGGATAACGTTTAGTTACGAAACAATAGCAGATACACCACAAGACACTATGTGGGAGATTCCTGTTGTATAGACAGTATGACAGGAAATTGTTTCTTGTGTGTCAGAGTGGGATTAATAGACAGTGGAGTTTTAGAAAAGTGTTTATTAGGTCTGGGAATTTTCTAGTAGGCTTAGCAGGGTCTTTAAGAAATAATTACATCACCTGCAAATTGGGATGTTGACTTCTTTCCTTCCTATTGGTTTACATCTTTTTCTTGTCTAATTGTTACAGCTAAGACTTTTAGCTACATACTTAAGAAGAGACGGGGAGTGGACAGTTTTGTGTCAATCCTAATTTTAGAGGAATTGCTCTCAGTTTGTTCCATTTAATACATTGTTGGCTATGGTTGGCTAGTATAGCCTTTATTATTTTGAGATATGTTCCACCTAAACTCCCTAGAACTTTTATCATGAAGGCATGTTGAATGCTGTCAAATGCTTTTTTAGCATCTATTGAAATCATTAAATGTGGCTTCAGTCCTTGAGTTTGTTTATATGGTGTGGTGGTTTGAATAGGTTTGGACCCCATAGACTCCTGTGTTTGAATGCTTGGCCACCGGGAATGGCACTATTTGGAGGTGTGGCATTTTTGGAGTAGGTGTGGCCTTGTTGAAGGAAGTGTGTCACTGTGTGGGTGGGCTTTGAGCTCTCCTATGCTCAAACTCTGCTTAGTGCAGAAGAGAGCCTCCTTCTGGTGGGACAGAATCCTCCTGCTGCCTTCAGTTCGAGATGTAGAACTCTTGGCTCCTCCAGCCTCCACATCTGCCTGCACTTTGCCACGATGATAATGGATTAAACCTCGGAAACTGTAGTGAGCCCCAATTCAATGTTTGCCTTTTTAAGAGTTGCCTTGGTCATGGTGTCTCCTCACAGCAATAGAAACCCAAGAATATGTTATATTATATTTATTGATTTATGTAAGATGAACCCACCTTGCTTTATTGGGATGAAGCCCACTTGGTCATATGTATAATTGTTTTGATGTGTTACTGAAATTTGGTTTGCAAATATTTTGTTAAGAACATTTGCATCTAAGGTCATGAAAGAAAGTGTTTAATTGGGCTTATGTCTTCAGAAGGGTAGGGGTCTCTTACTACTAGTGTGGGGAACGTGGCAACAGGTAGGCATGATGTTGGAGCAGCAGCTGAGATCTCACGTACTGATCCACAAACAGGAAGCAGAGAACACATTGGGAATGACCCGAGTCTATTGAAATGTGAAAACCCTCCCCGAGTGACACACCTTCTCCAACGAGATCACACCTTCTAATCCTTCCCAAACATTTCCATCAGTGGAGGCCCAGGTATTCACACTTCTGATCCTATGGGGGCCATTCTCATTTGAACCACCACAGCAACACCAGCCAACCTTGACCCGAGAAGGTTTGGAAGAGCAGAAGGCAGGAATCACTGAACACTCTCTCACAGATGGATAACTAGATGGATAGTCCTTTGCCATTAAAGACAAAGCCTTCAGCTTTCATATAGTTTTGGACATTTTATTAGGGAGAAGCTGTTGATTTGGGCTGCCTGAAAATGATCTCTGTGAGGCTGACCTGTGTCTCTAAAGGCTGTCCAGGTTAGAGCAGCAGGAGCATAAACAGATGAGTTTGGTGGAGAAAGACCCATGTACCTGAGGGTTTATCAGACTGCCAGGCTCTGCGTAGGATGCCAAGGGTGGGTAATTTTTAGCAACCCAGATCTTAAGTCTAGAATTATTTATTAAGTGACGTTGCCACCAGTGGATGATAAAGATACTTGAGTGCAAAACGAAGCTTCTTTGGTGGGAAGAGGAGACAGATCTGAGTTTCTCTTCCTCTTCATTACGTATTTTGGGAAAGTCATTCACAGAGATTCTCCCTTTCTCCATTTACAAAAATGAAATGGCTGCCGAGATAGTCCCATCAGTATCACATGCATCCGGAGACTCAGAGGAGGAAATGGCTGGAAAGCGTGCTCGGTTTTCAAGTGCTGTAGAGCGTTCATGGCTGTTTTGTTGTTTACTCACTAGTGGCCTCTGGCAAGCTGCTTAAGTCTTTACCTGAGTTTTATCCTAGTCAGCAGGCTGCAGTTGGTGATATCATCAACTTTTTACACCTGTGAAGGCTGAGTGACGTAACACACTTGTAAGAGCATGGTTGTCAGCAAATGAACGTGACATGACCGGATGGAAGTCAGCTGCTATTGTAACGTAGTCATGTAGTGTTATGTGTTAAAATTAAGAAATTGTGATTTCTAGTGTTTTCGGACAAGTCTAAACAGTAGGTTAAATTTTTGCAAAAGGCATTCTTGTTATTTGCATTTGCTGGATGGTTAAGCTGGTTTGTCGAGCTGGGGACAATTTAGAAAATAATAACCACTTCCTCCTTTTCTTGTGTATATGTGTGTTATATGTATGTGTTGTGAACACACGTGTGCCAGTGTGCATGAATGTGAAAACTGTTCTTTTGTTAATTTCATTTAAGACATCACTAAGTTAAAATTTAGCCTTTGTAATAATTTCAATCTTTTGGGTTTTTTATTTTTTGAGGATCACGAGAACTTTGGTAAATAATTTCTTTTAGGATATTCGCCCAACACACTGTGAAGACCTTTCCCATAGGCTGCCTGGAAGCTGTTGTCTATACCAGGAGGAGCAGCCTGTGAGAGTGTCATAGAAACATCAGTATTGACACAAGCATAATGGCCACATCCAGGGACAGTTACAAAGGAAACCAGACTCCAGCTGACAGCAGATCGATTCTCTCAGGTCGACAGATTCCTTTGTGAATGATGCCGGAGAAACCCAAGTCCCACTATGTATTATCAGGTTATAAAGCCTTGAGAGTTTGCTCATGAGCCAGAGGAGAAAGGAAAGGAACCTAATGTTTAAATATAGTAAGTCTTTGGGTGAGTCGTGTTTAAGGATAAACAGCTAACTGCTTTCCAGAAAAACCCTTTATTTTTTTTTAAATTATTGTTTGCAAAAGATGAGCAGTATTTATGTCCTGGGACAGGGTTTCCTTCAAGTGTGAAAATCAGAGCTACCGAGAACAGATGTGCTCATTCACCAAAAGACACCCCAGCCTGCCTGAGAATTCCCACTGTAAGCTGATTCCCATTTGGTGTCATAGAAGGAACGGAAGGGGCCACAGAGATTTTTTTTATTTTTTTTTTCCTGGTGAGGGGTGGCGATGTCATGTGATAAGTGGCTTATAGTTTGCCTGCCTCCGTGTGGGTTTTCCCACTGGTAACTGCTGAATGGGTCAAAGCCAGGATCCTGACAAAGGCCCTGTGGTTTCTCGGTGTACAGCAGACACAGCCACGCCTCATTTTTGGCTTCACCAGTAGACTTTGCTTCTTCAAGTAGTTAGAAAATTTTGTGCCTTGTGCCTGAAATTGGATAGTAAAGTGACACAAATGTGCCCAGCCTTCCATGTTTAATAACATCTCCTGCCTTGGGTGGGATCTACAGCCTATTAGACATGCGCGGTTGCTAAGTTTTCTATGGGTGCTCCACTAAAAGTGTTCAAAATCAGGGGGCTTGGGAGCTTAGCTGAGTATTAGGATTTGTGAGGCCTTGGGTCACACCCCAACAACACACATAACACACCACCGCTGGAGACCAGACTCTTAACCTTCCTCATTCACGATTCCATTTTCCCCAAGAAAAAAATAAAAAATAATGTATTTATTAATTTCTTCAGGATTTCATGCAATGGATTTCGATCATATGCAGACCCCTCCATCAACCCTGTGTCAGATCCTCCCTACTGCTCCCCGCCCCCTCCACTTCGCTTGGCCAACCACTCCTAGGCATGGGGCATGCCCTGGAGTGTGGTCGATTACCAGGTGTCACACCATTGACTTCCCTCTCCCAGCAGCGGTCAAAGGCCAGTAGCTCCTCAGCTAGGGGTGGGACTGCACACTCAGCAGCTCTCCTCCCTGCTGAGATTTTGCTGATTTGCTCCTCCCTGTAGGTCCTGCGAATGCTATCTCAGTCACTGTGGATGCATGTGTGCATAAAACATGGTTTCCATGGAGCATTTACCACCTCTGGCTCTTGCCATCTTTCTGCCTCCTCTTCTGAGAAGATGCCTTGTGAAAGAGACACACATTTAGGGCCGAGCACTCTGAAGTCACATTGACAGTTGTGGGTCTATGTTAATTGCTGTCTCCTGATTACTCACCTGAGCTTACTTGCCAGGCCAAGGTGACCTGATATGGCCGAGAGGAATGAAATCAGGCCAGGTTGGAGGGGCCACAACACAACTGAGGGAACTTCCATATGGAGAAACACAAAGAGGTCTGGATGCTTCACTGCCTGCAGGAATGCACCAGTCTCTCAGGAACTGGAAGGCACATTCTGCTCCAGGAGCCATGGACTCCAACTTGAAAAAAAACCTATGACACCTGCCTCTCAAGGCTGGTAGGCCAGGCCAACTCCATGGTTCCTTGCATACTGTTTGCAAGAAGCTGGGATTAAGGCTGAGCCAGGCACTATAGCAGTAAGTCATTAGGATCTGTTTTATGCCCATTCAGCAGAACAGTGGTTGTCTGTTCTCCTGTAGGCCTCATGACCTAACCAGCTACAGACTCTTGGCCTTGTTGACAGTGTTAAGTATGGCTTCCACTGAGTGGTCAGGCCTGAAGTACAATTAAAAAGTTGATGGCGTAGCTGAGGATGCTGTGAGCTCCTGGTCCTCATACCTACACTTCCAAGTGCTGGGATTCCAAGAATCCACCACTGTCCTGACTTTCGGTTACTTTTATAGGCAGAGTAAGGAATAAAAGCACAGTTGTTTATGCAATTGTTTTTATAATGTTAAGAGGTTTTACACCACACCAATTAAAGCTTCTGGGCAAGAGTGGGGACTACACAATTGGGATGCATGTGTATTTGCTATCACACGATTCTGGTATTTACGGTTATGTCCCTTCATGCAGGGATGATGTTTAAAAAGTCTTACTCATTCTGGAGCTGGAGTGATGGCTCAGTGGGTAAGAGGATGCTGTTCTGGCAGAAGACTTAGGGTGGGTTCCTAGAACCCACATGAACCATCAGTAACGTCAGTTCCAGATGACCCAACGCCCTCTTCTTGGACTGCACACCTGGTGCAGGTACACACACTCAGGCAAAACACTCATACACATAAAAGCAAAATAAATCTTTAAGATTTTTCTAAAAGTTCAAAAGTATCTCCTATAAAGTTTTAGTTACTGAGTAAAGTTATTGTTGTTTTTGCCATGAGGTATTTTTTATTTTCAACATACAAATTAACATCCCAGGGCAAACTGGTAAAATTTGGCAGTCCAATTAGTGGTATCAGGGTGTGTGTGTGTGTGTGTGTGTGTGTGTATGTGTGTCCCTTCAAAGACCTGTGGGCCAGTAGCATTGCTGTGGCAGAGTCTTATGCTTACAGTGCAGTGTGTGGCTCTTGCCTGTCTTGTGGGTGGCTCTTCTATATCTTGAGGGGGCCTCAGAGAGGGGGTGGGCTGGGCTGGGGCAGACAAATCCTCCAGTCTAGGCTTTTAGGAAATTACACTCTACTCTTCCTGTTCACCGGTCTCTTTGGTCCGCAAGGCGTTCGTCTCCTGCATCTTGGGTTTCTTTGCCTGATGGAAGCGATGATTTCCCCCATGTCTGGCTGGATGTTTGGTGTACAGAGGGTGGTGGATCCAGGGTTGTTGGTCTCCTTACACCACTGAGGCTGTTTGCCACTGGAGTCCTGCTGGTGTACTCAGGCCCATTCCCAAGGATAGCTAATTTCCCTAATTATTTCTACCTGCAGCTGGTCACTGCGGGACACAAGCTACTAGAGACAAACAAGTCACGGTGATTTTGTTTAGGAGTGTACATTTTTAAGAGAAATAGTCAGCAAGTTGTCAGGAATGAAGTTTGTGACTCAGCCTGTAAGGCAATAGGCAGTGTTCCTTCATGGCGTCTGCATCAGTTCCTGTGTCCAGATTCCTGTCTTTGTCCTGCCCTGACTTTCCTCAGGATGGAGTGTGACCTGACAGTTGTAAGCGGAAGTAAACCCTTTCTTCCTCCAAGTGGCTTTTGGCTGAGGTGTTTTATCATAGCAGTGGAAAGCTAACTAAGGTTTTGGCCTCAGGGCTAAGTGGTTGCCGTTCCTTCTGGCTAGAACATTCTCCCAGAATTACCTCACCGGTTTCTCCTCACGTGCTTCCCCTAGGCTCTCCGTTACACCTGCTCTTATTGAATGAAAGCGATGTGATGTGGGGTTAAACTCATTTCTGGCTGACTCTGATCAAGGTGCTTCTGTCAGACTTTTATTTTACTTTACTTTATTTTATCTTATTTTAGGATAGGCTTCTATTAACTTCTTCCTGGAAGGAGCCCGACAGTGAGCGAGCAGTGCCCGGGGCTGTGGATGAGCCACGTTGAACCCCGTGGTTGGATGTCTGTAGATATTTCCTTCAAATCTGTGAACTTAGATTGACCATATTATTTTATTAATACACAGATTAGTTAGGCTGAATTTTTAGTATGTAGTTAAGCACATTGGGAGGATCTTAAGTAAAAGAAAGAAAATTCAAGTTCTGAAGACGCTCCCACGAGGGGGCTATTCTTCATGAGGCCAGCATCCCTCCTCTGTCATTAACTGCTGGGGACAGAGAGGCCTAAGAAAAAAAAAAGGGTTGGGGGGGGCTCTCCATGGTTGCTTGTATTTTGTATGATAATAATTTGTTTATCAATATAACAAATTAATGTCATGGTGATAATTAAAATTAGCATCATATTAATTCAAATCAACCCTATCATGATTATTAATTTTAATTAATATTTAATATAGTAAAAATTAAGATAGTAATAAAATTGATGATACTATTATTTAAATAATAATAACAACAAAACTATTGTTATTCAAAAGACCTCCTTCCATCTTGAAAGCAGTGTGATTCTGGCCTTTTGCAAGTGCTATCTCACACTGCTTGTTTTATGTGTATGAGAATATCTTGGAGTTGTTTCTTGGGATTCTATTGATGAGAAATCTATGACACCACTTTGAACACCTTGGCCATTAAAACTATGTCCACAGTTTCCTCACACTCCTCCTTTCTGGCCTTGAATACAAATCCAGCTGCCCTTGAGTATGGGCTGGACTTACAGTGCTTTGGAGACGAGTCATGAGGAGGCGTGATGGGGTTCTCCTTTCTAGTTCTGTCTCATAACTCATGCTCTGTGGAAGGGCGGCTGACCTGCTGTAAGGCCCTGGAGGTGATGAACTGAGCCTCTTGCCAGCACCTGGGTGGTATCCATGTGGGATCCGAGGCCTGCCTTCAGGTGCCTGCAGCCCTGGGTGAGCCAGAGGCATGTAGTGTAACTTGAGGGGCTTGGATTTTTGATTCTCATAGGTGCTGTGTGACCTTCTGTTTTAAGCCACTGAGTTTTGAGTAATTTGATACATGGCAGATAGATGGAGATTTTGTTTGCTTGTGACTCAGTCTCTGATTGGCTGTGTAATGTCAGACAGGTCTGTGTCCTGACCTCATCCCTCCTTACTATGTGACACGGGGCTGGTAGCATAGCTGCTGGCCTGCTTCAGCTCTGCCTGAGAAAGGAGGTGGTGGTGACAGATTGTATTCTAGCATAGTCATGGGGCTCAATCACAGGGTACATGTTACATTAAATGTTTGTTAGTACAGTGAAAGCATTATAAACCATCATACTTTAATGTAATAAAATGCCTTTACAAATCTTTCCTAACATAGGGAAATAATGCTTTTTAAAGAAAGGGTTTCTCTGTGTAACAGCCCTGGCTGTCCTGGAACTCTCTTTTTAGACCAGCCTGGCTTCCAACTCATGGAGATCCATCTGCCTTTGCCTCCTAAGGGCTGGGATTAAAGGCATACATTACCACACCTGGTGAAATAAAAAAAAAAATTAACTAAATAATTTTCTCATACTTGAAAATGTTAGAAATTTGCTTTTTAACTTTTGTTTTTGATATAGAGTCTTTGGTGTTTTGTTGCGCATAATTCACTATATAGCCCAGGCTAATCCAAACTTCTTAAAAATCATTCTGCCTTGGCCTCTTCATTGTTGGCTGAGAGCTACCATGCCTGTTTAAGTTAGTGTGTATTTGTGTGGTGTGTGTGGTATGTGTGCGCTCTTGTGTAATTGTGCGTGTATGCACATCAGTCCCTCCCCTGGGATAAGAAATTACTTTAGCAGGAGTTTTACAGCTCATTAAATTAAGAACCAACTGCTTCAGAAGTCCACAAACTAATAATTTACCCTTAAGTGTGTATTTATATCTGGGGACTGATAACAGGGGCCATGGGGGAAAGCAATGGGCTGCAAACTCCCTAGTCAGTGCTAAGGCTGCAAACTCCCTAGCCAGTGCTAAGGCTGCAAACTCCCTAGCCAGTGCTAAGGCTGCAAACTCCCTAGTCAGTCAGTGCTGAGCCTGTCCCTTCCTCAGCTGCCTCACAAGACCAGTTACCTAACTGAGTTGCCATTTTAAATTAAAGACGGCTGTTGTAAACCATGTCGATCCTTGAGTGCACATTAGTCTCCCGAGGAGCTTTCATTGTAGCCTAGTGACTATTTAGGGATTCTGATTCAAGTTGTCTGGGTAGTGTTTGAGTTTGGTTAAAATCAAACTCTCCCGCAGGTGACAGAGATGCCCAGAGAGGCCTAGGAGCCAAGACCTGGGTCAGGTGACTGAGTGCTGATGGAGGTTTCTAGACATCCTGTCTACCTCCCTCTTCTTCCCTAAGTCTGTTCTTTAAGGCTGAATGGCTGGCATGGGTTATGCATTGTTCATTTAAACTGTGACCTTAAAGCGTTTGCCTTTTTAAGGTGGGAAGGGACATTTATCTCTGTGAGAAATCACCGGCTGTATCCACCTATTGTGAGGGCCAATTGTTAGTTTGCTTCCCTTCAAGTTTTGAATTAATTTAGTGACTTGTGGATTTCTGACGAATTCCAGTTTTCAAATCTTCCAGTATGCCACATTCTGGAGAAGAATTTTGGACGTTTGGTGTCCATTTCCCCTGGCCACTCCCTGCTTTGTGAGGACTGAGGCTCTTTACTCCCCTGATCCTTTCAGACTGCCATTCTTTGTAAGTACAAAGGTGGACAGCTAAGAGCAGATGTCTTTATCAAGCAAAGTCTTGCTTTGCTTTCGTCACAGCGGAAGCCAGTCAGCTGTCAGGAAGGTGGCTCGCATACTGCAAACTGCTGTTAGGTGTTTTGCGTGGGAGATAGCTGATCGGGACTGTTGTCACCGCCTCACAACCTTGTGCCCAAGTGATACATGTCCAATCTATTTTTTTTAAAAGATTTATTTATTTTATGTATGTGAGTACACTGTCACTATCTTCAGACACACACCAGAAGAGGGTATCAGATCCCACTACAGATGGTTGTAAGCTACCATGTGGTTACTGGGAATTGAACTCAGGACCTCTGGAAGAGCAGTCAGTGCTCTTAACCGCTGAGCCATCTCTCCAGCCTGCAAGTCTAATCTTAATCACTCAAGGCATAGGTCACTTTGTTGTCTTTTTAGCTAACTCTCTGTCTTTTTAGAGCTAGGAGCCATATTAATGGTGAGTTAATGTGACATAGTAGAAGAAAGGAGAATGAATGACATCGTCTCATTTCTTCCTCTTCTCTGGTTGCTTTTCCTTCTTTCCAGGAGAGTAAGGACTGTGTGTGCAGTGTCTCCTTAGACTGTACTGTCCAGTCAGAGTCTCTCAGCCAGTAACCCACGTTTATCATCCGAAATGTGGAAATGAAAGGAAGGTAATGTTGTGGCAGGTTGTTTTTGTCAACTTGACAAATGCTAGAGTCATCTGACAGGCAGGAACCTCTATTGAGAAAATACCTCCATAAGACTGGCCTGTAGACAAACCTGTGGTGGATTTTCTTTATTAATGACTGACATGGGAGGGCTCAGCCCACGACAGCCCTGAGCAAGCCAGGAGAAGCAAGCCAGTAAGCAGTGTTCCTCCATAGCCTTTGCTTGAGTTCCTGCTTCCAGGTTTCTGCCCTGAGCTCTTGCCCTGACTTCCGTCAGTGATGGAGTGGGACCTGCGAGCCATAAGCTGAAATAAACCCTTTCTTCCCCCAGGTCACTTTTGGTGATGGGGTTTTAGTCCAGCAGTGGAAACCTAGCTAAGACATGATGTCAAGGCTTTGCTTACAAACTTCCTGCACTGCATTTGGCAGTTAACACTCACCCCAGTATAACAGCGGTGAAAGACGAGTCCGACAGTTGAATCCCATCTTTTTTTTTTTGTATTAGGTTAAAATAAGTACAACATCCCTTTACATCAATATTAGGCCATATAGATGAAATTAGAAATTTCTGTCTGCCTTAAATGACTGTAATGTGTAAGCTTTAAAAAAAATCTATCAAGATTTAATGTTGTTAATTTTTAGTTGAATAGAATTTATTGCTGAAGGTTTGATGTCCCATCGGAAATAATTTAGGACCAGACAGAAGTAATCTGCTGTAAGGATATTTTATGTCAGCTTTGAGTAATTTTATGGGCTGGGTTTATGAGGCTGGTCCATTACTACATTTCTAGAGCCTAACATGAGCTGCCCCTCCACGGTGATCGGCCTTCTCGGTGGCCTGGTGCAGCAGCTGGGCTTGTTAGTACAGTGACTAACAGACTGAAGGAGGCCTCGCTTCATTTCATCACGCCTCTTAAAAATAAGAAGCACTGGGGTTGAGCCTTTATTAAAGGAGCCAGAAATGTGTGTAATTGGAAGCACTAATTAAGCCATATAAAAAAGTAATTATTTGGCCTGAAATGAGCGCACAGCTTCGCTCTCGAAACTGTAGAACTAGAGGGAGAAAAGAACGACGCTGTGGTTTGAAAGATCTAAATTCTCATCGATGTCATCATTTTCAGAAACTTCTCCCACTTCGAACATCTGTCAGGAGTCGAGACTGAAACTCAGTCTCTGAACGGGATCTCTTTGAAGATTTGAGAGATACAAACATTTGCTTGAAAAAAAATTCATGATTGAGGTTGGATAGGGTTGATTTCTGTCTCCTGTATTTGAGTTTCGTGTCTCACCCTTAGTCACTGGTGTAGGCAATTCTTTTTATACAAACCTGACAGTTTTTGAAGGATTTTCAGGTGATGTCATTATGAACCAACAAAGTGTCTAGAGCTGATTTTACAGAGAATCATCGTTTTACAGAAAATCAAAACAAGGAAGTTATGTCATGTTTTGATGTTACAATTATAGCTTTTCTGGACAAGGAGAAAGAGAGGCAGCTTAGCATTTAACGCTAGATATGGAGATGTCTTTCTCTCTGGTTTCTGTAGTTTTCAGTCCTCACGTAGCCGATCTCTGACCCCAGGGTTTGTAGCATTTGTGTTTTCTGATTCGATCTGATGTTCTCACAGCCAGCTCTGCCTGGGCCTTTACTACTGCAGTTGTTTCCCAAGACCAGGGCTGACTGCTCCTTGAAGTGGAGGATGTTCTGTCACCTAGTGTTCCTTCAGGGAACTATGACGAATCTGCTTGAAGGGTAGATTCAAATTTGACTCCTAGAAGTTGTGCTCCTGGCTGAGATCACCAAATAGAGAAGCTGCATGGCCTTCACATCATTAAAATAATCTTCTTGGGCTGAGAATGTGGCTTAGTTGGTAGGGTGCTTGCCTAGCAGGCTCGAGGCCTTGGATTCTGTCTCAGTATTGCACAAACTGGATGTGGTGTCTCGTCCCTGCAATCCCAACACTTACTTGAGAGGTCAAATACACCCACACTGAGTTTGAGTAGGTCAGTGCTCTGAGCAAAAACGCAGCTGAAATTGCCTTTCTTGTATCTTATAAAATTAGAGTGGTCCTATTATGGCAAAAAGTGACTGGCTCTGGTCTTAGGCTGGGCTCACTGAGCGGTGTCAGCTCTCATGTGACCTGCTGGAGAATGTTGATGGGTGAACCTGAGCTCAAGGCCCCTCTCAGTATGGTGCATGGTGGCCATAGCTTTCTAGAATGGCTGAGCTTTGGTGTAAAAAGCTGTGTGTCTTTTCATGCCATTTGCTGGGCTTGAGGACTCATTTTTCCTTCATGTATGATAAAGAAGTACTCCACGTTGTGGGTATTTGGGGCTCTCTCTCCCTCTGCATTATGGGCAAGCTCCCAGGATACTACTCCTGCTGCTGCTGGCTCTGGGTCCTGCTATTATCTGTTTCCTCTCCCTGCATTTTTTCAGCTGTGCTTTTAAAGACCCCTTCTGTTTGTGAAGGATTTTAGATCTTTACTCTCCACAAGTGTTTTGACATTAGATTCTAGCTTTCTTCATAGGATTCGATCTAATTGTAATAAAGACAATTTAAATGCATGGCAGATTCAGGGAATCTTGGGGAAGGATGACAGTTTTATATATGGAATCACATAAAAGGAAACACCAAGCTTCTGAGTCACAGTTTTAAGGTAATAACCTAGGTGTTTGAGGGTAGATACGTAAGCTCTTTTTTGCCGCCATTCTTGGTGACACTGAAGACTGGAGGGTTGGCTTGACTTCCCAGGTTGGCTGTCACTTAGTTACTATAGGGAGAGAGAAACAACACAAATTTGGTGCCAGTTCATTCATTCATTCATTCATTCATTCATTCTAAAGGGGCTTACATGTGTAGACACCTCTATACACCCGCATATGTCTGTATACGCCTTCGTTCTTCACATGCCCACAAGTATCTGGTTTGTGGGGAAAAGGTAAAAGTGATAAAGAACACATCATTGTGAAATGGCCACCAACCTTGCCCAATGGTAAAATAGCACTAGCTGGTTGAAATTAGAGTTAACTATTTAGCTAGCTTTGCCATGGAAGCTGGTCTTTGCAGTGTGACCAGTTGCTAGAGAATAATCTCTCTGTCCAGTTGAACATCTGATGAAGAAGGAGCTTGTATTTAGATACGTGTTGTTTGAAATGTACTTTGACCACTCGGAGCCGACTCTGAACTGTTTCGGAGTGTATCCCAGAGGCATGCTGGGATTGGGAGAGGCTCCTAGCCCTGTCTGCCTGCTCCTCCTCAAATGGCTGTCAGTGTGTCTGGGTTAAAGCTCCTGTGTGACTCCCCGCAGTACAGCCCATTTCATGCTCTCATCCAGGAAACCATCTTTGGGAAACTCCATGTAGAGTTCTTGTTGCTGTTAATTTGCATCATTAATTTGTTGTTTGTATCTTGCTAGCCTTGGATTTTTCTCCCCTTTCTAGATCATATCAGTTGTGTAAGATTTATGAATAAAAGAATAAATCACAGTCTTGGGAGAACTGCTTTTTGACCCAAGTAACTTGGCCTTAGGCATGACTAAAGCCTAGCAAACTGTACAGACCAATCTGTGTCATTGCAAGAAGCAGGGGACATGATTTTTACTAAGGTACAGTGTGGAAAACAAGAATGTGAGGGTTTGGAGAACCAGAATGAACATAGGGTAGACTGGAGGTTTTCACTCTCCACTGAGCTTTTCAGTTCAAAGCAGTTTCAACTGCCTGTGTTGAACCGGTTTCTTCCTGCATGTGATCTGTGTAAACCCAGAGAGATTTTAAGGACGGTATTCATAGGTGCAAACTGAAGGTGGCAAGATTTTGTTGCTGTGGTTGGATTGTTTGGAGTCCTGATAATGGATGCAGAATCTACTGCATGTGAACTGGTGAATTCTCCTTGTCTGTCTGTAAATATGCTGCAGAGTGAGGTCCCCTGAGAAGTAATTAGGTTTGCTGCAGTCGGAGAAGCTCTCAGCAGTTTACATGGTGATATGAGTCTCTGAGAGACAGCTCTGGGAAGGCAGCGATGCTCAGCAGAGGGGCTTTCGAGCATTCTACATGTTCCCTGCAGCAGCAGCTGAGGAACAACTGTAGGCTCTGGGGTGCCATAGGCTTGATAGCTAAGAGAATGGTGAGCGTCATCGTGGAAGTAATTGTCTATGGCAAAGCTACAGGGTATTCCTTCCTTATTGAATAAAATTAGACGGCTGGGATTCTCGGATCGTGGATGAAATGGCAGGAGTACAGATGACCATTAAATAAAAATCTGTTACACATGTAAAGGTCACTCTCAGGTACCTGTTGTTTGCAGTAGGCAGAGTTCGGTGGGCAAGTAACCTTGTACAAAATTGGCCTCTGCTCAACGTTCATGCACAGATTTCTTTTTTCTTTTCTTTTTGAGATAGGATTTCATGCAGTCTATGCTATCCTTGAACCCTCTGTGAAGCCAAGGATGGCTTAGAACTCTTGATCTTCAGCACCTACCCACTAAGTGCAGGGTTTTACAGGCATGTGCCACCATTTCTGGTTTTACAGATCTTCTGTACAAAAGTCAAATTTTGTTTCATAGTATGAATGCTGCTTTATGACAGTTGCATGTTTAAGATTTAAGGTAACTGCCAGCTGCCGGTCTCTTCCGTTGTACAGTCCTCCAAGCGGCGTGAGTGGCCCAGGCTCTTCTGTCTTGGAACTTGGCTCAGCAGTGAACCTATGTCAAGGGCCCGAGGAACATGGTGCTATTTCTTCATTTCACATGCTCACAATTGTTCATTGAGGAATTTCTAGTTTACTAATGTTTATCACTGCTGTATGTTGTCCCCTGGCTGGTGGAATGGTGTCTTCATGGTGACTTCTTATCCAGTTTGCGTTCTCATTGAAACTTGCACATTTTTGTGTTCTGCTTGTGTGAGAAGCCGTGTTTTCGTGTGTCATTTTTTTTTAAATTTTGAGACAGAGTCTCCTAATGTAGCTCAGGATGGCTTAGAACTTATACTTTTTGCCTGCCGGGTGCTGGGATTACAGTTGGTCCGCTGTCACCATGCGCAGTTCGGACCCTCTTATCTCTGTGTCTGTAAGAGAGTTGGGTTTACGGTTAAGGCGTAGGGAGAAGTGATTGTTTCCTGCAGTTGACTTTGCCGTTCCCTACACGCTCAGGGGCTTCATGTATTTGTCAGATCCTCTCGGGTGATTCTCAGCCCTTTGCCCTGTAGGTCACCCAGTGGGGCTAAAGGCAACAACAAAACACAGTGACTCTCTTCCACTGCACCCCATTCATCTGGTCAGTGGAGTTAGGTGCTGGCACTCTTGAAATTTTTGGATGAGCTTGGAAATGCAGTATCATGCTGGAGTTCCCTACATCAAACTCGGTGTCTGCATCTGTTCTTGGTGGTACTGGGGAGGAGCCTGAGATAAATTTGGTCTACTTTCCTGGAGAAGCACCTTTCTGTCAGTGAAAAACACTATTTCCAATTAACTTCCGACACTAGGTAAAAGTCAACCCCCTTTCATAGAGCATTAAATCAGCATCTCTCTCCCTTTCTCCCCCACCCCCTCCTTCCCTCTCCTCCCTCTTCCTTCTTCCTCCCCCTCTCCCCTTTTCCTCTTTCTTACCTTTCCTCACATCCCGCTTCCACATTCCTGTTGCTGTGTAGCCCAGACTGGTCTTGATCCCCTGCCTCCGCCTGTCAGTGCTGGGATTACCTGTGTCATGTGCCCCTGCTTATGTGTAGTTTCCTTGTTAATTGAGACAGAGTCTGACTGTGCATTATGTCTGGCCATGAACTTACAGTCCTCCTACCTTACCCTTGCGAATGGTGAGCGCATGCCGTTTAGAGAAGCAAATGCCCAGTCAGGATTTTGGATTGTGGTGAGCTCCTCTGCAGACACCTCATCTTTTCAGGACTCTGCTGCTGGCACTGTTTGGAGAGGCCTGAAGCCCTGGGGGTGGGGGAAAACAGTGTTGCATAGTGTTTGTTACTTTGTTATCATGTAACCTAGGTGCCTGGACCAATGTGATGTTTTGTGGTACGAATCAGCAAAAGCAGTTCAATCCAGAAGAAACCTTACTGCGTCCAAGACTGAGAAATTTATTTAGAAGACTACCTCTTTTCTTCCTATCAACATCTTTAACACTGTCCAAGCATTTCTCCTGAATAGAGACTTAAAAAAAAATACAACACTTACTGCTTTTTTCTCTCTATTCTTCCTCCTTTGTTTTTTTCTTTTTTTCCCTGTCTTTAGCTCAGGGGTGACAAGAGTCCCTTTGCCCTCAATTCTGAACTTGAGAACTGCTCTTCATTCTTGGAAGGTAAAGCTGCTAGGTAAGGAGCAGCCCGGTTGTCTGCACTCTCATGTCAGCAGGGATGAGCTGCTTTCTTCTGAGCTGCAGTTTGGAACATCAACTTAATGGTGTAGTTGGGGACCTGAGTTATTTATTCTGCAGGGCTGTTTCTGACATTTGAAGAATGCCACGCATTTCTGAATCAAACACTCATTCCACACTAATAATTCTCCTGACGAGAAGTTCTCCCAGGGATGGGCGCTTCCCCCTCCAGGCTTGCCCTCTGTCAGAACTATCAAGTATACACATGGGTTGCTCTCTCAACACATGTTGAAGGAAAAATACTTCCCTAGAGTGGAAACTTCTGGTTTCTTTGGAGAGTCAGTTATGTCAAATGATGTTTTGTTGGGGCACACAGGTGAAAGGATCTTTTGCTAAAGCAGACTCATGAAAGGATGTTTCACTGAAGCAGACACAGGAGAAAGAATCTTTTGCCATAGCAGACTCGTGAAAGGATGCATGATGTTTAAAAGGAATATAAATACAGCCACATAGACGTGGGAGCTTGAGCATTGGGTTTGCCTTGCTCGGCCTCCTTAGTCTTCACTGATGACATGATCATGTATGCTTGCCTTCTGTTGGGTTGTTGAGCTTCACTTGTGGTGATTTCATAGAGAGGAACTCACCAAGAAATTCTCTAGCGATTCCTGCAGCTTCTTGCTGCTTCCTCGGTCTTGGACACCAGACCAAGGTTTCTTCTGGTTTGAACTTCCTTTTTTGATTCATGTGTGGTGTCTGCCGAGTGGACTGGACTGCAGCTACTGATTTGTGTTTGGTGTTTGCTAGTGGACTGGACTGAGAACAACAGATATTGGAATCGCCCAAAGGACTATTTCTAAATAGGTCCAGTTTCTCCATATCTTAATAACCTTTCTTTCCTACCTCCTCTGGTGGGTGGTGGGCTATAGGGGAGGTTGAACCCTTATTAAAGTAGGCTGTGATATGCACCTACAGTTCCTTTTCCTTCTCACAGTGGTCTGCTTTTCTGGAAGGGATCAGAAGCTTGATGAACCAAACTCATCTAATTTCAGCATTCTGGAAATCATGTCAACAGTCACTTGGGCATTCCCCCATTAGACTATAACCTGGTGTGTGTAAATGGAGCCTTCTAAAGATCCATTACAGTTGTTGCATTCTATTCCTGAAGGGCTCGACTCTGAAGCCAGACTTTATAATGTATGGCTCCTGTGAAGGAGAACATGGGACCAGCAGCCACATTCGAACCTTGCCTTTGGCTACACGCTGGCTGGGCAAGTTATTTCTGCCTTGGTTTTCCTTTCGTTAAAACAAGAGTAAGATTTTGATCAAGAATAAGGGAATATGTCAAAAACTCTAAAGGAGTGCATGGCATGTGACCAATGCTTAGTAAAGTGTTTTAATGGAAAGAAAATGGAGGTGTTGTCTTAGTTTGGGTTTTATTGTGATGAGATACCATGAACAAAGCAATTCTTATAAAGAAAATCATGCAATTGAGGCTGGCTTACAGTTTTAAAGGTTCACTCCATTATTGTGGTGGGAAGTATGGCATTGTGCAGGTAGACTTGAGGCTGGAGGGGCTGAGATTTCTACTTCTTGATCCAAAGACAGCAAGGTCTCAAGCCCATCCCTATAATGACACACTTACTTCAACAAGGTCATACCTACTCCAGCAAGGCCACACTTCCTAATAGTGCCACTCCCCATGGGCAAAGAATTCAAACGCATGAGTCTATGGCAGCCAAACATATTCAAACCACCACAGATTGCTTTCAGTTTCCACACACTTGACATATACGTGGAAATTCCAGAGAAAGCTAATGGAAAAGAGGAAGTTCCATCAGTGTGGCTGGTGGTGGCATAGGAAACGGGGAGGGAAGAGGTATGTGGAGGGCTGACCTAAGGCGACCCTGAGGCTAGGCATCTCAGGAACCTCTGGTCCTGTCAGCATATCATGCTTCTGCTGTAGTATTCCACTCCTCAGTGTCTGAAACCTGCTTAATGTTTGCCGCAGGCCAAGGGACCACAGGCAGAGGATTGGAAGTAGGATGTCTCTGCTTTCTCTCTTCTTCCAAGAGCTGGATGGGCCAGGAATTCCCACTCAGTGTGCATACTGTGGGTATTTGTATTCCCAACCCTGAGGTTACATCTCAGTACATTTTCCAGAGTAGATATTGTCATTCTTGGTTATCAAATTATTTAATGATTGTTTTATAGGTAATTGTAGGGAAGGCTGACAAGATGACTTAGTAGGTAACAGAACTTGCTAGGAACCCTGATGACCCAAGTTTGATACCCAGAGAGTGAGAACCCACGCCTACAAGTTGTCCTCTGCCCTTAGTGGCACCCCCCATCCCAACAAATGTTTAAAAGAAGTTTAAAGAATAGTATAAAAATATTTGTATTCTATGCCAGGTATCTAGGGAATGTCTGTCCACAGTCCTGCCTTCACTTGTAGTGTATAGTCAGATATCAGCGTCTCTCCATTCAGATGCTGCAGTAGTCTTCTCTGGTTTCTCTCCTTCCTTCCTCCACAGTTAGAGTCATTTCTGTACGCACAAGCCACAATGAGCCCACTTCTTAAATTTCTCAGGTGACTTTCATTGTATTTTGAACAAAGTCCACGTTCCATACTGTGGCCTACCTCTCAGGCCTGTAAGGTGTCTGGCTCCACTTGTTTCTTCTTCTTACCTTGGACCACTCTGCTAGTGCAGGGCATCCTCAGTCATGTAGGCCGTTCACCTCCTAGTTGCATCCTCGAGGAAGCATGGTGGGATGACCATAGCTGGCAGTGTTGAGTTGTCTTGTTTGTTTTGGTAGCTGCCAGATGCCAGAAATAGGGAGCTGTTGTCTATCTTTGTGATCCAGTTTCCTGCTCTCGACTGGTAAATTATGATGAAAGCATGATTCATAATTGACCTTAATTCTGATTAAGTTTACAGGTACAAATTTGTAGTTAGTAGGCGTGATAAGTAAAAGCTTGGATAAATTGATCTCAATCCTTGGTACTTTGATCAGCACAAGTGTGATTGGCTTTCTCTGACCTAGGCACAAGGACAGCATCCTAGCAGACCAGCTGCTCATGACTCAGGTCAGCAGTCAAGGCCTCTGAGCAGAGTGGCTGGGCTCAGGGCCTTTCTGTGCTTGAGGTGTTGGGATTCTGACCTTGCTGGGTTGTATGGTGTTTGGTTTCAGGAGTCTTTTAAATAACCATGTGTATTGGAAATGACTCATTTCACAAACAAAATTAATTATAACAGACTCTTCATTAATTAGGGCGTTCGTTCAATTTTCAAGTGTTATTTAAAGTGCTAAGCAACATGGTAACTCCTGAGGACAGTACTTGAAAAATGCCAATTAACAGCTGCTAGGGACTTGAGAATACGCACAGTGTGAGAACGCACATGTATTATGCACAATTACGCCAAGGTTCTCTTATATTAAATTTCAGAGATTATGCTAGATGGCAACCTTTGTTTTATTCAACACTGTATCTCCATCACCTAAAACAATGCTTGTTGCCTGAGAGATGTTTCATGACTGTAGCCGCCACCACCGACATCAAAAATCATTTCTATTCTCTTGAACTGCTGGCTTACAAACTCTTGGAGGAAGTGTGTGTGTGTGTGTGTGTGTGTGTGTATGTATATATATAAAATGTAATATATATAAAATATTAGTATATACACATATACACACACACAAAATAAAATATAAATTTGGGGCTGGTTTAGTGGACCGATGGTCATCTTTTTTACATAGAGACTCTGAATACATGGGAGTCAGAGAAGCCAGTAGCTGTTGAGTCCAGGAAGTGCACACTGAGCACTCAGAAGCTCCCTGGAAGACTGCTAGAGTTGAGTTCATGCCGAAAGATGGAAGAAGCTGGAGTCTGATGTCTGGATGGAGGGGTGGACTCTGCCAGAGCCACCCGAGGAGATGGGAATTTACGCATTTCCCTGTCTGGGCCTCCGTGTACTGGGTGGTGCTCCCCACATTCAGGGCCACCAGTTCCCCCCATTCCTGTCCCACATGGTAGTCCTCTTTGTAACCGACCCAAGATGTATGCCGAAGTGCACTCTGCCATCTTATAGGTAAATCTAAATCTAGTCAGATTGACAGTTAAGATTAACACACCAAACTTTCTCCCTTTTATTAAAAATTGATTTTTTTCTCATATAATATATTCTGATTATCCCAGTTCCTCTCCACTTCTTCTCTCAGCTGGATCCACTTCTTTCTGTCTTTCACTGGAAAAGAACAGGCTTCTAAGAGATAACAACCAAATAGTAATATAATATATATATTTATATACTACAAATAAAATATAATAAGATAAAACAAAACCCATCACACTGAAATTGGACAAGACAACTTACCAGAAGGAAAGGAGCCCCAAGAGAAGTCACAGGACTCTAGAGGCCCACTTGTTTCTACATTTAGGCATTCCATAAAAATCCTAAACTGAAAGTTGTAGCATATACACAGAGGGCCTGATGCTGACCCGTGTAGGCCCTGTGCTTACTGCTTCAGTCTCTGTGGGTCCGTGTGAGCCTTGCTTAGGTGATTCAGACATCCTCATTCTCCTGGTGTCCTCCATCTCCTCTGGCTCTTACACTCTGTCTATCTCTTCTTCCATGGGGCTCCCTGAGCTCTGAGGGGAGGGATTAGGTGGGGGCATGCCATTTAGAGCTGTGACACCAAAAGTTTTAAAGATTCCGTAAAGGCAGTGAGATGGCTCAGTAGATAATGATGCTTGCCCAGATTGATGCCATGAGTTCCTTTCCTTGTACCCACGTGGTGGAAGAAGAGAGAACTGACTCTGGAATGGCGCCCTCCACCTTCCACATGTGTCCTGTGGCGTATAGGTCTTCTCACCCACATACACATACACAAAATACATAAATAAATAAAACACAATAAAGCTTGGTAAATACTAGGTAAATAGCTAGGTGAAGTTGGTGAGTGGATTAACAGCCAGACATGTCTTAATTTGATTTGGAAGGTGTTTTATAAATGGTAGCGTGAGTGCGTTCTTTTTGTTCAGATCTTTTACAGTGTTTCCAAAGGAAAATTCTTTTAAAATCCAAGAAAGTGTTAGAGACCTTTGAGTAAGTTAAAACTTGGGTAATTCTGAAAGATGGAGGATTACTTCTTTTGTGGAGAAGCAGCGGTGAGTCTGCAGCCGTGTGGGGTACTGTAGTCTGTGGCCCCACCTGTTGGCTTAGAGGTGCCAGATGCGGGTGGGAGCTGTGGGCACGCGTCACAATCACTGCAGGATTCAGGCCAGTGAGCTTTTGTCCTAGCCTGCAGTGGAACCCCTTCTTGTGTCCAGGTTTCACCTTGTCTTGCCTGGGAAGGGTTGAGGCCTACTTGCCTTTCTCTCTCATGGCTTTGCATTCCTGGCCGTTTCTAGACATACTCGTATGATGGATGAAAAAATTATCATCTTTAAGAGTCTTGTAAGTAAGTGAATTTTAAAAAAATGGCATAGCACATAGTGTCCGTTATTATAAATATGCAGCAAACCTTATTCCCGACTTAATGGAGACCATTTCTGAAGCTGAGGTTCAATTGCACTTACTTGACTCAGGCTCTGGCAGAATTTATGGCTTTGATATGAAAACGAATTTCAGAAGTAGCTAGCATGAAGCAGAGTTTAGGTTTAATAAAATGTTTTAACGTGTTCAGCGTGAGAGTAAAGAGAAATGGATCCTCAGAAAGGAAGAAGGTTGCATACTTCAGAACTGGGGCTTCTCCAGGGTCATACTTAATTATCTTACATGCTATTCTGGTGGGGTCTGGAGCTGTTGTCTTCAAAAGGTTACTAAAGAACCTACATGAAGGAGGATGGTTCTGGAGGGGGATCTGCCAGGGCTATACCTGGTGAGGTAAAAGTCCAGGTTCTAGGAATGCTGGGAGGTAGAGTATCTTTACTGTAAACAGTGTTAAAGTTATTGCTTGAGAGTCCCAGAAAATGCTATAGAAACGCAGTGAAATGCTACTCAGAGTCTTACTCAGTGAGTTCAGAAGGCTATTGCTATTTTTAACATTGAAAATTTTTGGACAGACCAACCCTATATCTGATAGAAGGCTAATATCCAATATATACAAACAACTCAAGAAGTTAGACTCCAGAGAATCAAATAACACTATTAAAAATATGGTACTTGTTTCTTCTAAACAAAGAATTCTCAACTGAGAAGAATTTGTATGGCAGAGAAGCACCTAAAGAAATGTTCAGCATCCTTAGTCATCAGGGAAATGCAAATCAAAACAACCCCGAGATTCCACCTCATACCAGTCAGAATGGATAAGATAAAAAACTCAGGTGATAGTAGATGCTGGTGAGGATGTGGAGAAAGAGGAACACTCCTCCATTGTTGGTGGGATTGTAAGCTGGTACAACCACTCTGGAAATCAGTCTGGCAGTTCTTCAGAAAATTGGACATAGCATTACCTGAGGACCCAGCTATACCACTCCTGGGCATATACCCAAAAGATGCTCCAACATATAACAAGGACATATGCTCCACTATGTTCATAGCAGCCATAATTATAATAGCCAGAATCTGGAAAGAACCCAGATGTCCTTCAGCAGAGGAATGGATACAGAAAATGTGGTACAGTTACACAGTGGAGTATTACTCAGCTATTAAAAACAATGAATTCATGAAATTCTTAGGCAAATAGATGGAACTAGAAAATATCATCCTGAGTGAGGTAACCCAATCACATAAGAACACACATGGTATGCAATTACTGATAAGTGACTATTAGCCCAAAAGCTCGGAATATCCAAGATACAATTCACAGACCACATGAAGCTCAAGAAGAAGGAAGATCAAAGTGTGGATGCTTCTGCCCTTCTTAGAAGGAGTAAAAAAAAAATACTCATGGGAGGAAATATGGAGACTGTATGGAGTGTTGAGCAGAGACTGCCCCACCTGGGGATCCATCCCATATACAGTCACCAAAAGCAGACACTATTGCTGATGCCAAGAAGTGCTTGCTGACAGGAGCCTGATATAGCTGTCTCCTGAGAGACTCTGTCAGAGCCTGGCAAATACAGAGGCAGATACTTGCAGCCAACCATTGGACCAAACACAGGGTCCTCAATGGAGGAGTTAGAGAAAGGACTGAAGGAGCTGAAGGGGTTTGCAACCTCATAGGAAGAACAACAATATCCACCAACCAGATCCCCCAGAGCTCCCAGGGACTAAACCATCAACCAAAGAGTACACATGGAGGGACCCATGGCTGCAGCCGCATATGTAGCAGAGGGTGGCCTTGTCGGGCATCATTGGGAGGAGAGGCCCTTGGTCCTGTGAAGGCTTGATGCCCCAGTGTAGAGGAATGCTAGGGTGGGGAGGCAGGAGTGTGTTTGTGTGGGAATACTCGTGTTTAGGGGTTTAGGGGGGACCGGGAAAGGTGATAACATTTGAAATGTAAATAAAGAAAATATCCAATAAAAAAGTAAGTAAAAAAAATTAAAAAATGGAAAAAGAAAAATGTCAGGACAGAAAATTAAAGAACAGTGGACAGGAAAGGCCCGCCTACAGAGCCAGGAAAGCATCACAGCCGTGGTAGGGACAATTCAGCATGGCAGACGTGGCAGAGGCAGCAAGTGGAAGTCAGTGGCCTCTGGAGAGCAGGCACAGTGGATAGGGCTGCCAGGCCTGCACTGTGGGAAAGGAGGGCGGGGAGTTAGGGATGCAGGGTTGGGCACCTGCCTGAGAAGCAGGGAGCAGTGGAATGGTAGCAGGGGGATGTGGTGGTTTGTATATGCTTGGCCCAGGGCGTGGCACTATTGAGAGATATGGCCTTGTTGGAATATGTGTGTCACTGTGGGTGTGGGCTTTTAAAACCCTCGTCCTAGCTGCCTGGGAGCCAGTATTCTGCTAGCAGCCTTCAGATGAAGATGTAGAACTCTCAGCTCCTCCTGCACCATCCCTGCCTGGATGGTGCCATGCTCCCGCCTTGATGATAATGGACTGAACCTCTGTAAGCCAGCCCCAATTAAATGTTGTCCTTACAAGAATTGCCTTGGTCGTGTTGTCTCTTAATAGCAGTGCAGACCCTAAGACAGGGACATAGGTGAAGACTATGGAAGTCTTATTTTATTTTAAGGACTTGATTGATGAAGGTGTAAAGATTGGCTGGTAAGAAAGAACAAGAAACGAGACAGCGTATGGTAAAGGAGAGACAAAACAGATGAGCAGATGCCAGTGCTGGTGTCCAGGATGCTGTCAACCACACAGCGAAAGGGATGGCCACCAGCAAGAATATAAACACGATGTGAAGAGGCTTCTGTGGCATTTAGCGGTAGAGAGACGGAGTAAGGACAGAGGCCTCATTAACAGAGGCTCTGTTGTCAGGCATAGTCGTATAAGGCCTGTAATTGTAGCACTGGGAGGCAGAGGCAGGAGGACAAGGAGTTCAAGGCCCAGCCTCAGCTACAAAGAGAGGGAGTTCAAGGCCAGCCTGGGCTAACTGAGACTATGTCTTGAAAAAATAAAGGGGGTGTTTGCAAGATATTATTCTCTTCATGTCGTTATTTTTAAGAATAATGTTAGGGCGCCCATGAGAGGGCTGAGCATGTGGGAATTGAGTGGCTAACTGCGCTTGCTGCCAAGACCTCATGGCCTGAGTTCCAGCCTGGAACTCATGGTGGAAAGAGAGAACAGGCTCCTGAAGGTTGTCCTCTCTAACCTTCATGCAGAAGCCTACTGTCTCTACCCTCATTTTCTTCTCTCTCTCTCTCTCTCTCTCTCTCTCACACACACACACACACACACACACACACACACAGTACACATGCATAAATGCATATACACACAGGGTTTTTTTTAAGCTAATGCTAAATTGAGAAATAGGATTAACAAGACCTAGAATGTATACAAATTCATTCTTCTGATACTTTCAAATGCTTTTTGGTATTGTAAGCCTTCTAGTGAATGATTTTCCCCTTCAAACCAGTCTCTACAAACTCATTTCAGTGTATTAAATATCATTGTTGAAAATGGTCTTTTCTAAACAATAGTATCACATCATCTGCCTATGTCCCAGGTAAACAAGCATTAGCTTGTTGCCCATCTTTTGGGCATACTCGATTTTAGCTGTGTGGTCTTTGTCTTAGCAGTCAGTTCACAGTTTGCTAAGCTAGGGACTTTACTGACAGCACAGTCATATGGAATTTAAATGTCATTCCTGTGACCCTTCAACCTTTCCTATTTTCACTGTATTTCTGAAAAGGGAAGTGGAGTTTTTAATTAAATGCAAAGGTGTCTGCACACAGCACATTCATGAGTCTGTGAAGCTTTTGCTGTGTTCAGGGTGGCAATGCCTCTAGAGACATTGCCCTGTCCTGGCAGCATCTGGTCGGAGTCCTGCAGACAAGGCTCTGTGGAGAAAGATGACAGGAGTGCTTGGGGGGAGGGAGGAGAGTTGGGGGGGAGGATGTAGAGAGAGAGGGTGGGAGGCCTGAAGAAGGGTGTGAGGTGTTTTCTAAGGATGTGGGAGATCAGGGAAGATGATTAAGTATTGATTGGGTGGGATTGTGCAGTGGTTCAGCTCTTGCTCGTTCAACCTGGGGTCCTGCCTATGATGATGGGTACACTTCCTGCCCTGCATTGGCCCTGGAGTGTTGGGCACAGCTGAGTGGTTGGTCTCACTATGGAAGGCTCATTCTAGTTCTACAGCGCTCATTGATTGACTGTTTCTGTAGCCTGTTTGGCCTCTCCCACGTTTGGGTGTTCAGTCGGCGTCAGTTCGGGACTGTGCTGTTCGTATTGTCCTCAGTGGAACCACACTGTGTGGGATCCACGTCACACCCTTCAAATGTGCCACCTGTGTTCACTGGGACGTTTTCAGTAAACCACTCTTCTACTTTTGAGGAGTGTATAATGTACCATAGCCAGTGTCACAGATATTAACATGCAGATAGCAGCTGGATGAGGTGGCACACATACGTGTGTTGGCTGAAGCAGAGGGATCTCAAGTTTGAGGCAGCCTGGGCCATATAGTTAGATTCTGTCAAAAAGAAGTTATTGTATCTGCAATGTTTTGCTACACAAAACATTCACACATAGCTTTTTTTTCTCTAGTCAAACAAGTAATGAAGATGGTAATATTCTAAATCAAAGTAAATAAATAAATAAATAAAGTTAATTTCTTTAGAATTTGATTCTATTGAAATTCTCAGTTTCTTCTCATTTTTTCCTTAAAATTTCATTCATAATTCAACATGCATTTATTTAGTACTTGTTGCTAAGAAATAGGTATCTTTTGTTAAATATTCTGGATTAATTTAAATTATTTTTTCAGACCTGTTTTACCCAGTACACCCACATTAAGTTCTAAAATGTCTATGAATATAAAGATATGTGCAGGTAATTCTACTTAAGCCTAAGGTGTGTATCTGTTTTATGGGTTACTTCAGTTTGAGAAGTAAGCCAGGAGGTAGGGGTTATCCTTAACTTTAAACTGTTTCTTAAGGGTTAATTGATTGTGATTAGTGGTTAATTCAGAAATCTGAAGTAAGTCTTGGCTGTTTCAGGGTGCAGAGAGAAAAACCTTGTTTCATATATATTTTTTAAAGATTTATTTTGATTGTGTGTGTGTGTGTGTATGTGTGGTGTGTGTATGTGAACATGTGAGTGCTGATGTTCTCCAAGGCCAGGCAAAGGTGTTAGCTTCTGTCTTAGTTACTGTTCTGTTGCTGGGAAGTGACACCAGGAAACTTATAAAAGGAGGCATTTAATTGGGGGTTTGTTTACAGTTTCAGAGGGTTAAACCATCATCATCATGTGAGCAGACAGGCATGGCACTAGAGCAGTAGCTGAGAGCTTTACATCCTGATGTAGGCAGCAGCAGGTATTCGCCCCCCCCCCCCCCTCTCTCTCTCTCTCTCTCGGCCTGGTGTGGACTTGGGAAATCTCAAAGTCCATTTCTAGTAACACACCTTCTCTGATAAGCCCACACCTATTCTAACAAGGCCACACACTTTCTAATCCTTCCTAAATAATTCCCCTAACTGTGGACCAAACGTGAGCCTGTGGGCCTGGGTCTCCTTCAAACCATCACAGGTTCCCTGGAACTGGAGTTATGGGCAGTTTTGAGATCCCGACATGCATTCTGGAAATTGGACACTGGTCCCCTGCAGGAACAGCAGTAGCTCTTCTCTACTGAACCATCTCTCTAGCCTGTGGTTTCCCCCTTGTGATGGGGGCTCACATAAGCTGTTCTCAAACTTCTGCCTCCACCTCCTGTGGGCAGGGATTACAGATAGGAGGCACTGTGTTCAGTAAGAGCATCATACTGTTACATGTTACCCTTGAAAAGCAAAGCAGCCTGTAAAACATTCATAGAATGCTCATTCATCCCCCACCCCAAGAGCTGAAGTGCTACAGTTGGCATACTGCTTTGGAAGGGATATTCCAGCATCTTTCAGAGCATGTTAGGAGGTGGTAGCTTGTTTTTAAATCTGCATTCCCCCCACCTAAGGAATTAGTAACACTGTGGTTTAGGCCCTAGGCTTGGTGTAATCCATGCAGCCACTCAAGAGGACAGGGGACCTCCACAGACTAGGTGATGGCAGAGAGGAAAGCTGTTATATTCTTGAGCAGAAATGTGAAAGTATATTCTTTGGGGAGTCTTTGCAGGGAAAAGTCCATGGCCTCTTGTGTTCTTTGCATACTAGTAAAGAGTTTTCTACCTTATTATCTTTATATCAGGTTCAGGGGCTGTGTCTGCTCAAGAAAAGTCACTTCCTGTAGTAAATTAGTCATATTTGTCACCACTATTCTCCAGTCTGTTTGCTTTTTTTCCGCATAGATCAAAGGCATCAATTAATAGGGAGATAGTAGGAATTACTGCTAGTGAACATGTCAGGATTTTATGGTGGTGTTGGTCTCTATAGTTCTCCCAGGTGTGTGACTGCTTGATTACTTACTGTCTTGAGAGAGGAGGTTGAGAGTCTTATACTTGGTCACTGATATCACATACCTCTTCCGTGGTCAAGAGTCCATATGGGAATTCTACCAGTGGATGAGTTGTATGTGTAATCCAGTAACACAGTCACCACCTGAAAAATAGCCACAGGTGGGACCATGAGCTCTTCAGGCCTACAGCGATGTGGATAAGGCCAACTTCAGGAATCCTCTGACCACAATGACTTTGCTTCGATGGACAGTGACATTTTCATAGTCCCAGGGTGTGATAGAACTGTACCTTTTCAAAAAGTAGAGCAGAGAGTGTTGTTCTCTGGGAGAATCAAGAGAAACAGAATGTGTATTTATTATGCACTGACCTCTGGCCCATGATCTGTCAGACGGAGAGAGCATCCATCAAGAAAAACAGATGGAGGATGGTGCTCTTCATGTCTGCTGTCCTTTTGCAAGTTTCAGGTCTGCAAAGCCTATAGTTGTGTCGGCAGAGACTGGAAGAGTATTTTTCATTTCACACATTCCCTGATAGTTTTGAACCTGTCTCTTTAATGAGGAACTAGGAAAGTATTGCATTGCATGTTTGGAGTTGTCTGGACTGTGAAACTCAGCCTGTACTGATCTATAAACACAGTTAGCCCTCTAGAAGCTTGTGAAACATCCTTCTGAAGTGTGAAACATATTTGTGGAAAAGAGGGTATGGGGAATTGCTTCTTCCTTGGAGACTAACTTTCAAGAAATTTCAAACTTTAAGAAAAATTTGAACATAATGTGAACACTTACCTTTCACTTGGGTACCATAGCATCCCAAACCACATGATATTGGCACAGAACAGGGCATTTAGACCAATGGAGTAGACTAGGTGCGTCAGAAATAATCAGAAAGGTATAGCCACCCAATTTTTCTTTAAATATTTAACATTATATTTATATGTTTTTAAGGTGCATGTGTGCACATATGTGATGGTCCAAAGACAACTCTGCAGAGTCAGTTCTTTCCTTCTACCATGTTGTCATGCTTGGTATGATGAGCTTTCAATTGTTCAACCATCTCATCAGCCTCAGCCAACCAGTTCTCATCAGAGATATTAAAGACACACACCAGAAAACAGACAACCTCTTAAGTAAATGGTACTGGGAAACATGGATATCCAGTTGTAGAAATAAGAAACTAGATTCCTTCTCTTGACCTTGCACAAAACATTAAGTCAAGATGGACAGAAGGCCTTATATAAGACCTGAAAATTAGTAACTTCAAGAGTAGAACACAGTCAAAACTCTCTGTAGCTTTGGAAAAGGACTCCAGTAACACAAGGAATTATTCCAAGGGATTCCATCAAATTAAGAAGATTATGAACAGTAAAGGAGACAGTCAACATACTGTAGAGACACCCTCCAGAATGGCAAAAAAACCAAAATCTTTGTTAATTCTGTACCTGACAGGAAATTATTATCTCAAGTATATGAAGAATTATAAACATTAAGCAAAGAATTGTTCAATTAATAGACCAATGAACTAGATAGTTCTCATAAGAAGAAATATAAATGACCAATAAATATTTGAAAAGGTGTTTAACACCTTTAGCTATGCAGGAAATTAAAACTGCTTTGAGAGTCTATTTCACCCTAGTCAGGGTTGATGTCTTCAGAAAGTCAGACAACAATCTAGTCTAGCAAGGAAATGTGGGTAAACCAACTTATGGGAGTGCAACCTGATGCAGCCTGAACCTAAAAATGGAACTACCGTATAACTCAACTATACCACATGCTGGAGGGAAGAATTGTGATATTTGTAGGAATATGGAAGGTACTAGATAGAGATCATTATGTTATACAAAATAAGCCAAACTCAGAAGGGCACATACAGTGTATATTTTCTTTCATTGGCAGAAGGGATGTGTGTGTGTGTGTGTGTGTGTGTGTGTGTGTGTGTGTGTGATATTAGAGTAGATCCTTGTAACCCCAGAATCTGGGAGGCTGAGGCTGGATGGTGATTGCATGAGTTTGAGGCTACCCTATCCATGTACTAAGTTCAGGCACAGTTTGGGCTCTTTAGTTAAGGTACTGCTGCTGCCACAAACAACATAGCCAAGAGGAAGTTAGAGATGAAAGGGTTTTATTTGGCTTATACTTAAACATTACTTTACTGTTCTTCACCAAAGGAAGTCGGGGGCGGGAACCTGGATGCAGAGGCCATGGAGGGGTGCTGCTTATTGGCTTACTCCTCATGGTTTGCTCAGCCTGTTTTCTTATAGAACCCAGAACTACCAGCCCAGGGGTGGCCCCACCCACAATGGGCTGGGTCCTCCCCAATTTATCACTAATTAAGAACTGCCTTACAGTTGGAGCTTATGGAGGCATTTTCTCAGTTGAGGTTCCCTCCCTTCAGATAACTTTAGTTTATGTCACATTGTTGTAAACTTTGAAAGACAGCTACATAAGAAGATTTGGTTTAAAAAATGAAAACAAAATAAAACAAAACAGGAAAATGTGTACTGTTAATCTATTAAGAAATGGCTGTGTTTTGTTTGTTTTTGTGTTGGTTTGTGTTTTTGAAAAGGGGTCTTACTATGTAGCCTTGGCTATCCTGGACTTCACTGTGTAGACCAGGCTGGCTTCAAGCTCAGAGATCTGCCTGCCTCTGCCTCCTCAGTGCTGGGATTAAAGGTGTCCTGGTTGCCTGTTTTCTTTTTTCTCTTTTCCTTCTCCTCTCTCCCCCATCTTTCGTTTTTTCTTCTTTTTTTAAATAGCATTTTGGTTGGAAAATAATATTTTTCTCCATCAGAAGTCTTTCCAGGATTTATTTGTGAATGAAGAATTTTTTAAAAAATAATTATTTATTTATTTTATGTATATGAGCACACTGTTACTCTCTTCAGACATACCAGAAGAGGACATCCGATCCCATTACAGATGATTAAGAACCACCATATGGTTGCTGGGGATTGAACTTAGGACCTCTGGAAGAGTAGTTAGTGCTCTTAACTGCTGAGCCATCTCTCTGGCCCATGAATAAAGGATTTTATCCAGGAAAACAGAAAATATAAAAATAATTGCTTGACTGATAATTACCTTTGTGGGGGTTATATGGAACTATGTTCAGTATGACCCCTGTCAGCTCCTTGCCGGCAGATCCAGACAAGAGGAGAGAGGTCCCCGTCCAGCCAGGTCTCTCCAGGGCTGAGCGGGATGATGTCGGTGGCCCAAAGAAACACACCTGGCCAGGAGTCTTGTTGAAGCAGGAACTCAACTTTACTATAACAACTTCTTGTTTATATAAACTTGGAGCATAGGGAGGAGGAGTTTTGGTGGAGTGAGATGACTTGGGGGTAGGGAAGGGTGACAGAGGGTATGGGGTGACTGACAGGGCCACTTGTAAAGCTCTACATCAGCAACAGCTGAGCAGAGGCAGGGCCAGACAGGTCCTGTTGAGTCTCCTCAATACAGAAGTGACTGAGACAGGTCTCAAACTCGAGCCAGGCTTAGACTCTCTCACAAGGCTGCAGAAACTCAAGCCAAACTCGTGTTTGTTGACAAGGCCCAAACTAGGGCCAAAATGCAGCTCAACACCCCCTCACCCCATCTTTCTTTACCTCACTGACATTTGGTCATCTCCTGACTCTGTGGCCTTCCACTTCCTTCTTCGGCCATCTATAAGGCATTGGTTTATTAGGTGATTAGTTAGTCTGTTTAATTTGGGCTTATCAAGAAATTGAAGCCTTTGACAATTCACACCAGTGTTTCTTCTGTAGCTGCAGTGTCTTTAACATCAGTGCCATTCAGATTGATGCCAAGCAACCTGTTAGTGGTCCATTCCATGCAAGGTACTGGTTTGAAGCATTTTCATGTTCACACTAAGTCACTTAACTTCCAGGGAAACCTCATGGGGTGAATGCTCCTACTATGTCCCATTTTACAGGAGCAGTGATTTGCTCAGGGTCACATAGCTCAGAGTTTGTAGGTCTAGGTTTTGAACTCACAGAATCTGTCACCAGGGTCCATGTTCATAACGTCATAACCATGGCTCCAGAGTTTTCAACCTTGGTTTCATCTGAGAAAACTTAAAAAAAGCTAACCCCTTGGCTACATGCCCTAACTCTGGGGAATAGGGCCAAAGCACTTTTGTATTTTTTAAAGCCTTTTCAAGGCATTGTGCAAAGAATTGTTTATATTTAATATGGTAGCTTGTAGATGTTTACTTAAATTTAATGGAATTAGTATTAAATTTTAAAAAATCAATGAATTGTATCAGATACATGTGACGCATTCCCAGTACTCTTCAGTCTTACATGGCTGCTCTTGAGTTCATGGACTTGTTTCCATCCATGAGGAAATAGTGTTGGACAGCAGGGCGTCCACCATGCTGTCAGATTTCTTCTTCATTGTCGTCTTCCTTGACCCCATGATCCTCACCACTGCTGTTTATAGCAGCCCATGAGTGTGGCTATGCTTTAGACGTCCTCTGGAACCTGTCAGTCTTAGGAAGCCTTTTGACTTGTCAGTCTGTCTCTGACTGGAACCTGCCATCCTGCCCGTGGTACCTCCACTGCCCACCATCCACCTCTTCCAGACTTTATTTCTCTCTTTCAGCTAATAGAACATAAACACCATGTGTTGTGGACATCTCCAGGCTTTTCCATTTTTCTCTTTTCCTGGTGATACCCTCAGTAGACACCCTTCATGCTGGGTATGAAGCTACCTATATTCCCTGCTGCTTCTGTCCCATTTCTGCTAGAGGAGATTGTTTTCTCACTAATGTCTGCAGAGCTTTTCATGTCTACGTAGCAGTTGGTCTGTGACTTCTCATGCAGCAATTTGTACCCCACTATGCAGCTTTTACAGACCTTTTGCTTCCTGGTCTCCTAATTGGTCAGCCCTGGCCAGCCTCGGGGAATGACCCAGAAAAAATGATGCATACACTCCTCTGCCCCTACACTGTATGGCATCACTTACCTCAGTGGCAAGATCTCCGCTCCATTCCACAGTCACTTCACCAGCTGGGTATCTGAACCTTGTCTTACTACGCTAGTACGTGGCTCAGGTCTCGCCTATCTTCAATACGTAGATGTGTTTTCCTGACTCCCCTTAAAATGGTATTCTCCCACTCCTCTTTCTTGGTGTGTGTGTGTGTGTGTGTGTGTGTGTGTATGCATGGTGTGCACATGTGTGTGTATGTGTGTGCACATGCATGAGTGTGTGCATGCATGCATGTGTGTACATCTATGTGTGTGCACATGTGTGTATGTGTGTGTGTGTGCATTCTTGTGCATGTTGCTGAATTGGCATCCAAGGCTGTCACATATGCGAGGCAAATGCTGTGCACTTGAGCTGTGTCTTCTGCACCCTTTTCACTTTTTGTTTTGAGACAGGGCTCACTAAGTTGCTCAGGTTGGACTTGAACTCACTCTATAGCCAGGTTGCCTTTGAACTTGTGATCCTCCTGCATCAGTCTTTTAAGTTGATGGGATTACAAGATTTGCCCCTCCAGGCATGGCTCCTCTTATGTCTGTGGTCTACCTACTGAAATCATTGCCTTTGTCACGTCACTGACCTCACATGCAAGATGTGATCTGTGGTGACAGAGTTGCTGCCACTGCTCTCTCTTGAAACTGTCTTTGCTGGTCCCTCGAATTGTGTTTGTTCATTCTCTAGTTCTCCAGAACCCTGAAGTCACGTCTCGTTGTCACACTGTGCCACGCTTGTTTGTGAGGAGTCAACAACGTCTTGGGCAGGTCCTCTCATCGTCTCAGCATCATACCTCGTGCTGTTGTGGACAGT
>NW_021604593.1:3276149-3310840 GCF_004785775.1 Grammomys surdaster
ACCTCGTGCTGTTGTGGACAGTGCTGGATGGGATGAGGCTGTACCTCATGCTGTTGTGGACAGTGCTGGATGGGATGAGGCTGTCTCAGGGTTTTGTGAAGGGATAATGGCTAGTTGGGAAACATCCTGAAACACAACTCTGATTTACCCATCTGTTGTTCTGAATAGACAGATGGAATCCTGGACTCCCAAATGGGATTCTTGGGATTTTTCCTTTTTTCTCTCTCCACAAAACTTCAAGAGGCTTCCTCAGTGTCATTGTTGTGTCCCCATCACAGTATCTTTGTAGGTTTGCTCCGAATGTCACCCCCACAGCTTCGTCTCCTGCTGACACCCTGCTTTCCTCACTGACTAATATGACTTCTCAGTGGCTCCAGCTTTTGTAGGCAGCTGAGAAACATTCAGAAAAACCATGTCTATAGACACACTTACGTTCCAACAAGACAGCTTTCTGCTTAGGTTCTATTCTTATTTCTCAATTCTGAAAATGATTACTTTACTTTGAAATTTATGAGGGTAGTGTTCTTGGAGGTTCAATGAGAATTAGAACAGGAAAGCCATGGCCCTTGAGTTTGCAAGCTGCTGGGGAAAGGTTCTGTGTGTTTTGTTTTATTCTAGCACAGGTACCGTGTGATAACTGTGTGCGGAGGAGGTTTCACTGAAGGTTTCGTCAAGGAGATGCCTGGAGGGGACGTTTTGAGGGATGTATAATGATTTCCCTTGGTGAAGCTGTCCATGAGGATGGGGAGATCAGGTGGACGGAGTGACAGGGACAAAGGAGGTAAAAAGTATGACCTGCATTGGCTTCCGAGGAGTATCGGAGGTTGATACTGTGAGGCCACATTGGAAGATGGAAGGAAGGATGAGCTGATGTGCAGTAGGGGGTGTCAGATGCTAGGCTCCGAGGTGCACAGGGTGTAAGCAGCCTTTGGGAGTTTTTGTTGGAGGGGCTGCAGGGGTTGGTAACTGGCAAGATGCACTGTGCATCGGATGGAAAGTTGCAGGTTTGGGGTGTGGGGCAGGACACCCGTGACTGGTGACTGAGCAGAGGCAATAGTGACGCCTAGGTTCTGCTCATTGTGCTCTGTCTGCTCTGTAGCCTTTGGCCACTTAGTTTCTTAGACTTCAGCTTTTGTCTGAATATCTGCTGGTTCGGTCATCCCCCTCTGCTCTTTTCTGTAAATATTGTTATTTTCTAACTTGCCAAAGGTCACAGAGAAAGAAGGGAGACTAGAAGTCGGTTACAGAATGGGTAAAATCTACACAATGGTCCTAAAGCATGTTTGATACAAATACAACACCTCGTGCTTGCAGGTGAGTCTGTAATAGTTCTGGAACAGAGTGTTATCCCTTCAGGCTAACAAACTGGGCAGTGTCAAACTCTGTAATTAGAATGTGTGAGCACTTATTTGAACTCTGCATCTTAGTAAACAGATATGAATTAACTATGCTGCTTGAAGAATTCCCAGGGTGGTCCTCAGTTCTTTAAAATTCAGATGATGCTGTCAGTGTGTTCCTTATCCTGTGCCCACCACAAAGCAAGGATGCCCTTCCATCTTCAGGACAATTGACAGCACCGTGAAACAGGCAGACATCATTGTAACACAATTACAAGCCCAGTTTCTGATCCTCTTAAAGGTTCACCCTTTAAAAATAGTGGGGGGAGAGAGTGAGCAAGAGGGAGAGAGACGGAAAGAGAGACAGAGAGACAGAGACGGGATGGTGTGGGGAGAGAGAGTGTGTGCCTGTGCTTACATCTGCCCTGCCCCTGTGTTTTTCTCCCAGACCGTTTTAGTGTCTAGGTGAGATTAACTTCTTCCGGCTTCAGGTGCCTTCCTGTTAGCGTGTCTTTACCAGTTCGTGTACACATCAAGCGCTGCTACATCTGTCATCGCGCTGATTGGTTTATTGGCTTGTGCCCAACTATAGTTTGGGTTAGAGACAGTGTGGCTATTTGGATGTAACTATCAAAATAGCCAATATGGTAGCACCTCCCCACACGTCCTCCTCCTCCTCGATGCTTGGAAGGTTGTGGAGTGTGGTGAGGAGTTGGTCTGTGCCTCCTTCAGCCCATCATTACAGAAGCCTCAGATAATGGGTTTGGGTAAAATTTTTTGACTAGCCAGGGAAATGATGACTTGAAATTCTTATTTTTCTAAAATGTAGTTTGTGTTGTTGTAGATTGTGAACATAACATTATAAAGTGCTGGCTGCCTTGAACCCTTTTGGTACTGTGGGTTATGGCCGTCGCTTTGGTACTGTGGGTTATGGCTGTCACATTTCTGTTTATGAGCTCCCCAGGATAATGTTTTTCATAACCACCAGAATAAATTATCTATTATAAAAGTTTCTTTTAGTTTTTATTTATTAACCTCTAAGCATTTATAAAGTTTTCTCATTCGGACCCTTTGGTAGGTTAAGAGTAAATAATTTACATAGTATGAAAAGATTAGTCATTTAAAAAATGGTACATAGTAGTGTCTTTTGTCTAAATGGTGTGAAATCAGCAGACACTGGCAACCTTAGAAAGAGAGGGCCATAGTATGACACCATTAACAGGCTTGGTCCTGGCATTGTGTAGTAACTTAAAATTACTAGACAAATCATCATTAATGATATTAATTAATGAACTCTGTAAAGTTTCCTAGTTATTAAATTATCAACTCACTGGACATTTGGAAATGTGTGTGGAGGTTATTACAAGCCTGCATGTGGCTCATGCCTGTGATCCCAGAGGTGGGAGCTGAGGCTCTCAGCAAGCACAAGGTCTCTTCGGGCAACATGATGAACCTATATTAAAACAAAACAAGGAGCCAGTGATGGTATGGCACACATCTCGGGAGGCAGAGGCAAGTGGGTCTGTGTGGGTTTGAGGCCAGCCCCAGCCTACATAGTGAGTTCCAGGACAGCCTGACTATGCAAGAGACCCTGACTCAAAAAAGCAGCTAATCAAACAAACAAAAACAGCTGCCCACAGCAAGCACTGGATCGATGGCTCAATATTGAAGAGCACTTGCTGCTCTCATAGAAGACTGAGCTATTTCCAGTCCCAGTGACTTCAGCTGCAGGGGGTCCTGCGCCCTTTCCATCTTCTGCCAGCTGCTGTAGCACGGGATACCAATGAACACACTCAGGCCCACACAAGCATACACATGAAAATAGATAAGATTATTATAATCGGACAAAAGGTTGCTGTGTGTGTGTGTGTGTGTGTGTCTGTCTGTCTGTCTGTGCACTCATAATCACAACCAAGAGTCTCCGTGTGTGCACAGTAGCCTCAGCATTCCCTGAGGATTAGTCCCAGCCCCTTCCTGCCTGGCAGATATCAACATTTGCAGAGACCTCAGTTCCTTAGATAAAGTATACAACACATATTAAGTCTATGGTGGAGTAAAAACTGTGTAGATGGCTGTATTGTTTAAGAACCAATGACAAGAAAAATGTACATATTTAGTACAGACTTATTTTTTTCTTGAGTATTTTTCTTTTTAAGTCTTCAATTGGCTGAATCCATGGGAAGAGGAACTCATATATATGGAGGGGAATCTCTCTCTCTCTCTCTCTCTCTCTCTCTCTCTCTCTCTCTTTCTCTCTCTCTCTCTCTCGTCCATGTTCCTGTGTTAATGGCCTGTGATAATGGAATGTTTCATTTTTTTTGTCAGGTTCTTATACAGATGTACATTTTTCAAAATTCACCAAACTGTTTTAAAGATTTGAATATTTCTCTCTGAAAATTATACTGCAATTGATAGCTGCAATAAGATGAAAATCAACCTATGACCTCAGCATGCAGGGATGACCATTGGTTGGCATTCCTTATAGTCTAACACATTTTAACAATTGAAGTCTTATTTATATAGACTGTTACAGCCTAAAGCTAGGTACAGTAGTACATGCCTATTATCATATATTACAGCTATGATAGAGGCAGAGGCAGGAGAATACTGAGACTGAGAAAAACCAACGGGGACAAAAATGTTATTGCAGCCTACTTGTAAAAGTTGACCTCTTGGCCCAGGCATGGGGGCACATACCTTTAACCCCAGCACTTGAGAGGCAGAAGCAGAGAGGTCTCTGAGTTCAAAGCCAGCCTGGTCTCCATGGTGAGTTCCAGACTAGCCAGGGCTGCATAGTAAGAACCTGCTCCCCCTACCCCCAAAAAACCCAAGAACTGGAATATATTTAGAGAGCATTTTTTGAATGTCATGAAGTAGGCTTTGAAGCATAGTATTTAAAAGGCATATAATATATATATATATATAATTTATATATTATATTTAGTATATGTAATATATAGATTTGGAACTGATTCCCATAACTGCAGGCCACATTATCATCACCCAGATGACTTGGTTCTAGGAGCTGGTATCAGTGATGGGTACTGTTGCTCAGTCTGAGTCCTCAACCCCTGTGCCTGTCTCCGTGCTGCCTCCTCTCAGCAACACTGAGTACAAGTTCATGTCTGGCCAACTCCTAGGAACCTAGACATGTTTGAAATTATGAAGCCAAATTTGAACAAGTGTTTTTCCAGGCCCGTTGGGAGAAGAGAATCAATTAATTCTTCAAAGCACTTGAGAACCCTTAATGTAAAAGACGTGGTGGAAAGCGCTTCCTTGTCTGCAGCCAGCGGCCAAGCTCAGCTTCTTATGTGTGCTTTGTTTATATAGCAGTTGCTTTCAAGTGGAATGAGTTCCTGCAGGCCACGCTCTGAGCACCACACTTGTATGGAAAGTCACGGATGCAGCGTGGGCATCTTCTCAAAAGCCTGCTTAGAGTGCAGTGTCTTGTGCCATTCTAGACTGCTCTTTACTTCTGGGTTGTGAGAGGTTTGTTTGTGCTGCCTGGACGGACCGTCGAGACATGCTCTTTCAGGAGTGTGGCCATGCAAAACCCAGGAGTCTCGTCTTTGGACTTTGCCTGGTTTGTATGCTCATCTGCTGAGTGGGAGCATGGAAGCTCTCCTAGTGGCTGCTGGTGGCTGCTGGCCCTTCACATACATCTCTTCAAATCCAGGCTTCCTCAGCCCAGATGGCCGCTTCTTCCTGAGCTGTTCTACCTTACCCGGCGCAGGAAGAGTAGGCATCGACATCTGGAGTGTGTTCTCCTGTATCAGGTTAAACTGTCATTGACGATGAGCACAGGGAACATTAGTGTGACTGAGAAAAAGCCTAGAAGGCGTGCCTGGCATTATGGGAGTGGCATGGGCTCAGCCTGTCCTCAGGACTGCCTGTCAGTCAGTCAGGCCTGCAGAGGACCCTGCTGAGCACAGGTCTGTGAACACCTAGTGCAGATACTTTAGATATGGTGCAGGATAAGGTGAGCTTCCTGTGTCCACAGCTCAGTGGGAAGCAAGAGGAGAGGAGGCAGAGCGGAGGGCAGAGAGAAGGGGGGATGGGAGCTGCTGAGCGGAATGGGCGTATCCTCCACATCCAGCAACCCGATTGTCTCCTTGTTACTCAGCATCTCCTCTTACATGAGGATAGTAACTTATTAACCTCGTTTAAAGGCCAAGTTTGAAGTAGTTTTTTGGTTAGATATTTCCTAACAATGGACTTCTTTTACAGAGTTTAGTTAGTAATTACCTATTGGATTGTGAATTGTCTTGATGTGTACTGTAGAATGAAATAGTTTTACGTACAGATACTGAAACAAATCATCTTACTTTTATTCACAGAATTTTGAATTAGTGTGCAAAAATTTCTTGGTTTTTATTGATATAGGGCTTTACATAGAGGCCCAATTTTTCAGAGCATATAGTTAAAGGTAAAAATGTAAAATCACTTCCTTTCGGGGTTTTTGGATGTTATCCATAAACAAATGCTTTGCTCATTTGTGAGGTTATGAGTCTGTACTAGGGAAGTCCTATTGCTTGATATTTCAGTTAATAAAATATCCAATGGGTTTTAAAGACCTCTAGATGTTCTCTGAGAGTGATTCGAAAGTTTAGACCAGCAGAGCCAGATACACATGTACACGCGTGGGTATATGTGTGTGCACTTGTACACACATACACAGTGGAATTTGAAATCCATTGCCTGAAGAGTTAATTGGGAGACAAGTAAGCTATATTTGGATCAATTTCAAATAATGAGGCCAATATGTTATTGAATACAGTGAATTATATGTAAGATAGGGAGATTTGATAAAGACTGAGTCACTAAATTGATGGTAAGGCTATGTATGTTTTCCTATCATCTGGTGGCCAGTGTGAGGCCACGGGCCACGGGCAGTGTATGACCCTTTGCCTCAGTGTCCACACCACCTGGGAGCCACATTCTTGCTGGCAGGCTCTCAGACCACACGGGTCAGAAGCTGGAGGTGACTGCAGTGGCTCTGCTTTATCAAGGCCATCACAGAGGTTATCTTGGAGAAGAGCTAGAAATCCCCACAGGGCTTCCCCACTGGGCAAGTCTTTCTTCCATTGCTCCCTCATTCTGTATGTGAGCACGCTCACGTGGGTACACACTGGTGTGCACATGGAGGTGGAGGCCACAGGACAACCTTGGGTATTGTTTCTTAGGTACCATTACTACTACTACTACTACTTCTTCTTCTTCTTCTCCTTCTTCTTCTTCTTCTTCTTCTTCTTCTTCTTCTTCTTATTATTATTATTATTATTATTATTATTATTGAGACTCTCACTGGCCCTGGAGCTCAATAAGTAGACCAGGCTGGCCAGCCATGAGCTTCAGGGATCTACCCATTTCCCTCATATTCATGCTGGGATCACAAGCCCCAGATCCTTCATCCAGCTTTTCACCTCACTGTGTGGACAGAGCTCAGGTCTTCATGCTTACCGTGCAGGAGGCACCTTACTGAGCTAACTTACCAGTCCATGGCCTCAATTTTATAGCCTTGCTGCTGTCCCTACATGTGGAGTTCTTGTCTCCTGGCTTCTCCTGCTGCTGTGAGGACTGGATCTGTGGAGAGCATACTGGGCCCTCAGTGGGAGTTCTGGATTCTATTCCATTTCCTTCCCTTAGCCTGCTGTGAGGTAACTCTTAGCTAAGCTAGGCCTTAGTTTCCTCATGTATAAGTGCAAAGAATGAGTCTTGCTTTGTCATAAAGGGATTCTTTTATCAGGCCCAACATGATTGTATGTGCTTTAGTATTTATGCACTTGAATCTGACAAATTTGACTAATCTACTCTATTGATTATGACTCTAGTTACTCATCAGATTGTTCATGTTAGCTGTAGTTACCAAAACTTTGAATTTTAGTACAAAAGTTTGTCAAATGAATGGAGCCAGTGTGTTTCTGGGCAGGGGCAGTGCTGGCTGGCCTTATCAAGGAGCCAGACACTGCTTTAAATCCACCAGGGCTGTGAGGGTCAGGCCTGATATAGAACTTGTGTTTATGTAAGGAGTGGAATAGCAGCCTTTGACCTAGGATCCAGCCACAAATGCTGCTGTGGTCGCTCTGTCTCCTGTATCATTTCCATGTTGCTCATGTCCCCTCCCCATTATCCCAGCCCCTCCCTCCCACTTGCTTTCTTTGATCTACAAGGTGTTTCTGAGAGCTGTCCATCTTCTCGGGGTTGGAGATGGTCTGAAGGTTGACTGGCAGACAGCAGGAAATGTAGAGTGGATGCATGGGGCAGGGACAGTCAGGCAGGGGTTGGGAAACCTTACTGTTAGAGTTGGGCCGTAAGTATTTTAGGCATTATGGGCTGTAAGGTCTGGATTGACACCTAAGCCATTCTGCCTCTGACAGGATGCAAAACAACAGAGACCTACCTGCCCTGAGAACTTAGGCAGCGTTCCAGCCAGCATTGGCTGCTACCTTGTGCTTTCTGCTACCTTGTGCTTTCTTCCCTGGGCCACACACAGTCATTGTGTGTGTCAAATCCCAGCAGATGCTGTGGCCAAAAGAGTAATGTTGGGGAGTGGCAGTGGGGGAAGGGCGTTTTCTTTTGTTCACTACTGATAGAAGACGTCCCTCTGATCTCAGGAAGGTGGAGGAAACCAGAAGAGCCTTCCCAGGGTGGGGACACAGGAGCTGTGGCCAGCATGTCCCTCTGCCTTGGGCTTGTTCAGGCACAGCTAGAAAGAGCCAGGGCCGTGATAGCAGCAGGAGCAGGCAGTGGGTGGTAGGAGTCAGGAGCAGACTGGGAGGCAGAAGTTTGCAGAAAAAAGGAGCAGCCTGAGGGCAGCTGGGAGGGGCAGGACACTGGGCCAGGCAGGGAAGCCGTGATTTAGTTTGGTTGGCAGGGGAAGGGATGAGAAGGGATCTTGAGGAGTGTGAGGAACTGAGGTTAGTGAGGTTTTCTTTGAACAGTTACGGTGGGTAGACTTGCAGGCCAATGTCTTCCAATGCCTTGGCAAAGGGAGCAGATGGCAAAGGGAGGACCAGAGAGAAGGGGCAAGAGGAATGTTGAGGGCTTGCCCTGGAGCTGGTTGGTGGAGACAGCTGGTAGGTTCATGTATTTGGGAGAGATTCTGCAGTCCTGTTAGGCTACCTGAGTTCTCCATCCTCCCTCAGGGAAGCCTTCTGCTGTACTCCTGGAGAAACCTGCGCAGTTAGAAGAATCCACTTCATCTTTATTTTCATGGTTGCTGCTTTCCGGCGTTTCTCTTCCAAGATGGGTCAGGTGGGGCACTTTGCTCACAGGCCCTTTCATTTAGATATTTTAACACGTGAAGTCAAGGGACTCTTTACCGATCCTGGGTTCATAGTGTTTGTACTGTGGCAAGGAAGAGTAACTCAGGAGTTGGCCTTGTGACCTTAGGTCAGTGACTGCTTTTTCAAGCCTACACTTCCTTATCTGTGGATGGAGATGGGTATTACCAGCCTCCGAGGTCTCTAATCATGACCGGCGCTGCTCAGGAAGTACTTCCGATAACGCCTGCAGATTTTAAGGACTCCTACATGTTTTGGTTGCAACAGGGCTTAACACCTGGTAAATAATAGCTGTTCAATAAACAGTGACTGACAAGGGGACTGTGATGTGGGTAGATTTTTGTGGCAGATGAATGCAGACCGGCTCAGATGTGGTAAAGCCGACTGTAATCAGGGGCTGTGAATTTAGTGATGATGAAATTGTGGGATTTCAGAGAATCTTGCTTTCCCTCCCTCCCTCCCCCCACCCCACAGAGAGTGAGAGAGAGAGAGAGAGAAGGAGCAAGGGAGGGAGGGGGGGAAACAGAGGGAGAGGGAGAGGGGGAGGAAGGGAGGGAAGGAGGGAGAGGGGGGAGGGAGGAAGGGAGGGAGGGAGGGAGGGAGGGAGAGAGAGAGAGAGAGAGATAGAGAGATAGATAGATAGATAGATTTTGGAAGCTGTAAAATTCCAGACGAAAGATGATATGATGTCATTTACACGGGCAGAAATGTCCGCATGCATATGTTAGCAGTATTAATAATCAGATGCCCCTGCATCTTCCAGGATTCTTGCCTGACAGGCTCAACAGACAAACACTGAAGGGAAATAATTAATGTCAACAATGCACCTTGCTTCCAGATGGAGAGCTAGCTGCTGGGCTTGGGTTCTCAATACTCTCTGCTAGATCTATAGACGAGTGGTTTTTATTGTCTTCCTAGTGAGATTCTCGTGAACAGACTACAAAAGAGAAAATGCTAATGAAATGATCTTTGTGCCTAGGGAGGCCACAGACTGATTTTTGGACAAGACCTTAGGAAATTGGAAAGATGCAGACTTGATTTAATGTATTTCTGGACTGCTGTCTACTTCCCATCCCTGCAGTTAAAAAAAAAAAAAGTCAATTTCTGACCTTTGCTTATGGGAAATCTGGTTTCCCGGGGGCCCAGGCACCAGGCTTCAGGACGTTGTGTTCTTCTCCTTTCAGTCTCTCACCCTGACTAGCTTTCTAAACTTACGTTGGATCAGCCTGGTGGCAAGCCCAGCCACAGGCCCTCATTTAGCCAGACATGCTGTCCTTCCACTGAGAATAGTTTAATGACCACTGCTGCAATAAGTGGCCTGTAAAGATTGGCCCATCACACTGAAGCATTGTGGGTAGCGCAGGCAGCAGGAGCAGGAAGGGTGGCCTTTACTCTAGAACAATTCCGAAGGAGATTGCTGCCGGCCTCATCTCTCACAGTCTCCAGTTCGGCTTACCTGCCAGGTAGCATTCACAGAAACTGGGGAAGACTCCTCCGTTTCAAGCCCACCTCGAAGCCTTTCGATGTGTAAGCATGTCTAAGCAGCATGGTCCTGGTTTCCCAGGTGACGGACAGCTGTGCCCCACTGCTCCCTCCCTAACTTCTTAGCCCATAGCCGTTATTGGGGGGAAACTCTCCTTTACTGGGCTGATGCAGGGTTCCCACCACCCTGCATCCATGCAGTTTTGACTTTAATGCTAATTCTGCCAAGGGTTCTTGAACTATGGCTGTTCACTGCCTTCTGATCCTCCTTTGTGTCTTGCTCGTCTCTTCCTCATCCTTGAAGGACTTTCTCTTGTCTTCCCCCACATCCAAGCTTTCCTCATATGTGAAGATTGTTCCTTGTTCCTGTGGGAAGCCTTTGAGAAGCACAGGCAACCACAGAACACATGCTGATGGATTCAAACAGAGAGGCAGGTGATGTGTGCAGGCAGGATGGCAGGTGCAGATCTGTGCACAGACACACAGTGGCTGGGTGAGGGAGAGAGGCTGTGGTGAGCGAGGACGAGGTGGCAGGGAGAGCCGGGAGGTTGGGGAGTAGGAATTGGGATTTTGTCTTTATTATATCGAAGTTCTGTTGAAGAATATAAAAGTCAAACTTGCTTACTAAAATACTCTGGTTGTCATGTGGGGGGAAGAGTAAAAACAGACGTGGGGACAACATTAAGAGATAGTTGTCTCAACAATCAGTATGTTGTTAACTGGAATAAGCCAGACTCAGGGAGGTGGACACAGCATGCTTTCCCTTGTGTGTACTCTTGATTTTGTGTGTGCATACTTATATATTTGTGTGTGTGTGTGTGTGTGTGTGTGTGTGTTGGAAATAGAAAGGGGGCATGAGAAAGAGAGATGAGATGTGAAGAGAAGAAGGAGTGAGGAGAGGAGAGTAATAGAATACATGTGACTTAAAAGCAGAAGAAGGAACTGTTTGGGAGGAGTTGGGGACCAGCAAGAGGAGGTGGGGGTTGGGGTGTCTGTTAGTCTAGGAGAGAGATGAGCAAGAACAAAGTCAAATGACATCCGTATGAAGACGCTGTAATAAAACCCATTCCTTTGCTAACCTAACAATAAACTTAAAAAAAAAGTCAGTTGCAGTTGTAGGGGGTAGACAGGGGGATAGCAGTGGGGATGGAGACGCATAGACGTTTGTGTCTAGAGACTTGTCAGATGATCAAACTGGCTGGCACAATGGGGCGGATGGAGTGTGTGGAGAATGTTTGCAGCCTGGATTGATGGGGTGAAGACCTGAGCTGGAGGTCCCTTCTCGTAGCCCCCTTTCCTTGCCATCTAGACTTGGAGAGAGGGTTTTTTTTTTGTTTTTTTGTTTTTGTTTTTAAAGGAAGTGGTAAGTGATATTTCTGCATCAGTTTTACTTTTCCTGTTAAAAATATAGCAGAGGAATTCTTTTCTTATGAGATGTTCAAGGCACCAAGTCTCTCAGTGGCTTTGGAGCTTGGGTGGGTGTGGACTCTGGTGCAGGCGCCTTGGGGTTGTGCCTTGTGTAAACCCCTGTTCTCCTGCAGAGCCTGGTTTTGCTTTTGGGGGAGGTTTTTTTTTTAAGGGCAGAATAATTTTGTAGGAATAAAAATGGTTTGGAGGTAAGATTTTACACTAGTCTAGGCCAGTGTTTGGTGAAACATTTTCCAACGTCGTTTTCTCTCCTGAAGTTTTGCCTTTGCCCGGTAGGATATCTAGGAAACGCCCAGACCTGCAGCCTCGTTTTCCTAAACTTGCTGCTACTTATGCTTTGCCGTCTGTTGCTGACCTAAGTGGGTGCTGAACAGGCAGCTTTGGTATCTCCACAGGGAAAACGGAAGGTAACATGGAGTCCCACCTGGCTCAAACGCCTCCCAGATGGCTGGGTAGCCAGAGAGGCACTCATGTAAAGCGCTCTCTCTCTCTCTCCACTCATGTAAAGCGCTCTCTCTCTCTCTCTCTGGGGGCGGGGAGGGACCTAGTGTCTACGTGGAAGAGATTATGGCAGAAGGAAGGACAGGCAATTTCAGGAAGCCACATTCTCTCTCCCAGCAGAGCCTTTCTGAGTGCAGGGGCTGCAAACACAGCATCCTGTTGTTCCACTTGTCTGTCAGTGTGTGTCTATGTTTCATATTCATCTGCACCCCATCTCCTGGGGCTTGGTGTCACAACCATTATCCATCCATTGTGAGCTGCCTGCAGCGTCCCATGAAGACCAGCAGTGTGTCTCCTTAATTGGCTGGTAGGGTCACTGCTCATTGACATGCATGTTTGCGCTGCTTTTCCTTCTCTCTGCCTGACATCCCTCTCCCCACTCCCTGCCCCCATGTAGCTTCTAGAAGGGAGGCTCTAGGAGAATGGGAAGAATCAGGGGTCTTGCTGAGAAACGAAACCTGCTCGGGGTGTAGCTTCTCAGCTGGTGGTTCTTTTCCAGGGTGTGATGTACTCTTAGCCTTTTGAGCCATTTACTGCACAGAGGAAGAAAATAGACCTGTGGTTAGGGAGCTCTCGGGTCCCTGATGATTCCCGAGTTTATTACTTCTGTAGACACTGGGAACTCAGTGGAGCCTTGAGAATTATGATGTATGTTTAAAACTCAATGCCCACCATTTCTGTCTCCTCCATATTCTGCGTGTTGTGTGTGATCTGAATCTCTCATAGTCTGGAACCTGCAATCCTCCAGCCTCGGCATCTCGAGTGCTGGAATTATCCATATGGCCCAGTAGTACTGCCTGGGTTGAACACTGATCCCTTGATGGTGTATTGCTCAAGACGGGAGAGAAAGAAAGCCTTTTGCTATCTGCAGATAGCCACAAAGTACTCAAGCAGTATTATAAAAGCAATAATGTGTATCTCAGAAACCATGGTAGATTTGTAAAAGGAAAACTGGCTCCTCTCATCTGTCCTGTTTTCTCATGCAGATTTTGACTAGATTTTTCAACCTATAATTTCTGTTACTCCAAACATGCACCAGTAGGGCAGAAATATAACTTATTGCCAGTCAGATGTAAAGCCTACAGAAGACGGAATGGGCAGAGTTCAGGGGGAAGAGAAAATGGGGCTGGGAAAGGAAATTGTGTCCTGGTGAGGGAGCAGAAGACAGATTTCAGGGGACTCTGAATGATTCAAGAGTATTAGTGCCAAACACGTCTCTTCCCAGAGTCTTACTCGTTCTCATCAGAATAAACTGACATGGTAGACATTTTCACACTCTGAAACAGTGCTTATGGTTGCAAACTTGAAGGGGAGTCAGGTTCTGAGTGGTCCCCAGGCTGACAGTGAGTTCAGATGACAGAAGCGGCTCTTCCATCCTAGATGTGCAGCCGTTGTGCACTAAGTGTGGTACACACCAAAGGCTGTGTTGTAGCAAGAATGGCTCAGAGGAAGAGAAGCAGTAGAGTGCATGTTCTAGTGTGCTTTGTCTTTCCGTGATAAGCACCATTAGTCTGGTGACCCAGCATCAAAACATATTCACTGGCTTCTGAGCAACCCAGTGGGTCCAGTTTTGGGTGGACCTTTAAATGTTTTTGAGTGATAGCAGGGCATCCATTTGAGACTGGATTCTTGGACTGCATCCATCTGCAACCCTGTAAGAGAGGTGGACATGAAGGGTTCAACCTTTCCGGTTCGCTTCATGTTCGGGGGAACTGGAGCTTGATTGGCACAGTCATCGTCTCTACTGTGTTGGTTTAAGGATTTGGGAGATGTTGTTCCTTAGTGTGCATAAAGGCGACTTCCTTTCCTTAAAATAACCACTGGCTTAAACAAGATCACAGGATCAGGGGGTCAAACTAATATAAGAGACCGAAAGTTCTTTGTGCTTCCGTGGCATCTGATACCATCAAGAACTTGCACAATGCCTGCTGCTTGAACACAAGTCCCGTCGCATACTGGACATGTGGCTGTGCTTCTTTCTCACAGTTTTAAACTGATGAAATGAAAAGTGTGAATTTTCAATAAAAATATGAGCTTCTTCAGCCCCTTTATTTCCTTAAAGATGACTTGGGGGGGGTGCACGCCTTTAAACCCAGCTCTAAGGAGGTAGAGATAGGCAGATCTCTGAGTTAGAGGTTAACCTGGTCTACAGAGTAAGTTCTAGGGACAGCCAGGTCTGTGCAGAGAGTCCCAGTCTTGAAAAAACAAAACAATAAAATAATAAACATATAAAAATTAAAGATGACTTTAGCAAATTCACTGCTGTCTCAATTCTTCAAAGCCTGTTAAACATGAACTAGAACATGACTGTGTGTGTGCCTCTGGCAGTTATGGTAGAGATGAGATGGGGACCATCTATGTGGTGCTTTATGCTTTTAAAGTTATGTTTTAGATGGTTTTCCAAGACAGTCTGTGGTGTGGGTTGGGCAGGGGTTATTAATTCCTCTTGCAGATAAGGACACTGTGTTTGAAAGTGATTTTAGCCAATTTGCTGAAGGTCTCATAGCCTTGCATAGACCTGTGAGGGTGCCAGGGTCCCTGCCTCTTGTTTGGTGTGGCCGAAACCACATGGGCCACTCTCTGCCTTTTATATTCAGCTGAGGAGAGGATGAGAGGGCAGAAAGTGTTTCTCCTCTAGAGTGATAGGTTTGCTCACGACTGTCTACACTCCTTTTCCTGTTACGAACAACATTGACTTTGTTTTCAGGACTGTCCCTGGGATGAGAGGTGTGTTTCAGGCCTCTGGACAGATAAAATCAGGAAGATCGAGGATGTTGCAGTTGTGAGGGGAAGGGGTAGTGAACTGTATGTGGGAACTGTGCATCTCAGCATCTCCATTGTTCAAAATGATGACTGGGTCTTAGGTGCTCTCTGGTGTTAAAGATGAGGGTGTAGCATTAGAGAACACAGTGGCATTTCCAGTTCCCCTAGCAAGTGGACTGCAGAACCAGGATAGAGCAGGCAGGGCCTGTAATACTGTAGTTAGTCATCAGAACTGGAACCGTCCTCTTTCTAACTCAGGAAATCTGAGTTTCCAAAACCTGTGATTTAGGAGTTGGTGATTCACATTATAACATGATTCATTACGTCTACTGTAAATTCTTTTAGCACCATTGTGCTTTCTTCCAGTGCATTAACTATTTAACTGAAGACTGTAACTAAAATTTAACTGTTTTATTAGGTCTTTGGCTATTGAGGATTCATGAGTAGCTTCCAAATTTTCAGACATGAAAATGTAAGTGAATTATAAAATTGCAATGACAAAGATTTTCTTTCCTCACGACTTCTCAGGTGTTTGTTTACAGGTTCAAGCTGGATGGCTTTTTTTTTGTATGTCAATAATTTTATTACCCTACATCAATTCTATAAAGTGATGTGCTTCACTCAGACATATGCAAACATACATAAGATACACTCTGATCCTCTTCAGGCACCCATTGTACTCAATTGCTCCCATCCACCATCCCCGGATGCACTGTCTTCTCCAATAGAGCATTTTCTTTTTAAAGGTTATTTATTTTATTTTTTAAAGAATTATAAGATTCCCCCCTGATGTTTTTAAACTTTTTTTAAAGATTTATTTATTTAATGTATATGAGTACACTGTAGCCGTCTTCAGACACACCAGAAGAGGGCACTGGATCCCATTACAGATGTTTGTGAGCCACCATGTGGTTGCTGGGAATTGAACTCAGGACCTCTGGAAGAGCAGTCAGTGCTCTTAACCACTGAGCCATCTCCAGCCCTTCTTTTATTTTTTTTTTTGAGATTATAATTACATCATTTCTCCCTTCTCTTCCTTCCCTCCAAACTATCCCCTATATCCCTTCTTGCTCTCTTTCAGCTTCATGGCCTTTCTTTTCATTAATTGTGGCTACATGGATGCATAAGTATACAGATATATATTCCTAAATACATGAATATATGATGTTATTCATATGTGTGTTTTCAGGGCTGACCATTTGATATGCTCTTCGCTGAGGAAGACTATTTTTTCCCCTCTCTCAGAGTTCTTTAGTTGCCTGTAGTGGCTTATGTAGTTCCCCTGTAGTTCCTCATATGTTCCCCCCCAACCCCCGGCAATGACAGCATGTCTCTTGTCCTTGAGCTCATGTTGAGCTAGTCATGTTGGTGATACTTTTTGGGTGCAGCTTCTGACATTACTAGGAGACACAAACTCACAGCAAACTCCCTGATCCTCTGACTCTGAACAACATTTCTGCCCCAATCTTCCTCCCATCCTCTGAGCCTATGTGCAGTAGTTGTTTTGTGCGTGTGTGCATTGGGCCTGGGCTCCACAGCTCTGCATTTTGGTTCACTGCAGTTTTCTGTAATGGCCTCTGTCTGTTACGAAGAGGAGCTTCCTTAATGAAGAGAGAGCACTGCACTTATCTGTGGCTGTAAAGACAAATATTTAGAAGTAGTTAGGGGTTGTGCTGGTTTAGTAAAGTAGAGTTGTGGTTCTCCTTCAAGACTCATGAGTTCACCAGCTCTGGATAGTTGGCTAGGTCTTCAGTACCAGGCAGGCATGGTTTCCCTCTTGTTCAGTGGGACCTGAGTGGCATTTTAAAGCAAGTGGCTTGATACTGAGTAGCAGGGAGAAATGGCTTCTGGACTCCACTCTGGTTATTGACTCTGGGGTATATTTAAGTCAGATCCATTTCACTGTAGGACAACATCCACAGTCACTTTATTTGCCAAGAAATAGTTTATGATATAACCAATGGAGAGCAGTTATCTGGTATACCACCCTTTACTGTTCAGAAACACAACCCTTTATTCATAATACTATGTTTTTGAAAATGTCAGAGTCTGCCAAGGTCATTTCACCTTTGTCTTCTCCCAGACTGTATAGCATCATTTTAAAGGACTGCAATTTGCCTAAATTTTCTGAACAACAAAAAAAAAAAGATGCAGCAGAAGCAAAGTAAATTCATGGTTGTCATATCACATGACGCAAACATTTAGAAACCTGGGAGATGTGAAGGGTGGTTGCCTGGTCATTGGGGTCCTGCTCACCCTCCGGTCTTTCCCTTATCCTTCTCTTTATTATTCAGGGTAATATACTGAATATTTAGTATATACCAGATATTTGTATTTATAGCTAGAATTCATAGTTTGCAGTCTTATCACAAGAGAAACAAATGTCTTGCTGTATAAGTGTTGGTAAGTTTGAAATTGTTATATTCTTAGAAATAGTGCTAAGATATCTTATAGAACCAGCAGATTTAAACATGAGGTGTTTCTTGTTTCTAAAAGTGTTGACTACACAGCATTTTCAGTTTTGCCTTCTTGAACAATGCTTTCTCTAATTATTCTGATGAGAAACACAGTTCTTCCGAGTCTTAACATTCATGAGAAAGCAAGGTTAGGAGACCAGGGCTTGTTTCTACACAGTACCACTTTTGCTTCCATCATTCCAGGTCACTCAGCCAACTTTTCTCGGCCATAGTTTCCTTATTTGAAAACAGGGGCTACTGATGTCATGTGCCATCCAGTTGTAAGACTTAGATGACATGAACACCCAGCACACTGCAGTAGGTGCTCACGGCTGGGTCGTGGGGTGAGTACTGGTCTGTAATAATGTCATCACTCTTTGTCTTTGGGGAGTTTTGGTTGAGTGTAGAACGTAAACGGTGTAGATGTGTGAACACCCTTAGTAGTTTGGCTGAGTGGGAATGGATGCAAAGGAGAGCCGACGAGTTCAGGAGAGCTCAGTGGTTGTTTGTGGCCTGAGCTGTCACATTTACAGCCCTTCTAGAAACTCTAAAGTAAATGGAAAAGCCATGCTGGACTGAGGTCTTATATGCAGAGGATGATGGACTAAGAAAGTTGCAGATTTTAACTTTATTCTAGCAGTGTTCTTTCCTTTCTGTGCCTTTTCAGAAATTTGAGATGTAAACAAGTACTTTGTTTTGTTTTCCAGTGTGGCCCGTGATCCTCGACAGGGTCTACTGATTTTTCATGAAGCTGGGAGACTCTGTTTGAAGGGACTTCAGTAAAGAGTTGTGTGCTGTGATTGCACATATCCCTTGGAAGTCCCTTGATAGGCATGTGATGAATTTTTTGTCCTGGGTATAAGGCCATGTGGGTTGTGGGGTAGTTAGAGATTGATCAGATGATCAGGGGATGATAGTGTAGGCAGAGGGACAAACTGTGATTTCTAAACTATTCATTCTATGGCTTCCTTCCGGCCACAGCAGAGAAGAATCTGGCATCCCATTCCACATATGTGGCCTGGAACTTCTGCAGTAGTACAGTGTCTACTGCGATGCTGTTTCAACACTTTTCTTCTGTATTATGGTTTTCTTACCAATCTGGAGATCAAATCCAGGTCTTTGGGCTTGCTTAGCCACTTTGTCAGAGATGTTCTTCTATTGTGCTTCAAAGCCCTTTTACTGGGTGAAAAATACACTCTGAGTCTTCATTTGGTTGTGATGCTTTAGAGCCAGGGCACAAAGGTAAGCTGAAGCAGAAGTAAGGTGTTATAAACATTATTTAAATAGCTGAACAGGGCCAGCAAGATGGTGTGTGTTGTGTGAAGGTGCTTTTTGCACAAGCCTGGTGTGTTCATTGCTTTTTGTTGTGATAAAATACCCCGACCAGAGTGACTATGGTTCCAGAGGGAGAGTCCACAGTGACAGAGGCTGCGTGGCAGCATGAGGCTGGAGCAGGAAGCTGGTTGGCCACATTTTATCACAGGGAAACTGAGAGCGGAGCAGAAGAGGGACAAGGGTATAAACTCTTTAACCCTGTGAGGCCTGTCTCCTCCAGGAAGGCTCTGCCTCCTAAGGTTCTGTACTCTCCCCTAACAGCAAGCATAAGCTGGGGACAAGGAGTTCAGATACATGAGCCTGTGGGGAATGTTCCTCATTGAAACCACCATATCTGGTAACCCTAGTTGGTCCTTGGAACCCACATGTCTTAGTTAGGCTTTTACTGCTGTGAAGAGACACCATGACCAAGGCAACTCTTATTAGGACAACATTTAATTGGGGGCTGACTTACAGGTTCAGAAATTCAGTCCATTGTCGTCCAGGCAGGAACATGGCAGCATCCAGGCAGGCATGGTGCAGGAGGAGCTGAGAGTTCTACATCTTCATCTGAAGGCTGCTAGCAGAATGCTGGCTTTCAGGCAGCTAGGATGAGGGTCTTAAAGCCCACACCCACAGTGACACACCTACTCCAACAAGGTCACACCTACTCCAACAGAACCACACCTTCTAGTAGTGTCACTCCCTGTGCTGAGCATATGCAAGCCGTCACACCACATAAAGATAGAATCAATTCTACAAAGTTGGTTCATATATCCATATTCTCTGACCTCCACATGCCCAGTGTGGCACATGCTTCCTCTACAGACACACACACACACACACACACACACACACCCTGATAATAAATTAAACAGTAACTGAAGTGGCCATGGTGAGCTCACTCTAATTTAGGACAGAGCATTTTGCCAACAACACAGATAATAGCTCAGCACTATTTATAACAAAGCAGTAAAACAGTTGGAGTTTTTCTGTCCTTAGAGAGCATGCCTCTGTTTCTTTTGACTCCTCTGTAGAAATGAGCTTTAGATTATGAAATGCCACAAGGAATGTGTCTTTGTATAAATTACTCAGGCATTGTATTACTGCAGGCAAGGTGGGAAGAAATGCAGGCTGGGAGCAAGGCTTTTGGAAATCATGCCCTCATGGGCTTTTCCCTTCCAATCAATTTCTGAATGCCCAGTGCCCTTTGACCTTCCCTCTGTGAGCTGGGACTGTCTGACTCTTGTCAATTACAATTCTTCTAGTCAAACTGTCTTTCCTGTGATCCCAGACCTTTTGGATTGTCTGTCCCCTTCACGTCTTAATATAAGACTAGCTTTGAAGTATCCAGTCTCCTTTGTCTCTGTCCTGCTTCTAAGCAGGATCACGGAGACCCTGGAGGCTCTGCTACCTGAGGTCCCTGAGGCCTTTCTTGAAACTGGAGGCTGGTTTCCTGTAGTGATGTCAGTGTTACTGTGGGTCTCACTTCTGATGTCTTCACTGAGCGAGTGTAGTCCCAGGGTGCCTCAGATTGCAGAAAGAGCCAGACTGGCTCCCTCCACAATCTTCCCACTACATTGTGAGCCAATCTCTGTTTATGGTGTGTGTGTTTTGTGTGTGCATTGTTGTGAAGAACATTCTGGAAATGAACCTCTGGACTTTGTGCCTTGTGCATGCTAGATAGATGGCCTGTCTTTAACACACCAGTGAAGATAAAGACTAGGAAAGCAACAAACATTGTCTGTGCACAGGGACGCTGGGCACAACCCTGTCTTCCAGCCTCACTGCCTCTGGGGCCCTTTCTTCTTTGTGAGATCACCTGCCTGTCCCGGCTGTGTAGGATGCCCCAGGAGGGAAACATAGTCTTCAGAATGAGTCTGTCCCTTCCCCCTGCTGCTGCAGTTTTAAAGCATTGACCTTTGTAGAAAAGATAGGTTGAAATGACTGGAGTGAAATGTTGTCTTCAGTCACGCTGGGGTGGTAAATGTTAAAGGAGGAGTTATATGGTGCTATCTAGAATTTCAGTAGAATCTTGTATTGTGCTGTGGGATGGAATATAGGTGATTCATTTTGGGGGTTCACAGCCATCTCTTCTTAGTTTTCCCACACAGCTTTCCTCTCCACTGATCCCTTAAGGAAGGACAAAAGGACTGGGGGTTGGGCAGAGGCTGGAAGAAGGCACTTGTCAGAGCAAGTTGCAGGGTGTCCAGAATTGGGGGGGGGGATAGTTTTGAGGAGCCAATTAAGAAATGATGAAAGATTTTTTTTTTTTTTTGGTTTTTCGAGACAGGGTTTCTCTGCATAGTCCTGGCTGTCCTGGAACTCACTCTGTAGACCAGGCTGGCCTCGAACTCAGAAATCCGCCTGTCTCTGCCTCCCAAGTGCTGGGATTAAAGGCGTGCGCCACCACCGCCCGGCCATATGATGAAAGATTTTACTTAACTTTATTTTGAAATAATTTCAGTCTTATAGAAGAGCTGAAAGAATAATGCAAGGACCCTTCCCAGTGGGTATAACTGTTAGTGTTTTAGGGCTCCACACACCTTTCCCATGGGCATAATGCTTTATCCTGATTTTCTCTTGTTCTGAAATGTTTGTGGGTTGAAAATATGAAAACATTGCCTCTGAGCGTTTTGTGGCATGTTGTCCACAAACATATGACACAGTCATGGTTACAGCTGTCGTTGTCAGGAGACTAGATACAACAGCATCCTGTCCATGGACCCGGTTGTGTCAACCTTGCCTTTTGGACTAGAATAAGACTCCCTAGGATGCTCTGTTACATATCCATGTTTCTGAGGCTGCTTCAATCCAGCGACTTGGCCCCTTTATACTCTCTGGAAGAGGGCTAGGTGTGTTACACCATGGTGTGCTTAGGGTTGGGTGTTTCTGGTGCTTCCTGCTTGTTACATTTTAGTGCTTTCTTCTCTAACACGGTTTTCACTTGTTGAGTGTTAATGGGAAGTCAGGGTGTTTTGTGTGAGGTTTGGCTTTCCTTTGTGGAATATCTGTTAAGCAGAGAGCACATAGGGCTGTGGAGTAGTCTAGTGATCTACAGTATAGAGTTGTGTAACAAACCCCTGAGGTGGTGAGTGAACTATGGGTGAACAGTAGTCATTACCGTCCGTGATCGGTAAGGCAGGAAGGCCTGCCATCTTTGATGGTATTCTTCAGTCTGGGAGCCTCAGATATCTTCATCCACATGCTCAGGGCCTGTGAAGGAGTTCCACTTCTGTATTTTCCAAGCCCAGTAGCAAGGTAGGACTTCTTTTTATGATTGTTTAGGGCTCTGCAACAGCAGGGAGGGACCTACAGCCAAAACAGAGGTGGTATCATTTATGGAGAACACATGTGTGATTGTAGCCTCAGGCTAGCCCAGGGAAAAAGGGAGGACAGAGTCCATCTCATGATGGCAGGAATTGATAAGTTCACAGCAATCTTAACAGCACAGCTCAAAACAATTATGATTAGAAGATGAGTGGATTTGTAGAAACTCTTTCATCAATCTTTATAAAATTACAATGTGATTCTCGTGCCTTCTCTTGGGCTCTTTCCCTTCTGTTGGTTCGTTTTGTCTGATTTAGATGTGATAGTTTTGGTTTTGTCTTGTTATATTTTACTTTATTACTATCTCTTAGGAACCTGTTTTTTTTTTTTTTCCCTACCCTAATGAGAGACAGAAAGGGAATGGATCCAGATGAGAGGGGAGGTGGGGAGGAACAGGAAGTAGACGGAGTGGACTTATCATAATCAGTATATATTATTTGAGGGAAAAATCTATTTTAAATAAGAGGACAAAAGATAAAGAATAAAATAATAGTGTGTTAGTTGTGTTAGTATGAATTTATCATTGCTCGTATTAACAATAGTGCATTCAAAGATTATGAAATGTCTTTTTAAAATTCAAACTAGAGTTAATTTAAATAACCATATGTAATTTTGCTGGCTTTGTTTTGGGGGTTGTTTTGTTTTGTGACAGAATCTCATACTGTAGCCCAGAGTAGTCCAGAATTTACTGGGCAGCCCAATATAGTCTCAAATTTACAGCAATCCACTGGCTTCAGGCTTCTAGGTACTGGGATTACAGGGGTGTGCTACTGTGCCTGGCTTGCTGGGATTACAGGGGTGAGCCACCATGCCTGGCTTCAAATAACTATTTTAAGTGAATGTATCTATCAAGTATAGAGTGTTGGCTTTCCTGTTTTGTGAGGCTGGTGGGAAATAATCATCTGGATGTTTTAAAAAATTAAAGCGAGCTTCTCAGTGAATTTTTCAAAGATTTCATGGTAAATAGAATCTACTTAAAAAAAAAATAAAATAGAGGCTGAGTATGTTGTATCCCACACCTGTCATCTCAAGACTTACAGGGTATAGGTCACAGGGGGCAGGGAGACCCCGACTCATAAACACAGAAACACTTAAAAGGCTTCGTTACCACAATGTCCTTCTTTTTTTTTCCTTTTGGTCTCTATCTATCCTGTAAAGAATACAGTGGACCACACAGAGTTTCTGAAACATTTGTATCTCTTAGTATTCAGAAACTTCAGTAATTTAAAAGTGAATTTATAAAACCTTGTTGGCTACCATAAAGTCAGATTTATAGAAGAGTTAGCAGAAGTCACTGAGGGCTGACTACTCCTTTAATGCTGTTCTTCTGGAGTCAAACTGACATGAACAGATACAGTTTTAGTAACTAAACTTTAGACTTCTTCTGGATTTTAACACATCTCCTTCCAACATCATTTATTTATTTATGTCTGGGTTTTGTTTGTTTGGTATTTTTTGTTTTTTGTTTTTTTTGTTTTGAGACGGGTTTCTTTGTTTAGCTCTGGCTGTTCTGGAACTCACCCTATAGACCGGGCTATCCTTGAACTCACAGAGATCCAACTGCTTTTCCCTACCAAGTGCTGGGATTAAAGGCGTGTGCCACCACCACCAGATCCAATATCCTTTCTTATTCTGAAATTTAATCTCGGACACTAAACAAATTCAGAAAGATTATTCTTTTGAGACTCTGAATTTCATAAATTTGACACATTTTGAGGATGGCCAATGTGGATGAAAATCCGCCTGTGTTTCAGGCACTGGTGTTTATGTAGTGCAAATACAATGAAATCAGAGTATGTCTTAAATTGGTCTTGGAATCGCTTCCTTGTGGTCGTTATGGTTACGTTTTCTTCTGTCAAAGTGTGGTGCTTCCTACCAGCCTCTGAGCAGCCTTACGTTTGATTCCTCTTTGTTTTCTGGGGTTCATATCACCACTGATGTGAGTTTTTTAGGCCCCTGTTGTAACATAATCTGTCAGACATTGGGAGAGGAAAATGCTTGTTTTCGTGGGAATCACACTGCATAGATCATGTTCTTAGACTGTATGTGGCCTATGGGCAGCTCACTCTTGAGGTCTACTTTTCTCATGTATAAAATGAGGAAGGGCTGGGGTACGAGGCTTTCTAGAAATAAAGAAATCAATAACATTGCCTATTTAAACACACACACCACCACCACCACCACCACCACCACCACCACCATCACCACCACCACCACTACCAAGAGTATAATTTTGTCTTTAGTATAATGGGAAGATTCCTAAGCTGTTTAGTTTGAAGTTTCTACACTATTTAAAATTATTGAGTCCTAAAGGAACTTTTGCTTATATAGGTTATCACATGTATACTTATTATTGTTATAATAATTAAAAGAGACTAAACTAGTTTAAGATGGTGCATCACATGTATACTTATTATTGTTATAATAATTGAAAGAGATTAAACTAGTTTAAGATGGCATAATGACATGTGTGTGTGTCATGAAGACAAGTAGGAAGACTCGAGGACTATTTTGGGGAGGAAGAGGACTACTGGGGGGTTGGAGAGGGCATTGGAGAGCATATGCAAACAAAACACAATGATTTGTATGTATGAAAATGTCACAGTAGAAGCCATTTCACATATGCTATCTCAAGACTCAATTGTAACAAACCTGGCTCATTAAATAATACATGTAGCTGGGCGTGGTGATATAAGCCTATCATCCCAGCACTAGGGGGTCGAACCAGAAGATTCAGGAGTTCAAGGTCATCCTCTGCTACATAGCAGGGTCATGGCCAACCTGGGATGCATGAGACCTTGTTTCAAATCAACACAACAACACATACAGTTAGAAGACTTTCATGTCAACAAGATTGTTTTCATAAAGTAAGTATTTTTGCAAAGTGAAACAATGTTTGCTTTGAACGTTAACTGATTTCTGTACTATCTGGCTTAGTAGTTGACGGCTGGGTTCTCTTACTGTTTGATGTTATCTGCGGTGACATCAGGAACCATGTCAGTGCTTCTAAAAGGAGCAGTGTGAAGTGATGACTGACAACTAGTAACGTTGTAAGGCTGTTCTGCTTATTTATCTGTTTGAGACAGGGTCTCACTCTGCAGTCCAGCTGACCCTGGACTTAAAACATTTCTCCTGCCTCTGTCTTCCTAGTGCTGGGGTTACCGGTGTGACCCACACAGGAGTTACTGGTGTGACCCACACAGGAGTCTTGTTCTGATTTCATGGACCATGGAAGGTTCCTCATGCTCTCCATGCTGGAGTCACAAAATGGGTTAGAGCTTTAAGTCTGATACATTTGGGGAGAAGACTTCTCCCATGCCTTTCTAAGTTGCAGGGACCATGCTGCTTCCATCCCTTCAGTTCTCTTAAGGTAGCACTAAGATGCTCATTTCACATGGCTTTTGCAAAGTGAAAGTATTTGAAAATGTAGCGTCCTTTCTTAAATACGGACAGCTGGAGTAATTTACTCCTGTTTGTTCTGTCTTTTGTCTGTAATTTGAAGTATGAGAGAAAGTATGAATTAGGTGGGGGAAACATTATAAAGGGTAGAGCCAGGCTGGGAGGAAAACAAATCAAGTCCATTGTCTACAAAGATGGCAGCTTCTGCTTCCTCCAGTCACTCGGTGTATGCCATCCATTCCTCCTGCCAAGAGGAGTCCATTCTTGTTCTTTTTTCTTCTGGGCGGACCTTACAGCTTGTTTTAATCAACAGAACACAGCCAGACTGATGCTGAGCAGTTTTGGTCTGTGTTCTCTGAGTCCTGGCTGACCTTAGAATGATATCTATCTCTCTCTTGCTGGAGAGACATATAAGGTGCAGAGAGAGGATGAGCCAGCCCTCCCATTCCGCCCACTTCAGGTGACTTGTGAGTGAGGTCACACTGGATTCTTCAACACAGTGAACAAACACTAGCTGTTCTGAGATCTGGCCAAATTTAAACCTCAAGCAAATGATAGCTGTTGTGTGCTGCTAAGTTTTGGGGGTTGGTTCATACCAACAAATAGCTAAAACCCTAAAGACTGAGAAAAGTTTATCCCAACTTTATCAGCATACACAAATTATATATGGAAGAAAGACAGCTTGAAAGAAAACCATACTTTTCCATGATAAAGGTGTTTTCTGGTAAATGGATGTGAAGATGGCGCTTAGTTAAAGCCATCATGAGCTGCTTGTCTTGCTTCCCTGAGTGGAGGTCCCTCTGGCACCTCCCTTGGAGGTCCTTCCCTCAAGTCCCTACATACTGCACTCTCCTGGGCCTATGCTAAGATCCTTAATATGATTTATGTTTTCCAAGTGAACTGGAAATCCTTTTGTTCAAAATCCTAAATAAAGACAGAGTAGGTTTTTACAGATGTAGCGGTGAAGCCTTTGCAGGCTCGTTTCCCTTTGCGAAGGAACAAGAACAAGGTGAAGGAACAAGAACAAGCTGTCTTGTTGATCGCAATAGTTATCATTCTGTGTGGCTGGCCAAAACCTGCCTTTCTGGTTTGTATGTCGCACTAATCTGCAAAGCCGTTATTACTCATTGGAGGGATCCTTTGTTCTGGCTAAAAGGCTCACTGGTGGTATTTCCAAATCAGCTTGTCCTCCATGGGAGTTGTTCCCTAAGACTACATCTGAGCCAGTAGAAGCGGTTGTTTCCAGAAAGTTGTTGGTATGAAAACAGCCTATCTCCCTTTGCTGCGTTATGTGGCACACAGTTCACAATCCAGAAATGCCACAGGCAGCACTCATTTTAAAGGCAAATGAGTGTGCTGTAACATTTAAGTCTTTTCTGAGTGACTGAAGGGATGACGCTTTCCTTATTTGCTTAACTGACTTTTGCCTAGTCTTTTCTGTTTTCTTAATTTTGGAACACCAAATTCTTGTCAGATGTACTTATTGCGTGGAAAATTATACATCTCTACATAGTACATATAATTTAATTTCAGGATCCTCCACTTTTTAGTGTCATGAATTTCAAACATACTGATTTCTTACTGTACTTTTAGAATATGTTGAGTCTTTTGGAATTATATATCACCCAAATAAAGGGGGAAATTATTAATTAAAAGTGAACTGAATTGATTTTGCTCATCTGATGTAACAGGGCAGTGACCCATTTCCTCTTTATCATCCTAAGTCTGATTGACTTAGGAAAAATGAAAGCTTCATAAGATATGAAAAAAGGAGTCTGATTTTTTATTTATTCCTGTTCTTCACTTGTTCATTAGCCCATAGTGAAATTTTAAGATATTGTACAGGTATAAATTATTAGATTATTAACAGAGCAAGTGGAGTGTAGGAGCTAGCACCTCCTCTCAAACCATCTGGACTTTATTGCTTCTCAACTTCTTGGATAAGGTCAAGTGCAGAATGTTTACGTATTAGTAGAATAGAAGAGGAACAGGTGACCTTAATAAAGGTCAAATAGATTAAGAGACAGCCAAAACGAGGTCCAGTAGCTAGAGTTATAACAAAGCTGAGATCCTAAAGCGTTAGGGACAGAAGCATCCTCAGGGTGAAGGGAACAAGGCCATCAATCTGGCCAGACCACATGACAATACCCCTTTAACTGGGAAGAATTCCTTTCCTGATATTTGAATTCTTATCCAATACTGTTGCTAAGGTCTAACTAATGGAAGTTGATTATTAGAGACAAAATTTTGTTTATCTATTTAGAAACTTCTTAGGCATGTTGCTAAGTGCTGTGGTTGTAATTGTATCTTCTGTGGCTTCTGGATTTCTCTTAGAAACGGCAGTGATCCTGACTGCACTCATGTCTGTCCGAAGAAGCACGCTTTTCTTACATTTCAAATGACAGTAACGGTCTGATTTAGCATTGAAGGGCTTGCCTGGAGGCTTGCAGGAACTCAGAGTCCACAGTGGTGGCTAATGATGATTTTTGTCTGACTACTGGAAGGGCTCAAGAAGAATTCAGATTAAGAAGCCCTGAAGTAACTTTAAAGGAGAGTAAAGCAAGAGCTGCCATGTTCCCATGTTGTCTGTGCACATTTCTTGACTTAACATCCATCGCAGCAGACGCCAAATGCATAACAGCCTCAGTGAGCAAAGCAAAGCAATTCCTTCTTCTGTCCTGCTGCTCCGTGGGTTTTAAAAGATATCTTACGTAAGTCATATGTGAAAACCAGGTCTTTCCTTCTCTCCTTCTGAGGCCACTTTAAGAAGATTTCTTTTTAGTCACTACTTACCTTTAGTGTCTCTAGAGTTTGACACCAGACAAGGGCTTCCCTCCCCACAGTCCTGTGTACCAAGCCTCTTCTCCTCTGCTGCCTTTTAGTTCATATTTCCTCATCTTCCAGAGAGTAAAATGTGGGGCTGGGGTGTAAGCTCAGGTTTGAGCCACATCCCCACATAAAAAACTCCTGACTGTGGTAGCACAGGCCTATAATCCCAGCAGTGGGTAGGATTGTGTTATTAATTTATTTATTCACTTTTCATCTGGTCGCAGTGCCCCCACGGCACCCTGCTCTACTCTCACGCCCTGGGGATCAGAGTTTTGAAGTCATTTTCCCTAACATATCAAGTTCAAAGCTAGCCTGGGCAATGTGAGACTGAGGGGGACAGACAGGAAGAAGAGGGTCCCAAGCAGGCTTGCTATCCCCAAGCTGTATCCCCCAGCCTTGTGTTTTAATTTCCTTACTGGAAGATGGTTTCTTAGGACCACATGGAGGAAGGAGGATGGAACACGTTCTTCTGTCGTTGATTGGCTGTGCCCTCAGGCCTGTGTAGACACGCCTCTTCTGCATAGAACACTACAGAGGGAGTCACTTTGTTTCTCAGCTCAGAATGGGATTCATTGCCCACATTGGATGCTCGCCTTGTGGGTTGTCTCTAGAGGATAACAAAATGTGTTGAAAGAAAACAATCCTAAACATTTTCAGAAGCAGAGTCTCTGTAAATGCAAAACTGTCGCAGAGAGTTGACACTCCATATTCTGGTAGTTTGGCAATGATAGTTTTAAAAGATGGTGTCTTTCTCTTATGCAAAAAATTTTAGTAATTCCCATATTGAGGTCGCTCCACAACTCTCTTTGCTTTTCCTGGGGCAGGGTCTCATTTTGTACCCCAGGCTGCCCCCAAACTCGTAGCAGTCTGCCTGCTTAAGCCTCCTCAGGGCTTTGATTGCAGGCACAAGCTACCACCTCAAACTCTGAGGCTGGGTTCCAAGCTTGCTTTTGCATACGCCCTTCGTGACTAAGCGTGTTAGGTCATTTTATGCTCTGTAAGTAGATTATATGTATGAAAGAGTACCTAACATTTCTAGAGGGTGTAGGAATACTGAAGTCATTTTCATAAAAAAAAAAACTTGACATACATACATACATACATACGGACACACACACACACACACACACACAAGTCTTCAGTCTTTCCTGCATGCTTCTTTCCTTTTTTTTTTTTTTTTTAACGAACAACTTCTTGTTGGCTTGTTTGAGGACAGACTGTTAGGAGCTGTGTAGCTGTACCTGGTTTGCTTATTCATCCTGTATTCTATTCCTGAACATAAGACCTGAAAGAGAGAAGAGGAAAGGATAGGACATTAGTTTTACACTCCTGCTTGCCGTACACATTTTGAAATATCAGAAAAGATATTTGGACATATTTCATATTCCTTGGAAACATGTAGCTCACAGAGGGAAGGAAAAAAACTACATAGTCATCTTAGGTTTCTAAGGGAAAATCGGTGGATTTATCACTTCTTAATTAAAAATCAAATCAAAACAAAGCAAAACCAAAAGCCAGAGAAAGCAGACCAAGAGGGACCTCCTGTTTGGAAGAGGTGATTTCCATCATAGTTAGTGAATGTTCAGAAACAGTTCCAGGGAACCAGGAAGAGAAGGATGCTTGTTCTCATAGCAGCCAGTGACTGAGGCCCTTGTCAGCACCAGGAGAGAAGGGGAGGGGGGAAGTCAGCGATGGTTTGTAAAGGAAGAACCCAAACTCTCTTACATTTGAGGGAGGGTTTCACTATGAAGCCATGGCCAGCCCAAAACTATATCATGTAGACTAAACTGTTCTTGACCTCAGAGACTGGCCTGCCTCTGCCTGAAATTAAAGCCGTGCATCCAGCACTCTTGTCCAAGAACCAGAATGTGGAAAATACAGTTGGCTCAGAAGACAGCATAGACATAATTGTTTAGTAGGCATTGACAAGATGGCTGGGGGTAAAACCAATGTCAACGTTCCTCTTCAGTGCATTCACCAAACTGTAGCCAGTCAATAGAATTTCAAACTACCTAAGAATAAGACTGTGTGAATTTTCTGTTTCAGCGTAGCAGATTGCTTCATGTAGGGTAGCTTGAATGTATGCCCCTCATTGCCTTCCAATGCTGTAGGTTAGGGTTCAGGATCACCTAACACAAAGGTTCTCAACCTGTGGGTCTCAAAGACCAGTGTGGGGTGGTTCTTTCCTTATTGGCTGTCAGCTGCGGACTGCTTCAGCTCCTTGAGGGTTTTCTAGTTATTGTGACAAAACACCCCACAGGCAGCTTAAAACAGGAAGGTCTTACTGTGAGTAGTTTCAGAAGAGCTAGAATTTGTCTCACCAGGAAAGGCATGCCTGAGATAGCTGGTTACATTATTTCTGTAGTCAGTGTGCTTGTCAGTTTTCTGTCAGCTTGACACAGGCTGGAGTCCTCTGGGAAGAGGGTACCTCAGTTGAGGAGCTGTCTCCATCAGATTGGCCCGTGTGTAGGTCTGTGGGGGCACTTTCTTGGCTAATGACTGATGGGAAGGGCCTAGCTAACTGTGGGTGGTGCCATCGTCCCTGAGCAGGTGGTCCTGGGATGTAGAAGAGAGCACCGAGCAGCTCGAGTGCCTGCCTTGGCTTCCCTCAGTGATGGAGCATGATCAGGACATGTAAGCCTGTGAAACCCTTTCCTAAGGTGCTTTTGGTGAGTGTTAAGCCACAGAAATAGAATCCAGCCGAAGGCAGGACATAGAGAGAGGCAGTGCTGGTGCTCAGCTCTCTTTCTCTCCTTTACCCAGTGGGGGGCCCACGGCATGAGTGAGTGCACGTCTTCCTTCCTCAGTTTACCCTTTCTGGCCATGCATTCGAAGATATGGCCAGGCATCTCCATGGTCATTTAAAATCCAGCCAGCATACAGCTTCTCAGGCAGTCTCCTGTCTGTCGAGTGAGAGGACACATGGAGTCCTCAAGCCCATGCCTTACCTTTCTGCTAGAGAAACTGCTTTGCATATTGGGCACCAACTCACCAGTAGGTCATTTCTTTGTCTCATGGTCACTGTACCACCTGACATACTGGTGGGGGTGACATCATGTTTAGAGGTTTCAGAGATTAAGGCAGGACATATTTGTTTGAGGAGAGGATGCTATACATTTGTCTGCCACAAAACCTAGGTAAAATTCTATAGTGTGTGTGTGTGTGTGTGTGTGTGTATGTGTGTGTGTGTATTGTTTTGAAGCATGTCCTAGTTTGGGTTACTGTTGCTATGATGAAACACCATGACCAAAAACAAATTGGAGAAGAAAGGGTTTATTTGGCTTATGCTTCAACCTCCATCATTGGTGGGAGTCAGGACAGGAACTCAAACAGAGCAGGAACCTGAAGGTAGGAACTTAGGCAGAGGCCGTGGAGGGGTGTTGCCTTCTGGCTTGCTTGACATGGCTTTCTCAGTCTGCTCTTTTATAGAATCCAGGGTGACTGGCCCACGGATGACACCACCCATCGTGGACTGGGCCTTCCCCCATCAATCACTATTAAAGTAAATGTCCTATAGGCTCTCCTGCAGCCAGATTTTATAGAGACATTTTCTCAACCGAGGTTTCCTCTTCTTAGATGACTCTAGCTTGTGTCAAGTTGACATAAAAACGATCCAGCACAATGCATGTGAAAGAAAACCACTTTGATTTTACCTAGCAAACACTGTGTCACCTCTACCCCGCTAGTCCTCTAGTCTGTCAACTTAATTCCAAATTCCTAACATTATTGATTTCTTTGGTGTTTTGAGACAATGTCTTTTTATATAGCCCCAGCTGGCCTGGAACTTGCTTTGTAGACCAGGCTGGCCTTGAACTCATAAAGACCTATCTGTCTCTACCTATGAAGTGCTGGGAATGAAGGTGTATGCCACTGTGCCTAGCCCCAGAATTAAGTTTTTAATTAAGTTTGCAAGATGATTCTAAACTTCTCATCAAGAAAAATATCTAAGAACTATTAAACACAACTCTGAAAAATATTTTGGATATAAAGCAAAATATATAAAATTCATTAAAATATTGAAAGTATCAGTCTTTGAATGTCTATGGGAGAGACTTCAGAAGATGACGAAGATACTTCAAATCCTAAAAGGAATCATGGCTTCTGAGTAAACAATAGTACAGTTTTTGTCCATTTGGAAACAAAGTTAGGTCTTATTCCAAGCACAAAAATAATTTCCAGATGGAGTGAAGAGTTAATACACTAAATACAATTGTGTATGTTTTTAAAGTACCAAAGGGTTGCCTCATACACTGGGTTAAAGAATACCTAGCCCCCATGCTAGGAAGTGCAGTTGTCTGGTAAGTACATGAAAGAGGGCTTATTTTTAAGAGTCAAGGAAATATGAATAAAACCAGTTCCCCTTTGCCACATACCGCTGCCCCTCCCCCATCTGGCCCAAGTGTTGGCAAGGGTGAGGGAGCATGCATTTTCACCGAATGGATTATAATGGTCTTCTTGGCAGTACCAACTCTAGTTTTAAGTATGATATTCTTCCATTGCGTGATTTCATTTCCAGATGTTTATTGCAGAGAAACACACAGGGAGGCGAGCCCCAGGAGACATTTACTGCATATGCCATTGTTATAGCAGAAGCTATTCCACAGTGTAAGTCCATCATGGAAGAGTTTTTGGCTTCAAGTAAACGGTTTGGTGAAACTTGAAGGGGAGGGGGAGCAACTTAGTTGAACCAGTGTAATTTAGAGATTTGGGAGTTTGTAAGAAGGGCTATGGTAGAATTAATTAGTAATTAGATCCTGACATGGGGTTGCTACCCGCCTCAATGGTTTATGTTACTGAACGAAGACACACACACAGCCTTTATATTTTAATATGCCTTAAACAGCACAATAGCTGGGCCACTGCCTAACCTCCATGCTGTTAATAGACCTCCTGCCGATAATTGTGAGTTACTACTTACTAAATTCTGTGTTCTACCATGGCTGCGATGGACCCAGTTGGGCCCTCTGGGCAGCCTTCTCCTGGCTCCTCCACATGGCGGCTATGCCTCTCCACCACACACTGGCATGGTACATTTCCTCCTTCATCTCCTCTAGGTCCCAAGCCCGGGAAATCCTAAAATCCCGCCTCCGTCTGGCCTCCCCAGCTATTATTGGCTGTTGGCATCTTTATTTACCAATCAGAACTAACTGGGGGTGGGTTCCCAGAAGCTACATGCAGACACTCTCATGCAAGCAGCTTTTTGGGGAATATAATTAGCATTTGTAATACAAGCAGCCACAGACTATGTTTTCCAAGTGTGTAATTTTATTCATATCATAATCTATTTATAGAGTTTACCTAATACACTTAAGCACCTGGTGGTCACTGTCTGAGAGAAGCTGCGATTGAACAGAAGCCCTAGGATATACAGAGTGAACTGGGGATTTCTTTCACTGCCCAATCATACCTGCCCACGATAGGACCACAGAAAGAGAAGCCCTGATCCTGTGCTGGCGCTATCCAGAGAGGCTGTTGTCAAGACCAGCGTGGATTACTGCCTGCTGACTAGCGTTTCTTGTCTTTGTAAACAGTTACTTAATATATAACATAATAAGAAGCCTGAATCCGGGGCCTTACTTATGCTATGCATGCATCTTAGGAGGGAGAGAAGGTAGACTAACATATTTATATAGATGTCAGTGCTTAAAATACAAGCCAGAGAAATATTTTCTTTCTGTCTGTGCTCCTGTGTAAGAGATCGAGTCAGTGGTCCTGTGTGATGGAGTCAAATAACCTGAGGAGGGCAATTTAGCAGCTTTAATCTACGAATTTATGATTTGAGGGTTAAAAAAAATAAAAGCTTTGTCTGTTTAATTTTATGGAGTTCCTATTCTAGATACTTACGAGAGTACTGGTTTTGTGTGTGTGTGTGTGTGTGTGTATCACTTTTTTCTTTTTAATAACTTTTTATTGATGCTTTATGATTTTTCACATCATGTATCCCCTCCCACTCATCTCTCTGTCCTTCCATATCTGCCCTTTTCCCTTGCAACCTCCCCACTAAAGAAAACAAAAAAATAAAAATAAAAACAACAAAAAAGAAAAAATAACATAAAAATGAATCTTGCTGTGGACGCTGGGGTGTGTCATGGTGTGTCCCACAGTGTACCCTTTTATCCACTCATCTTGACTTGCAATTGTGCATTACAATGCATCGTTGATATGGTTAGAGACCTCTGGCTTCTGCTACAGTATCAATACTGGGCCCTCACACTGGGACTTCTCTCAGATATTCTGTTGTTGTCATGGAAATCCTGCAGCTTTGGATCTGTAGGATCCTTTCATGCACTGTAGCAGTTCATAGACGTTAGGGTGGACTAACTCAAAGCCCTGGAAATGGGCCTGGGTGGTGGCTGAGTTGTTCAGCCCACCAGCTTTCCCTTGCACAAGCCATTGGGGCCTGCTCCTCTGCTTTGCCCAGGTGAGGGGCAGGACTACCTTTCCTGCTTTGCCCAGGTGAGGGGCAGGGCCACCTCTTCTGCTTTGCCCAGGCGAGGGTCAGGGCCACCTCTCCTGCTTTGCCCAGGTGAGGGGCAGGGCCACCTCTCCTGCTTTGTCCAGGTGAGGGG
>NW_021604593.1:3310850-3318419 GCF_004785775.1 Grammomys surdaster
ACTGGCTCTCCTGTGCTTACACCATCCAGGTTAGCATCCGTGCCACCACGCCAACTCTCCAGCACTGCCCTGGCTCGGCACAGGGACAGCTCTCCCACTGTCACACCCTCAGGCCAGTTCTCCCATGCTCCTGCCACCAGGGCTAGCTCTGCTGCTCAGGTGAGGTATGGGTCTTGAGTGCTGCAGCTGGTGAGAGGACCCATGACACTAGGACCAGCTCTCCCAAACTGCCCACAGCTGTAGTCTGGGCCAGCTCTCCTGCCTGCAGCAGGCAAGGGGAGGGGTTATCTCTCCCATGGCCATATCGTGGCTCTTCCATGCATACACTTACAGGGCCGATTGTACTGAGCCCGGTGAGGGAGGGGGCTCTCTCAAGTGGTGCAACCAGCAAGGGTCAGCTCTCCCACTCTCCTGCCCTGGATATTGACTCTCCCACTCTGCCCAGGTGAGGTGTGGGGCAGGATCTCTCATGCTAATACCTTTGGGCAGGCTCTCACACCCACAACACCAGGGCCAGCTTTACTGTGCTGCCCAGAGGAGGTGCACTACCCACTCTCCTGAGTGTTGCAACCAGTAAGATTCAAGGCCAATTATGCATAGCCTTCAGACACTGAGATGGCTATAGGAGGCAGCCCAGACCAGGGACATCGGCGTGGTCTTTGTGGTAGCATGGGCCACAGACATCAACACAGACCCCTGATACTGCAGGACCACAGACCCAAACATGGCTCTCAGCAGTTGCATGGGACGGGACCTTACCATGGCTACCTCAGGTGGCAGGGCAAGCTATTCACATCCGGCTGATTCTCACCACTCTCCTTTCTCTACTTCTGCCTGTCTTCAGAGTGCAACACTGTTTCCTTCTCTTTCTCTCCCATCTTTCCACCATGTTCTTGCTTATCATTGGTGCCTCTGGTGTCTTTTGAACACACACCTGCCTGTCTCTGGGAGTCTTCAGCCAGTCCACCATCGCATAGTAGCTGGTGTGCCTCTGAGTGTCTTTCATGTGTTCCTGCACCATGTGGCAGCTGGCATGTGTGTGCCTGCCACCATAGCAGAAATCACTTTCCAGTGGAAAGAATGGTGGGAATTTTAAGCTTCCATAATGTTTAATAAATTTATTGAATGTTCTTTACATAGAGGGCTACCTTTATTTAAAGAATCATTTCGGGGCTAGAAAGATAACTCAGTGGTTAAGAGCACTGGCTGGTCTTCCAGAGCATCCAAGTTCAATTCCCAGCATTCACATGGCGAGTGGCTCACAACTATCTATAATTCCAGTTACAGGAGATCTGATACCTTCTCACTGGTTTCTGTTGCCACTAGGCATGCACATGGAACACAGGCATACATGCAGACAAAACACCTATACATATAAAATTAAAAATTAAAGAAGCACTTCACCCTGGAGATAACTTGTAATCCTGTAGCAGAGGACTTTGTATTAAGTTAATGCTCCTAAAGTTTAAGGTGACTTTCAAAGGCTGTTTCTTTAATATACTGTAATTTTAGCACATCTGTCTTTGTACCTAAGGGAAAGCCGGGAGAGAATAGCGTGGTCTAACAAGGTTGTTCCCCTGAGAGGGCAGCTCATAAGAGATGAGAATTTGATTGCATCCCGTGGAAAAAGACTCGACACCTTGTTAAGAAGTGATCTGTGGATTGTTTTGCAGAAGTCAACAAAAGGCTCTGTCGTCCTTGACCATGTTTTCCGTCACATAAACCTCGTGGAGATAGATTATTTTGGGCTGCGGTACTGTGACAGAAGCCATCAGACAGTGAGTACAGCGAGTTCACGTGAAAATGTCTGGTTATAAATATCTCCTTGTCTCTGTCTGTCTCTCTGTGTCTCTCTGTCTGTCTGTCTCTGTCTCTGCCTCCCCGCCCCTCTTCCCTTTCTGGGTGTGATTCTAGATGTTTAGGTTTTTGGAACTGAAAACGACATTGGGAACTTCACTCTCCCATGATAATTTCCACTGATAATTTCTCTGTACTTTTTTCTTCTTTGCAAAAGTCTGTAGGGCTGCTGGCTTCACCACTTCTTGGCATGAAATTCTTACAGGTGGCTCATGTGGCTTCCATGGTTGCCACCAGTTTGTAGCGAGGGCTTTCTGTGTGTGCTATTCTCACTGTGTTGGGAGGAAAGAGTCTCTGGAGGGGACAGACATGATTGCCTTTTAAGAAAGGAACTGAGTAAGGAGAATATGTGTGTGTGTCCTGCCTCCTTCCGAAGCTTTAAGGGTGCCTCGGACTGTTAGAAAAGGAAACAAGTATAGGTTTCCATTCTTCAGTATGGTGGTGTAGGGACAGTCTACCTTTCCTTCCAGGGTCGGCTGTCCACTGGGTAGCTCAGGAGATGGTCCTGTCTGCTATGAAGCTTGCCACACTGCCGATTTTGGAGTTTGAAGAATAAAGAATACTTGTTGATTTAGTCTAGGAAAGGTTTTAACCTTAGATAAATACTTTATGCAAAAATGCTCAAAGGCTCATCTTAGAAATGCCTGGACTGGCTATAGTGGTTTGAATATGCTCAGTCCATAGGGAGTGGTACCATTAGGAGGTGTGGCCTTGTTGGAGGAAGTATGACCCTGTGGGGGTGGGCTTTGAAGCCCTACCCAGTGTGGAAGAGTCAGTCTTCTCCTGGTTGCCTTCTAATCAAGATGCCAGAACTCTCAGCTCCTTGTCCAGCATCATGCCTTCCTGCTTCCACCTTTATGATAATGGACTGACCCTGTAAGCCAGCCCCAATTAAATGTCCTTATAAGAGATTCCTTGGTCATGGTGTCTGTTCATAGTGGTAAGATCCTAACTACGACACTGGCCATTTATTTCTGACCTGTGTAGCTGTGTGAAATGAAGAATTCTTCCTCTTCCTTTAGGTCTGCTGGCTTCCCATGACCATTTGGGGATGAACTCAGTGCAGAATGTGGCCCTAGGGATTCCTCAGGGTGAGAAGAGGCAGGGGAGTGGGTGCTCTAATAGTGAAACATGTTTTTTAAGCTAGTTTCACAATCTATTCTATTCACAGAAGGATTTCACACATACAGATAAACATTGAGAATTTTGGTAGATCTGCACAGAGAGAAGTGCATTGCTCAAAGCAAATAGGTCTTGATGTTCGTTTTGACAGGGTACAGACATATTGATAGATCCACTGAGCTCTGTCCCATATAAACCACGGGTCATTATTGCATAACTGTAAATATGTACAGAATGAGTAAACCTGAGGCTTTGGAAGCTACCTCAAATTGCATTCATATTTTATTAGTAATATTTTCCTAGTAGAGACAAATACAGTTTCCTGGTTGATGCCAGACCTTGCCTGGAAAACTTGACTACCTTGCTAAAACTACACAGACCTTATCTGTCGGAAGATGATTCAATTATAGGTGTCCTCATCAGTGAAAGAGGAAAGCTGGGAAATCAGAGAGATGTAACCGTGGAAACAGAGGGTGGACTGGTGCATCGCTGGAAGAGATCCTTTAGTCAGGGAAGGCAGGTGGCCTCTCAAGCTGAAGAGAAGGCAAGGAAATGGCTGCTTCCCCAGAGAGCCTCTGGGAGGAACACGTCCTGCAGGTGTTTTTATTTTATCCTAGTAAGATTCGTTTTGAAACTAAAGCCCCCAGAACTGCACGATAACACATTCCTATTGTTTTAAGCCATCAGTCTCTGGCAATTTGTTGCAGCCACAGGAAAGCAATCCTAGTGGATTTGTGGAGGAGAATTTCATTCTTGCTTGCTTGAGAGAAATGTAAGACTTTATAGTATGGGTTTTCACACTTCAGGCAGAAGCCTGAAACACTGCTAAGCTCCCTGGGTAGTGATTTCTTGTACCCTCTATGGCGTATGAGCAGGGTTCTCTTATGATCATAGCTGCTGGCTGTGTGTCCCTGATGTGTGAGCAGCATTGCTGCTTCAGAAGCACTTGGGTTCCTCACTGTGAGAGAGGGATGGGGAGACCTGTTGGCAGCAGGCACAATGTTAGAATTGTAGCACAATTTTAAGAATTTGAAAACAATCAGAGGACAGAAGGAACCAGCCCACCTTTGAGAGTTTCAGAGACGGTTATAAGTGGAGTATGAAGAGGCAGAACAGATAGCTGCTGTTGAGAATCACAGATATCTTTGAATCCCATGTGTCTTCCTAAAAAAACGATGAAGTTGCTTATTTAACTCTTAATATCTGAATTATTCAGTTTTGGTTTACTATTACAAAACACCTGAAATTGGGTAATGAATAAAAAAAAAAAAAAGAAACATTTAGCTTAGAGTCCAGACATTCAAAGACGTGATGCAGGCATTTGTTCATCTGGTGGGGACCTCATGGAAGATGGCAGACCAATAGCAGAGGTGCATCTGTGGGAAGGGGAGATCATGTGGCAAGAGAAGTGGTACAGATAACAAGAGACCGTGATTGCTCATTCACAACAGCTTTCTCCAAAGAGCAGTCCCAGGAGAACTACATCACTTCCTCCTGGGGCAGCTCCTTCAGTGATGTAACTCTTAACCACTATTAAAGTTCTATACTGTAATAAAGATTCCAAATACTGCCATGCCAAGGAGCAAGCTTTCCACATGAGCACTTGGGTGGTGATTAACTGTGTTCAAACCATAGTAGGAACCTGTTCAGTATTGAAAGTAAAAGGCCTCTGCCCTCAACTCTCATGAGGATCATGGGACCAAAGTAGATTTTCATGAATGGTCTCCACAGATTAGAAGGCATAAGGTGTGTGGCCTCTCCTGTGGAGACTAGAGTGAGGGAAAGTAGTGTTCATTGTTTTTATAAAGTACGAGGAAGGGCACAGTCTGAAGGAAAGAAGAGAAAGTCATAAAAGGTCTAGATTCTTACATATCCCTGGGAAAATTTAAAGATGCTTATGGTGACATTGGATCAATAGTAAGGGTAAACGTGATGTTCCAGCCACACCTGACCCTTGTGGTAGTAATTATAACTGTGCTGTCTCTCAGTGTTAGAGTTGAGGCTGCCCTAATTACTTTTTTAGAGGCAGACGTCGTAGAATTCTTGGAACTTTTCTCAGAAGACAGAATTGGAACTGTCTCTGAGAATCATGCTTCTAGACCTGCTATCCTCCGACTTCAAGAAGTCACAGAAGGAAAAAAAGATTCCACACATGGATAACAGTGGTACACAGTCCTCTTTCTTCAGTGAACTGGTCCTGGGTCTCACCAGAACAGTCAGAAAGAACTTCCTGTTCCTGGATCTCTCCACTCACAGACACTGTTGTTCCTCCCCTGTCACAGGGGAAGAGTCCCAGTGCCCCTGTCCTGAATGGTGTCCCCTCTCCCCTCTGTGGGAGCTCCAGCCTCCTCCTTTACTCTTTCTTTCCCAGCACCATTGAGCTGTGCCCAAGTGTCTCTGATTTAGAAGCAAGTGCTGAGGTCTCGGGGGTTTCTTATCTTCTTATATCTTCTCATGGTTCATTCTCTCTCTCTCTTTTTTTTTAAACATCTTCTGCACAGAGGCTGCCAGAGGCATTCCTCACCCTTCCAAAGAAAGAACCCCACCTTTCTGCTGCATTAACAACTGTAGCTTATTCTTTCTTGAAATCTTATTTTGTTCTAATGACAACCCAGACTTCTTGTTTTTCTGTTTTCAGACTTTTTAAAATTTTTTTTTAAAATCTTGCCTCCAGTTTATTTGTAAAAACAGCATGGGACACTGGTCATCTGCAAATAGTGTGTAGTTGGTGTGTCCCAGCAGTCCTTCTGTCTTTACACTGGTAGGAGCCTTTTCTATGGGGCCTTCAAAGGGGCCTGGGCACCTTTGGGAGCCCGAACTGGAGCTGAAGCCTGGGGCTTAGCTGGAGCTGCGGCCTCTGCCTTGGTCTGAACCTTGGGCTTTGGTTGGCAGAGACTACGACCCTTGGCCATGTAGCTTCGAATCCTCTTCCCAAGCTTGGGGTGATCAATGAAAGCCAGACGGCCGAGTTTGCAGCTGGACCCCTTTGGCATCTTGGGCTTGATGGCCTGAGGCTTCACAAGGGCCTTGATGGCCTCTGTACGTGCACTCACTGCCTTTGCATTGGTGGCCTGCATCTTCTTCAGGCCTTTCTTGTTGTGCTTCTTGGCAAAGCACATGTTCCTCAGGAACTTGGGATCAACCCCCTTAAGAATTTGTATCTTTGTGACTGGGGTTTCTTGATGCCATTTCTGTGGCATTTGTGGAACTGGTTGTGTGTGGTGTGGTTCTTGGACTTGAACCTGCGGCTCCTGCAGCACCTGGGACCGGAAGAGAAAGAGCCTGATTACTCTTTATCTTCACTTTTCCTCTGCCTAGTCCATGAGACACCGAGTTTGGCCTTTTGTTGGTTTGTTTTGGTTCTGTGTTTTTACACATGGGCCTCATCCTCAGCACCATATATTGCCATTCATCAGGGTTTTATCCTTGATTCCCCGTGTCCTAACTCTGCAGAGGTTCATGCCTGCAGTGCTCCCTCCAGATGTTCTGGTGTTGAAGGTAACCTTCTCCACTGAGCATGAGCAGACAGGCCCCCCGTTGCACACTTTGCATCTAGAGTCTGTATTCTACAACGGATGTGGGATTTCACCTGTTGTATTTAGAAAATACCTTTAATGCCTGATAATGTCGCAAAGAAGGAAATATTGTCACACTTCTTACATATGGACCTGCTTGTCTGTGGCACCTTCAGGTACCTGGTAGGGGAACAGAGGGCAAAGATGAAGCAGGAAAATCTATCCGTAATCCCATTGACTTTGTAGCGAATGGCATATAAGCAGCGTAGTGAGGTGGGTACACTGGGAAAGGAAACCGCAACAAGAATTGCTTCCCTTTCTGGGAATGACAGGGGCATCCTCACGAGGCCATGGAATGCTGAAGCTTTCATTTTTCTGAGGATAAATATGTGTTCTTCCTGGGTAGTGCCATCTGTTCCATAGGTAAATTATTGTCTGAAGAGTGATAATTTCTACCCCTAATTAGTGTCTCCAGCCCAGGTATCTTGAGAGATGTTGTCGTGTGCAAAAACATTAGACTCAGGATGAAGCATTCTGCATTCTGCTCCCAGGAGAGCTGCATGGCACTGGGCACGTCTCCCTAGCTCCTGCTTCATATGCTCCAGCTACACAGTGATAGTGCCAGCTCGCAGGATGGCAGCGAGCAAGGAGAACACCTCTATAAATGGCAAGGCTAGTGGCTCAACCGTGCATCGAGCTCCTGTGTCAGCCTTCCCGACTGCTGGATGGCCTTTAGGTACTGCAAATGTACCTTTGAAACTAAAACTTCTGCATCTTCCCCCGAGATCTTCTCGGCTCTTTCATGTTTCTGAGAGCAGTGATTTTTTTTCAATTACTTTAAAAAAATATTTACGTTGCATATGGTTTTAAGTTAAGGATATTTCATCATAACTTTGGTAGGTGCAAATCTTAGCTTACCATTAATAATGACATTATAAAAATCTGTCACATCACTCTTCTTAATGGAATCATTGAATTTAAATTTAATAATTGTAGTGTATTTTATCTTCTTTTTTTCTCTATTACTCCTGTCCTTAAATTTCTATTTCTCTTTCACTTTCTCCTGTGACGCGCG
>NW_021604593.1:3318429-3330696 GCF_004785775.1 Grammomys surdaster
GGCTCCCAACATTCTCCAAAAAAGTTTCTTCTCTTTATCTATAGATTTATTGAGATAGATCAGGCTAGCCTCCAATTTACTATAGCTGAGGCTGGCCTCAAATGCCTGATCTTCCTGTCTCTGTCTCCTGAGTTCTAAGATTACAGTTATGTGCTACCATGCTGGGCCCACTTACATTTTTATCAATAAAAATATTTATCCCTAAAATATTGTATATAGGGAAATTAAAAATTTCAAGCTATTTCCTTGAGAATGTTAAAGCCCTAGTTGTTGAACCCAAGTATAATTATCATATGATTGAATAAAGTACTATAATATTATTAAAAGATTTATTTGTAATTATTTATCTGTGTATATCTATATGTAGGTATGTGCACATGAGTATGGTGTCCCATGGATGCTATGACTTTGAGATGCCCACATGGTGCTACAAACTGAACTCAGGTCCTCTGCAAGCGTAGTGTGTGCTCTTAACTGTTCAGTCATCTCTCCAGCCCCGACAAGACGTCATATGTACATCCTAGAGGTAAAGGCAGAATCTTGCATAGCACTGGCCCCCCCCCCCCACCGCCTTTCCTTACTTCCTTCATAGCTAAGCTGCCACCAGGTCCTGGCAGTCTTTATATTATGATAACATAGTTTATTTAAGTCAGTGAGCAAAGGTTTTGATAGTGTACAGTTGTTCAAACACAGTCGATTGTTTTGCAGGAACAATAAGTCAGCCTCTGGATCTCGCTGGTGTCGTACAGCAGAGTCCTACTTATTGCTCTGCTCAGGATGGTCTTCTTTAAGTCACCAGAAAATCAGGCTCCAGCAGAGCGTTTCTGCTGTATTGTTACCATGGCATCTTCCAGCCTGGGCTTTTCTGCTGTATTGTCACCATGGCACCTTCCAGCCTGGGCTTTTCTGCTGTATTGTCACCATGGCACCTTCCAGCCTGGGCTTTTCTGCTGTATTGTCACCATGGCATCTTCCAGCCTGGGCTTTTTGCAAGCAAAACATCATCCTGCAGGTCAGCGATGAGTTGACTTCCATTGGTTTGGGAAAGGTCTGGAATTTTATTCCTCAATAAAAGACTTCTGCCAGAATATTCTGAGTTCCCTGGAAAGATGGTCAGTTGTGGCGTGCTGTACTTTTATGAGCCATGTTGTGAGTCAGACATTATACATATTAGAAGCTAACTGTGGAATTAGAAATGTCCATAATTAATTTCTTATTACTACCATCTAAACTAGAGTGATCCTGATAGGAAAAAGAGCTATCATTAAAAATTGAGCTGGGACAGTTGGCATAAGCAGGACTCACGGTCTGTTAGCCTCTCAACCATCTCTCTCCCTAGTATGTTACATGCTACTGGAAGGCTGGCAGAATGGTTCAGTGGGTGGAGGTGCTTGATGCACAAGCTTGGTAACACAAGTTCAACCCCTGGAACCCACACAAAGCTGAATGGAGAGACTTGACTCCACACAACTGGTTTCTGACCTCTACATGGGTTCCGTGGCTTGTGTGTCTCCACACATACCGTACGCACACATACATAATACAAACTTTTAGATACTAATAGATTCGTTTGGATCCTATAGAAGTTTTGAATGGACTTCCTGTCTTTAGTCTTTACATTTTCCCAATCTTGGTTGTGGTTTTGTCCCAGAAAGCAAGCTTTCATCATGTCTCACTGTGGCTTAAAATTCTTTAATAGGAGTCCCAAAGAGAAAGTCTCAGCCTTAAGCGATGTTTTACAAGTCCTTCAAGATGTACAACCCTTAGTTACTCTTGCATCCCTTGTCTTGCAGTGTGAGTATGCAAGTCACCCAGGCCCAAGTTCCAGTGTGTGACTGCGTGTTCCTCTGCCTGCAGCCCCTTACCTGTGCCAGCACGTTTCAGTGCTCATGCGCTGCCTTCGTGCCTGACCACCTGCTTGCTCTCCTCACCTCCAGTTTTCCCAGGTTAAGCCCTATTTTCTTATCACCCACATCTCTGTCTGTTTTTTCCTTGAACCTTTCCCATACTGCCTAGGAATGACGTACATCTTTTCATCTCACACATTACTAGTGCCTTGTTTATAAACATCCTGAGATTGGTTATCACCACCCATTACTGCTGGGTAAGTGATCTGAGCTGGTTTAGAAGAAAAGATCTCTCCCTGTAGATCCTGTGTGAAGGCCAGGCTGAGGGGAGAGCTTCGAGACGGGTACTCGCCCACGTTCCTCTCCATGTCTCTGTGCTGTCTACCGTTCTTGGAGTTCTTCACCTTGCTTCTTTGACTTAAAGCACATCTTACCTTTCAAAAATGGCTTTACCGAGAGGTTGGGCGGTTTGCTTAGAAATGGATGGGATGACAAGGCGTGCCATACATGTGATATCTCTGATGCTCTGACAGCTACCAGGTGCTGTTGAGCAGTTCTTGTATACAACAGGCAGGTAGTGTAACGTGTAAAAGGAGGTGGTGTGGCTTGCGAGATGGCTTTGGACCTTCGTTTTTGTTAATATGTATAATGATGCTTATAGTGAAGCTTCTGTTTCCCTGCAGTGCATAAGCAGTGTTTAATAAAGTCAGGACACATGGCGTTTTTCTGAAATTCCCCCTGTTAGGAGAGGGTCTCCTCTCTCCTAAGAAGTCTTAGTATATCATGAGAGTTCAAGAGCTGACGGTGTGAGAGGAGCCTGGGCATCACCGTGGTAGAGCTGTCAAGTGGGCTTCATGCTTTCCTCATGCAGCTCCTGGGAGAGGCAGAGCGGCTTTGATTGATGGAGTTTCTTCGCAGTCTGTGTTGGTTTTGACTGGACGTTGTCAATGTGTGTGAAAGGCTTCCATTGCCCTAGAGTCTGCTCCTGCTTTGTTTGGTTGTTCTCCCTTCTCAGCCTGTTGTCACAATAGGCAGCAGTCTGTCTTCTGCAGGTTCATATCCAATAAAATACATTATGCTATGCTTTTCCCCGATTCATTGTTTTCTAGGTTTACAGAGGAGGAACTGAATTCTTGAAAGATCTTTTATTAATGGCACTCAGTGCTTTCAATTTAAAACAACAAAAACCCCAAAGCCCCAAGCTAGAGTAAAGTAAACAGTTGAAAGTGATAGAGGTTCAAAGAAAAGCTATCAGAACTAATTGAGGCATCAGCAAGAGCACAAACACTTAAACATGCATATATGTGTATGTGTATAAATAAAAAACGGAGTATGGAAACATGGTACGCATTCTTCTACCAGCGAAGCAGATGGCTGAGAAATTTAATTTATGCTGTATTAGTTACACAAAAGGGATACTGTTGATTTTGTTTCAGTGAACATTTTATTAAATTAGACTGCCTTCTCCCTAGTTAAATCAGGGTAACCTATAAAAGAATAGAATTTCAGATCTTTAATTGATGATTAGTTTGTTTGATTCAGATGTGAAAGCAGTGGCATAATAGTTAATGATTCTAGACTGTCCTCCCTCCCTCCCTCCGTCCCTCCCTCCCTCCCTCCCTCCCTCCCTCCTTCCCTCCCTTCTTCTCTCCTTCCCTCTCTGCCTGCCACCCCTCCTACCTGCCTTCTTTTCTTTTCCTTCCTTGTCTTTTTCCTCTCTTCCTCCTCCTCCTCCTCCCCTTCCTCCTCCTCCTTCTCCCCCTCTTCCTCCTCCGATATGGGAGTCTTTATGTAGCCCAGGATGACCTCTAACCTGCTACACCTGCCTATAAATATATATCACCACACTTGGCCCATACATTTAATTATCAAAGAACACTTTTTTTTTAATGTGTAGAATTATAACATAAATCTCTGGCAGATTAATTAGCCTTGATTTAACTTTGTTCTGAATCTTAAAAAGATTATGAAAGTTACATCCTCCATGAACGCAACGAATAGGTAGGTCGGCCATGACAATCAAAGCCTGCTATTGCTATTTTGTCTTTCATTTGCAGGAATTAAATGATGAATCATCTATTAGCTACCTAGTCTATTCCAGGCTGAGATTAGCACACTCCTGCCTGCCTTTAAGGACAGTAAAGCCTGGAGTTTGCCTCATGAGTTAAAGATGGTTGACAATGCAAGTTTTTTTTTTCCTCTCCTTGCAAGATACCTCTCAAGTTTCTTTTGGGCTTCAGGGTGTTCTCTAGGAGGTTTTTTTTTTTTTTGGAAGTTTCTTACTTAAATCCATCAGTTTTATAGCCTTACTCTCATGACACCTCTGGCCTAGGACTGCGTTTGCTGTTTCCCTCCTCTGTTTAATTAAGCAGCAGAGCTTCCCTGGGCAGCTGCTGCATCTCAGAAGGGATGTGATGGAGAACAAGGGCAAGGTCCCTGGTTCCAAGGAGTTTATTTCCAGGGCATAGAGAGTAGATGTTCAGGTAGCAGGTGGTTAGTGCTCTGACTTTAAGTTGACATTCTGTAGTGGCTGGGTTCTGCTGGGCGCTCAGCAGTCATCTTGCAGATCAAACTGACAGTTGAATGATAAGAATAGGTGGGCTCATGGGGTGGTGGTGGTGCATGCCTTTAATCCCAGGTCTGTGAGTTCGAGGCCAGCCAGGTCTACAGAATGAGTTTCAGACACAGCGAAGGCTACACAGAAAAACCCTCTCTCAAAAAAACATTAAAAAGAAATAGGAGGCTGTGGTGGGCAGAAAACAGCTACGCTTTGGCCCCAGGAAGGAACAAATAGGTATCCCAGACCTGAAGGGCCACTGAAGATACATCATGGTAAGAAAGGAGTGTGGGCGTATCACACACGCACGTATGTCTCGAAGCCTGGGTAGGCTGTGTATTGGGCAGGCCTTGGGAGTGGGAAGCTGAGGAGGAATGGGGAATACCTGATGGAGAAGTTGGGTTTCAGGTGGAGGGAGTCAGTTTTGTTTTGGATATGCTAAATATGAAACGTCCTTGTCCCTTAGACATCTAAGTCTAGCCCCCCAAGACTGAGGCTGGAGTTACAGACACAGTAAATGCAAGCAAGCAGAAGTGAGGCTGCCAGGTGCTCCTGGTATGACCATGTAGTCTGGCCGGGTACTTTCGTTTGACACAACTAGCCGGTGTCGTGCTAAGCAGGGGCTGCAAGGCCAGGCTTACTTCACAGTCCACACCAGGCTTGATCTGGCTCCTCTGGTTGGTTACTTGGTTATTTGCAACTGCAGCAGTTTTCCTGTGCTAGGACAGCACCGAGACAAACCCCATCTTCACTTCCTATGCTTGGTAAGTTTCTGCATTTTGAGAGCCACTGGGTTTCCCACAGGGTTATGTGTTCTTTTCAGCACAATGCCTGGGTTTCAGGGCCCAGCCTCAGGGAGAACAGAGATAAGGAGGAACTGATGGAGGGACAGTGAGAGCAGAGAGAAGGAGGGACATAGGGAGGGACAGTGATAACAACTGTTGTGTTGTCTTTTATGACTTCTGCCGTATTCCGTTCATTTGAAGAGAAGGCCAAGTCACATTTTAAAAATGAGAGGAAAGCACACAGCCCTTGACAGTAGTGTCGAGTAATTTAAAGGCATGCTTTTATTTTTATTTATGTGTGTGAATGTTTTGCCTGCATGTATATATTTACATCACATGCCTGGTGCCCTTAGAGACCAGATAAGGGCCTGTGATGCCCTGAGGCAGGAGTTACAGGTGGTTGTGAGCTACTACGTGGGTGTCAGGAACTGACCCCAGTCCTCTTCAAACCCAGGAACTGTTCTTAACCTCCGAGCCATCTCTCTAGCTCTTAAAAACATGTTTTTAAACATCAGATTCGATTTTATAGTAAAAAAATGTTATTTTTCCTAAATGTACATATTTTAAATATTCCTAAATGTAAATATTGTTTCATGACCTTTCCAGATTCTCATTCACTGTAAGACTCAGGCCTGGAGTCGAGAGTCTCATCAGATTTGAATCTGGGCATTTTCCCTCAGATTTACCTCCTTGAGTATGTAAGGAAATACAATAGCGTTGAGTGACATGCCCTGCAGTACAGGGCCTTGATCTGGATCAAGAGAAAGAGGACTCCTTGCCTTTGTTCAGCAGTATAATGTTGTGCATGTTATCACTGATACCAGCTTCCATGTTAGCTATTTTTCTGTTGCCATGAGAAAGCAGCATAGCCATTTAGAGCAGGGAGGGTTTACTCAGCTTACGGTTCCAGAGGGATAAGGGGGCTGTCATGGCAGCGGGCAGCGGGCAGCGGGCAGCGGGCAGCGGGCAGTGGGCAGCGGGCAGTGGGCAGCGGGCATCTGGAGCAGCAGGTTGAGAAGTCACATCTTGAACCACAAGCATGAAGCAGAGAATGAACTAGAAATGGCTTAAAACTCCCAAAGCCCGCCCCTAACAACAACTTCCTCCATTCAGGCCATACTTCCCAAGCTTACTCAAATAGCGCCACCAACAGGGACCAAGTATTCAGATGTCCAAGACTAACAAGGGACATTGATCATTCAAACCCCCACAGTTTCCATTTGTTTATTTATTTTATTAAGTAGTAACAATAATTATTAGAGACAAAGTCTTACTCTGGCTTTGAACTCATGATGATCCTGACTGAGTCTCTCAAGTCCTGGTGTAACGGCCCATTCTGCTGCTCTGGTCCCCAGGTCAGGATCTAGCAAGAGAGAGAGTGGGGATGGAGGGATGAGAGACATGAAAAATGAAAACGAGACAGAGTCCGATCAAGTCTCTTTTATTGAAAGGAAATCCTAGGTATTTATACCCTTTACCACGTGCCTTGCCCTCATGGACAAGCTCAGCTGAAGGCACTACGTCATGTGCCTAGCAGCGTGGAGACCACGTGCGCCTAGCTGCTGGCAGCACTAAACAACAAAACAAGATGTTTATCAGAGTGTGCTCAGCTGTTGCGGGCTGTTGAAAACAAGTCTCTTGTCAGGGTATATGGCTCGAGATGGCTGCAAAGATGATAGCTGCTTTCAGCTAAGAGTTTGCTCCCAACATCCCAGCATTACAGATGTCAGCCACCAAGTATGACTTGAACACTTCCATTTAGAAAGGAGGAGGAAAAACAAAGGGGGAGGAGGAAGAGAAGAAGGAAGAAGAGGAGGAAGAAGAGGAAGGAGGAATAAAGGAGAGAAAGAAGGAAAGAAGAAAAGAAGAGGAGGAGGAAGAAAAGGAAGAGGAGGAGAATAAAGACAGGAAGTGCATGCTGATAAGAGCCTGATATGGATATCTCCTCAGAGGCCTTCAAGAGTCAGACATATTCAGAGGCAGATGCTCACAACTAGCCATTGAACTGATCATGGGGTTCTCAATGGAGGAGTTAGAGTGAAGACTGAAGGAGCTGAAAGGATTTGCGGCACCATGAGGAGAGCAACAATACCAACCAACCACAGCTCCCAGGGTCTAAACCACCAGCCTGGGAGCACTTAGGGAGGGATCCAGGGCTTCAGCTGAATATGTAAGAAAGACGGCCCTGCTGGGCATAGGTGGAAGAAGAGAACCTTGACCTCATGAAGGCTGGATGCCCCAGGGGGTGGGAATTTTGAGGGTGGGGAGGTGGGAGTGGGGGGGTGTAGATAGAGGTTACATCCACAGAGAAGAAGGAGGAGGGGCGAGGGGATTGGGGGTTCCGAGGGGGTGGTGGGGGATGGGGTAAGGGGACAACATAGGAAATGTAAATAAATCATCCAATAAAAAAAAAAAAAAGAAATCCACAATAAAGCAGTAAAGAGAGAAACAGGAGGCAGTTATTACCCAGACAGTTTTTAGTTTCTAATCTTGTCTCCATTTTTTTTTTAAAATTAGGGACAGCATTTGTATATACTTACAGGGTTCAGTACAACATTTTGAATTTTGAGGTCAAATCAGTCACGTGTAGCTCATTCTTGGTCTTACTGCCCTGGGAGTTGTTCGTTGTGGTTGCCGGCTCCGCCGTCTTGTTCGTTGGATCTGTTCTCTGGATTTTCTTCTATTCCATAAACCAGTAGTACACGTTTGCAGCTGAGTAGTGCTCCAGTTTACTTTGTGTCTGATGAAGATTGCAACCGCAGACCTTTTCCAGGTACAGAGTCTTGGCTTTTCTGCCAGTGCTGGGGAGAAGGGTTTAGTGTAGATGGTGTCCTCATGAAGTTTAGGCTGGCCATGAATCTGTTTCCTTCTTCCTCTGCCTCCCCAGGTGCTGGCTGGAATTTTAGGTTTATGCTACCACACTCAGGTGGCATAATTATAAAACAAACAGAAAGCATGTTTGCAGATTTCCTACAAATTTCTGTTTAATCAATTTTAATCAATTGTTAATTGCTAATTACTAGACAAAGGTAGCACTAAGAGATTGCTTTGATATCAGCATGTATAACACTGTCAGAATTCTTCAAGGAAACTTTGGTCATTCTGAATGGGTCTATGTGAGGCCTGGTATGAAATCCTTTTGAAGACTTAATATAAAAGATTTTACAGTTGCGTCTTGTTTTCCTTACAGCTTCTGGATCCAGTCTGCCTGGAAGCCATTTTTTAAAATTGTAACACTGGCTGCCTTCTGATAAGACAGGGAACAGAAAGTTTTGTTTCTGAACTAACTCTCCATCCTGGCTCCCCTTTATCCTTGAACTTATTACTACTACGACTTCGACTTCTCCTTCTCCTCTTCCTCCTCCTCCTCCTCTTCCTCCTCCTCCTTCCCCCCCCCCCCCATTTTATTGTAGGCAGCAAAGTAAAGCCACTGGTACTTTCTCCAGTCTGCTTGGAGAGCTCCCTGTCTGGATCAGATAGTCCATTAGGTCCTGGTCCATTTTTTTTTTTTAGATTTTTTTTTATGTTATCACAGGCAACAGTATTGCTAAGCTCTGACTCTGTATAATTAGGTTCCTTTCTTCCTACTTCTCCTGGTGACAGCCTCCAAGAGCTGGGGCTTCCACTGATACTCTTGTGTAAGGTGTTTCCTGTTGCTCCTCCTAAAGTCAGAGAGGAGGGAGTGGAGTAGGTCCTGCTCTGGGAGGGCCCTGCCAATTGCCACAGGCTTGATGTCTGTTAGAAGGGAACCTGCTGCAGGCTGCCTCACTGAGGAGGGAGCTGATCTGACTCATACTTTGAATGGTTTCTCTTCCTAACTACAAAGGCAGTGGTTGATGGGGGCAGCAGGGCGGCATTAAAGCAGCTGTTTAAGGAATGCAGGAGAGGGTGATGCCGCTTACTGCTCACCACTTACCAGAGAGTGTGGAGAAATGTTTGGATTTGGTTTCTGTTTAGAACACAGAAGCCGAAAGGATTTACAGATGGGTACAGGAGTTTTTTGACATTTAAGGCCTGAGACTCTAAGAAGGATCTGAGTAGAGATGTAATACTGGCAGATACATGAAGAGGAATTCTGGTCAGGAAGCATGAGCCTCAGGCATTTTGGCGTTTCCTGGCTAGGAAGCTAAGAAGCAGCCAGCAAAAGTATTGTGTGGCTGGGGGTGGGGGGAGAGAAGGAAGATAGAGGACTATCTAAGAACCAGAGAGTGAGCGTTTTGAGTAGCTGGGGGAAGGAGTCTGTGTCTGGACTCTGGGGATGCTCGGTGCTGCTTGGTTACAGTAAGCACGGGAGCACATTACTTTCCGGTCTCCTGGTGCGTGCACTGTTTTTACTATCAGAAAGTGGTGAGTAGTAAGTCTATGAACGGTTGCTCGTTGGTATCATATAAAGTCAGTGTGAGGAATGCTGTGATTCCCGACAATCATGTCGCCCCCGTGAGTGGCTGAGATAGTATCACCTTTGCTTTCTGATGCTTCCGTGAAAACAGTTTCCTATACCATGTTATTTAAAATACGTACAATTGCCTTTAGGTGATGTGTCTAAACACATAAAAGAATTTTATGCTTAGACCTAGGTCTCAGCCCATAAATCTCTCAGTGTTCCCCCTCCTGTTCCTAGTCTGAAGTATTCTGGCCAGGAAATAAATGCTCAACCTATGCTAAAGAGGATTCAAGAGGGATACAGAGGTAGAATATAGAACAAGTGGTGCTCTCCCCACCTGCTTATTTGTTTAAAGCATGGAAATGACATGGGCAGATACAGGAGACCAAAGTCTTTGCAGTTCCGAGGCTCTACTCAGTGAAGAGGCTATTGGCAGTTGATCTCTGATGAGGGAGGTAGAGTCACTTGGCGGGTGGTGAAGTGGACACTGGTGGATTGTGTATGCCCCAGTGGATTCCCCCACAACCATCATTTGTGGACAGTACTAATTGGACTAGGCTATTGATGATGAGGATGAGGATGAAGATGATGATGATGATGAGGTATTGGAGATATAAAGTTGGGAGGGGAAAGAGGTTGGGGATTTGGGGGATATTGGAGGGAAGTAGTCAGAGTATATAGAATTAAAATATGTTGCAATATATAAGATTAAAATATATTGCAAATTTTCAGATAATTTTTTAAAGAAACCTTTTTATTTTGGCTAGGCACGGTGGTCACACCTGTAATCTTAACACATGGTGGGTTTCAGCAAGAGAAATTATGTCAGTGCTAACCTGAGCTACACTGATACTCAGCTCCCAAAACAAAGGAGTAGGTATGTAGTTCAGTGGTAGAATGCTCGCCTAGCATATACAAAGCCCTGGTTTTAACCCTCAAAACAGAAAACAAAAAGCAAAAAGTAAACAACAACAACCATGAATCAGTATGATGAGGGATGGCCAGGACTGATTTTTGCAGAAGGGGAAACGTTGATGTTACAAACAGAAATTCACCCTACTGTGTCCTGTATAGCTGAGACTGGCTGGGGTTAAGTGGATCATGGGTATGTCTGCAAGATAACAGGGGAGTGTGACACAGATGTAGACAGGTGGGTAGGAGGAGGGAGACTGATCTCGTCTGATTGCTCTAGGATGGCGGAGAGAATGCCAAGGGGTTGTCTAGGTAGAGAATATGACATAGTGGGATTCTGCTGGGCACCATGGGCAGTAATGAATTGAAAGTGATACCCCCGACTGGTTCAGGCATGAACTGTTTCCCCATAGGCCCGTGTGTTACAGGCTTGGTCTCCATCTGATGACGTTACTAAGAGGTTAGTAGATCATGAAGCCATTAACTTCAGTGATGGCATCATCTACTGATAAGTTCATATTGAATGGACTTTGGGGGGGTAGGGCCTAGCTGCAGGAGGTGGGTTGCTGGAGGGCGGGCCTTTTGAGTTACTGCTCATAGTTTTCAGATCTGAATTCGATTCCTGCTTACCTGAGGTGAAACTAGCCATTCCCTCACGTCCTGGGCACTGCAGAGTGATATGCCATCATGTGTACCTTAAACTACATGTCTCTTAAACCTCTCCTTCCTTAAATTGATTCTGTTAGGTGTTTGACCATGATGACAAATAAGTATGTAATATAGAAAATGACCTAATATCCCGATGTCGTGCAGTCTGAGCCTTCACTTGTGTGTTACCATTGGGTGCCTACATAAGGAAAACATGGTCACAGCTCTGTCCCCGCTCAGCGGACATTACAGAGGGCAGAACGTGTAAGGGACTTGGCGGTGATTACCTGTGTCTGACTGTGATGGCTGATGGAGGGAGTAAGGATGGAGTGAGAGGCTGGGGAAGGCTCAGTGGAAAGCTGCTTGGACCACTGAGGCTGATGTCTAGTGCGGTCAGAGCATTAGAAGAGTGAGCCAGGGAAATAGGAGTTCGTAACTGAGAGTAGGAGTCTGGAAATTCAAGTTTCTAATTAGACACTTCCAGAGAATGGAGTATCAGTTCTTAGAATCAGTCTATGCTGTAGGATGAGTCAACTGCTCAGTGTTTTCATCTTCGTTTTAAATGGCAAGTGTGGCAGTTTATATAGCATAGAGATATTAAGAGAGCAAATGAGCAGATCCTGATAACGTCTTCAGGAGTCCCTGGCATGTGACAGTGATGGAAGAGATGTAATTAAATTCAGGAAGTCCCTTTCTGTTATTTCCTTAATCCTCAAGAATGGAACCAGAGTCTGTGAGTGACCTTGATGGGGGCCGGTGGTACTTTATGAGGAGCCAATAGTGATTTGTAGAAATCCCCTTCTGCTGAAAAATGGGGCTCCCTTCCTCTGTGCAGATGGCTCCAATGACAGGCTGTTGCTTCTGTCCGCGCTGAGAGATTGCTCCAGTATAGAACTCGGCTTTCAGTCGTTCATACCAAGGAACAAATTAAAGCCATAACCTATCAATGTTGCTTAGAGTTCTTCAGATCTGTACTCAGAGTCAACGAGCAAAGCACACACAGCTGTTGACTCAGCCCTGGACTTCTTGGAGTGCAAGTGTGAATTATGTTGAGTCCTTACCTCCCCAGGATGACCTGTCCTTTTTTCTTTTCCCTTTTCTCCTCTCCTCTCCTCTCCTCTCCTCTCCTCTCCT
>NW_021604593.1:3330796-3351655 GCF_004785775.1 Grammomys surdaster
CCCCTCCCTTCTCCTCCCCTTCCCTCCCCTTTTGAGATCTTTATGGGTCTTGTAATTCAGACTCTTTGACTTCTTAAGTCAAGAAATCGTTTCGTTATTTTAACATGCATATGGCAATTCTTTGGCTTGCAGAAAGCAAGATTAAGCCCCTCCTCCCTGTGGCATAGGCCTGTAATCCTGGCCACTAGGAAGGCTGAGGCAGAAGAACCATAAGCTCGAGGCCAGCCTATGTTACAGAGTTCAGGGCTAGGCCAGGCAACTTAGTGATTTTTTTGTTTCAAAGTAAGAAAAAAACGGTTGGGATGCAGCTCAGTGGTAAAGAGTTTGCAAAGCATGCGCGAGACCCAAAATTTTATCCTCAGGACCAAGGACAGGAGAAAGAAAACTTTAGAAAGCAGAAATGTAGAATCTTAAGCTATGTAGCATTCTCAAGTTCTTTGGTTGTTTCGTAAACAGATCTCACTATGCTATCCAGTCTCTTCCTCCCAAGTCCCGGGATTAAAGACATGTGCCACTGTGCTCAGCAGTTCCTTAAAGGAATCATCACCACACCCATTGTAAAATAGACACAGTAAAGCTTTTTAAATTCTTTGGCAATCTCATGTGCGTATATAATAGTCATTTTTAACCCCCCATTGCCCTCTCTCACCTCCTTCCCTTAGAGAACCATCATCCCAACAGTCCTTTGTCCTACTGTAATATTTTTTGTGTGTCACCCACTCAATTCAGTTGTGATTGCAGCATGAACATGGGCAACCTATCAGTGTCTGCACCACTGAAGAAAATGATTCCTTCGTCCTTTTAGCAGCCTTTAGCTGTTCCTATTACTTTCTTGAGGGGTGAGGCCTCATGAGTCTTCTCCCTTGCATGATGAGGATGGTGGCCTGTGTGGGTCACTACAGCTGAAGTGAGCTCATGCGTACAGCAACCTTGTCAGGTTCACTGCTCATCCTTGGGCTCCTGCATTCCTTTCACATCCTCTTTTGTGATGTCCTTGAGCCTTTCGCAGTGACATAGATGTCCTTTTGAGAACTGAGCACAATGACCAGTTAGGAGTCTTCATTTACCACTGCCCAAGATATGGCAAAGCCTTTTCTTATTGCATGCTGTCTGTCCTTTCTTTAAAGTGTGAAGGATTCATTATACCATGAGAACTCTGAGGAGACGCCAAGTGAACAGTTAGCAGTGATTAGACCTCAAATTGGATATATATTTTGAAGGTTGGTGTCTTAGGGCTTTATTGCTGCTATGAAATACCATGTCAGAAACTAAGTTGGGGAGGAAAGGGTTTATTTGGTTTATACTTCCAGATCACAATCCATCATTGGAATAAGTTAGGACAGGAAGTCAAGCAGGGTCCAGATATCTTTGTATAGAATAGTTATCTTTGTATAGAATAGGATCTAGTCCAGTTTGTGAAAATCCCCCCCCCTCTTTCAAGAGAGGGTTTAAAATAGAGGGGAACTAGGAGGAAAAAGTGACACTGGACAGAGATGTTCCTAGCGAGTATAGGCTGTTTGTCCTTGGGACCACCTGGATAGGCAAGATGGCAGAGCACCAAAGTCCAGTCCAGAAACGCCACACCCTGGTGTTCAGCGTCATATAGTGTGGTCCTGGAATTTCTGTGTATCTTTTTATTCTTACTCTGTGTGGGCAAAAGGACTAGAATAAACATCCCCCCTTCTTTCTAAAAATTATCTATCAACATTACCAGATAGATTTACTGTGATGTATGATCCAAGGGGCTGGATGTCCACGATGAGGCAGGAGCGCCAGGCAAGGCCTTGTGCTGTGTCATACTGGGCAAACCAGAGGAAGAGGCAAAGCAGAAAGAGAGGCCTCGCCTCGGACCAGCCCTGCTCCCGTAAGTAATCCATCCCCAGGAAGCATTATTTCCTTCAAGAGGGTGGCAGCTCATGAACTAATGATCTCTTAAAGGTCACACTCTCCCGGTACTGTTACACTGGGGGCTGAATTTCATCGAGTGTTGGGAGAGGACAAATGGCGTCCAAGCCACAGCCTCAGGCTTCATGAATACTGATGTTATAGCTGTTGGGCAGCACCAAATACGCTGCTCTCTAGCAAAGGAATATAATGTCACTTAAAAACAGGCTCTCTTGCTTTAACAGTGGTTGGGAGGGTTAGGGAGACAGTTTAGTTGGTGAAGTGCCTGCCATGCAAGCATGAGGCCCTGAGTTGGGTTCTCAGCACTTATGTAAGTGCTGGGCAGGGTGAGGCTTGCCCATAGCTCCAGGGTGTGTGGTGAGTTAAGAAGACCTGGAGTTCAATGGCCAACTAGCCTAGCCAAGCTAATGACCTGCAGGCTCAGTGAAAGACTGTCTCAAAAAAAGGGGGGGGCACAAAGTTGGGAGGAGCTGGGAAAGAATATGAGCCAAATACATAGTGTGCATATATTAAATTCTCAATAAAAATTCATAAAATACATAAAATGAGGAGAAACAGTTAAGGACATCTGATACGGACCTCTAGTCTCCACATGCATTCACACAAAAACAGAAACACACCACATACACACAGACACACAGGCAGTTGAGGCGGCTGACATGTATTGTATAACACACACAGGCATTTGAGACAATTGATGTGTATTTTATAACAATGGCAACTACAACATATACAGGATGTTGGGATGATTGGCGTGTATTTCATAACCACACACACACACACACATACACACACACACACACACACACACACACACACATACACACACACAGAGGCAGCCTCAACATATAATACAATTGACATGCATTTTATAGCAATATAAAGTTCTTTTTGCCCATACATAAATCTTGAGGACTTTTTAATGAACAATTGTTCAGTGTTTTCCTCTTAATGAAGTCTTTTTGCATTTCCCTTGGAGTTTTCTTTGTGTCTAATTTTAATGCCACATATACACACATTTTATGTCCATTTTCTCATGCTCTAGATTGTAATTCTGTGTATGTGTGTCACTGGTTAGACTTTAAGTACCCTGAGGTTAGAGACAGGCCCATCTTACTTCCAGGACGATGCCTGGTGTGACGTATGAAAGGTGTGGATAGAGAGTGCTCTGTGCATGTTAAGTAGTGCAGAGCCTACCTCCAGAATCCTAAGATTGGAATAGTGCACACCGTAGCAAGTTTCTGCATCCTTTTTCTTCTTGGGGATGAGCAGCAGCCTGGTATGTTCAGTGTGACCAGACACGCACTATGTTTGATTGCTTGTTGATAACTAGTGGTGACAAGTGCCGTCAGACTGGCTGCTGTTGTTTCAAGGTCATATCTTTCCCTTGGTTGAGCATAAGTGGATTTTGCACTGAGGATGTTGGCTTGGGAAACCCGGTAGATTGTGTTTACTATTTACGTTCTGGAGCATTTATCATTGTCTGGCCTCCGTCACCTCTGCCTTCCATTTTGATAAAATGAGATTTGTGGCTGGCAAGCTCTGGATGGATGCTTAGCATATCAGATGTGCAGGGAGTTGATTGAATGGCCTTTGATTGAGTCTTTGCTTTTCTTTGCTTTGTGCAGAATTGTAATTTCTATCTCATCTCAGGACTTTATTATGCTTTTTTACATAAAAATTTAATCATTCTCATGGGTAGAGGTTAAATTGTACAGATTATTATTAATGTGCTTTGTTTGATACACCAAGCATTCCTTCCTATCCCGTTGAGATAAAAGCTTCCTTTCTGTTTTCTTTACATGGCCTTTCCAGTGTTGAAAACAGAAACAGCTTTTCTGTAGTCATAAAACCAGAAGATAGCACAGTGTACACACAGACACTGGGCATTATGGTGCACCATCAATATAGGCCACTTTTATGTTCTTGCCTACTAGCCAAAAATAAACATTAGAAAGCAGTTTATTACCCAAAATGCCTTGAACTGAAGAGTCTATAAAATTTGATACTTTAATCATTTTAGATAATAAAGTTTAGAAGTGTTGCTCTCATTTGGGTCCTTCCTGGTTTCAGTCTCCCTTCCCATCCCCCTATTCTTCCTTTGGCATTCTCTGTGTCCAAGGGTGTGGGGGGGAGGAAGGGAGAGAGAGAGAGACAGAGAGAGAGGGAGGGAGGGAGGGAGAGATGCAAGGCCTAAAAAATTAAAATACAGTATTTGGAGTGTTTTGACCTCTGGCAAAGATGAGGAGAACCTCTAAGGACCTATCTGCCTCCAGTTCTTGCTCTTATGAGTTTTTATGGATAGGTCACCAGCCATAAATGACATCTTGAGCCCAGCTTGGTGGTACTCAGAGAGAAGAGAGCCACTGACCCACAGAACTATGATGTAATAAATGGATGTTGTTTTAAGTCTCACTTTTTTTTTTGACAGTTTGTTATGTAGCAATAGAAGCCTAAGCAACTGTTGTGTTTCTTTAGTTTTCCCTCTGGAAAAAAAATGGGCATATTTAATTTTAAAAACTGATTTATTAACTCCCCATGTGTGTACTTGCAAGCATGAATATGCTATGTGTGTGTGGGTACAGTCATGTGCCATGTTTCGTGTATCAACCTCAGCCTTGCACAGCAAGCACTGTCGCCCTTCGAGCCAACGCCTCAGCCTCAAGGCTTTTTACTCAACACCGAAGGAAAGAAATAGTCCATCAACTTTATGTTTTCATTTCATGGGAAGGATCCTTAGCTTTCTATATGAAGGAGAGTGAGTCTGTTTTGTGTCCTAGCACAGCAGCAGTGGGCTGGTTTTGCTCTACACCATGAGCCAGAATTTCCCAGTGAACCGGAGTTTCAGCACCGAGACAGCCTCTTCCATCATTGTGGGCTCCCCAGAAGCCCCCCATCCTCCAAAACACTCTTCTGCTTTAAAGGTGACTCTAGGCCTAGCTGTGTGTCTGCAAGGCCAGATAGTGAACACTGTGTTAAGTTCACCAGTGTTTATTGGTTTATTGGTTGTGTCTATTGATGACTTTGTAACATCTTTGGAATGTATCATCTCACTGCCTTGAGAGACAGTGGCAAATGGCGCAGATGAATTGAGGCTGGAGCTGCAGTGACGGGATTAACTGGGGCACTAGGTATGAAAGCTTATCTTATGTAATGTGAAGTAGAAGGTAAGGGGATTGCATAACATATCGGAACCACTGTTTATAATAAGGGTTCACCCAAGGCAAGGGGAGGGAACACTGGTTGGTAGGTTCTCCAGGACTTTTCTTGTAGCCCACGAATCTCCCCCACCCCCACCCCCGTGTGTGTGCTCGCTCAGTCTTCCATATTTGTCTATGGTAAATGATGGAGAGGCTTCATCTCTTTACCCCCATGGGCCCGTCAGTGCCTTCCATGTAGCCCTTCTGCTTTCTTTGGGCTTCTGTGGCTTCTCCTTTCTCCTCTTGCAGATGGAGAGCTGAGGCTGGAGACTTGCTTCTTTTGGTGATTATTGTTTCACAGAAAAAAAGGAAAGACCTTCTGCAGAGCCAAGAATTCTCCTATTCCTGTCTGGGATTTTATTCATTAAAGATTACTTTGAATTAATAAGTTAATACCTTAGATGGGCTAAAGCCAGTTCCCAAGAGTGAGCTGCACACCTTGATAACAATCATGTGTGCATAGCTGAGTGTGATCTGGAAGATAAAGACTTTGTGTGAGTTATTCTGTTTACTCCACATAGAAACGCTGTGGGGATGGATAGTCAGAGGTTTTTCAGTTCTTTGTGTCCTGTTGCGTGGTGATGGCAGGGAGATCCAGGAGGAAATCCTTGTGGATCTGTTCAGGTCGTCAGCTGAGCTGAACTCTCCTCATGGATCCTGAATGACGGTTGGAGTTAAATTGATGGCTTTCTTCCTAATACCTAGTAGCGACTGTTACAGGGCATGGAACAGCTAATGAAGAGGTAGCCGCTGCCTTCCAAGTAATACGGCTCATTCATAAATGTCTGGCTGTTACCCACCCGACTGCAAGTACTGTCCAGCTGAGAAGCATTTACTGCCCTGTCTCTCCAGGCACCAGCAGCGAATGCTTTCCTTGTTCCTTAATGTTCTAGCCACAGAGTGCTCCTTAGTGTGTTTTTGGCTGTGACACAATGCATAGTTAAATGTTTACATGTCACCAACTATTTAAATGCCATTTGAGTAATACTTGAGAAATATTATTGATGCAAAGGCCAATGAAAAGTGTCTAACGGTTCCGATTCCCCTTTCTGTCTCACAGTATTGGTTGGATCCCGCAAAGACTCTTGCAGAGCACAAGGAACTGATCAACAGTAGGTATTTGATTTTAATTTTGTGAGAGCGTGGCGTGAGCATGGTGAACTGTCTGTGATTAGTGCTGGTGAGGGAACAGCGGGACCAGAGAGCAGAGCTCTGGACTGTGTGGTGTGAGGCTCTCGGCAGACTGGGGCGAGCTTAATTTAATCAGATACTCCGTCAGTCTCATTACCGCAGCGATGTCCTAGGGGTGTACCCTCTCCTGGTTTTTATCTGTGACTTTTCTGTATGTTTGTTTTTAAAACCTGTCCTTAAAAAGGGGGAAGGCAGAGAGGAAAGTGTTTGTTTCTGAGTTATGGAGTGTTTTGTTATCCATGCTGCAGGGGACACCCGTGACCTATAAAGTTTTCATGACTTCAGTCTGAGAGATCATTCCTTCTCAGGAGTTACCTTTTGGAATGATCAATATGAATTAATTGGGAAAGTTGTTGTAATTAAGTACATATTCTTTAATCTTAATATCCGCACCCAAGGTTTTATTCATAAACACATGCATAGACTTAAGCGTGAAAAAGAATAATCCTTTAACAAATTTTTGTGGAAAAATTAGGGAAAGTTATAAATTTGAAACATTTTGTGTGTAATTCACCGACATTACATAATTCACGTTGTTGTAACTGTTAACAGCCACATAATTTTCATTATCCCAGACTGAACTATGTGGCTAACAAAGCATTGTGCTTAAACTGTGAGTGACTGCCACTCAGAACCTAGTGGGCCCCTCTGCCTTTATGCCTATCCCTCCTAGGCCTGTGGGCCCTTTCTCTGTGGTAATATCAGTTGTGTGAACTTCCATGGATTCCAGCACAAGAATGCAGCCACGCCTCAGAAAGGAACTAGAAACCCAGAACTGCAGGACCCTCAGGAGCAAGTATGGACTCTCTGAACATCAGCATCGATGTTACATTTCTGGTTTTCTACCTCAATCATTTGCATTTATAGCTCTGGCTCATTTGAACCAGTTAAAAACAATAGCCATCAGAAACTTAGAAAATTTCAGGAGTAATTACTTTTTAAAATAAACTTGTAGGTTTCTCATCTAAGGAAAAACTGTAAACTTCTTAATGGAACACAGTGCTTCATGTCTTTAATTCCAGGACTGTAGGGGCTGAGGTGTGGGGGCACAAGCTGAGGCCAACTTGTGCTACACAGTGATTCCAGGCCAGCTTAGGCTACATAGTAAGTTCTTGTTTCAAAAAGAAGCAGGCAGACACAGGGGCTAGAGAGATGTCTCAGTAAATAGAGCACTGGCTGCTCTTCCAGAGGACCTAAGTTTGATTTCCAGTACCTACATGATAGTGCATAACCTGTACACCCCAGTTCCAGAGGATCCAATGTTGTCTTCTAGGGCTATAGATTTCTCTACCGAGTGTTCCAGATGAGAGTTTGCTCCAAAAGTCTGTTTTCCTAGACTGTGCACACACAGTACCAAATAGTAGACATGGGCAGGCTTGCTGCTCATCCCTGTGGTTTCAGGCAAGCTGCTTCACTAGACAGAGCTTCCTCTGATTGTGGTGGTTTCCAGGCCATGGCTGAGAATGAAATATTCATGAACCTCTGTTGTTGTTTGAGACAGGCTCTCACTGTATATATCTGCCTGACTTGGAACTCACTGTGTACCAGACTGGTCTTGAACTCACAGAGATCCACGCATCTCTGCCTCGTGAGTGCTGCTATTAAAGGCCTGTGCCGACATTGGGCAATACGAAGTGACACAAGCCCCTCCACAGGCCAGTGGAAAAGGCCAGAGCCCTCAAAGACAATTAACTCAAGCTGAGTGTTTTTCATTGTGCATTTTTCAAGTTTCTGCTTAGCTGCTCATGACTGGATACAGATGAGATGTCTGTGCTGGGTGAATAGGGTCATCTGTCATGTTCCACACAATGAAAGGAGCTCTGGAGTCTATAGAATGTCTCTTCCCTTTATCCACCTCTTGGCGGCATGCTAGCTGCCCTGCCCCCCTGGGCGCCGAGACCTGCCCCTGGCCTGCGGGCACCGGCACACCCATCTGCTCAGCTTGACTGATACAGACCATCAGCCATCTCTGGACTTCCTGGCTCTTCTAAATATTTAATAGTCTCACCTCCCTCTTGTCTTTGTTCAGGGGGAGTAGTGTGTTTGTCAGAAATACAAGCGGGGATTGAATATACATAAAAACCAGATATATGGAATACCGATATGAAAGGAGAGTAAAAGTCTTACAATGTAAATTTTTAAAGCATTAAGTGTAAGAAGTAACTCATGTAGGAAGGCAGGGATGAAGGGGGGAGGTGCGGATGGGCCTGCTCTTGATGTCCTGTGTATTCAGTTAGTATAGCTTTGGAAGAGAGTACAAACCATGTGTGAATATGTGATAATAGCCAATAACGTGGTTTGTGTATTATAAATTCATTTTATTTTTATTGCTTGATTTTCCCCCCACAGCTTGTAAGTTATGACTTCATTTATTTAACTAAAAATGAAAGGAGACTAGAGTTTCTTTGAATCTGCTGTGTGCTTTCACTAGGCACATGGCTCATGCTTTCTGTTTGTGGGGCAGAGCCTTGGTGGAAACAATCAGTTGCAACACTGGCTGACAATCAATTGGAATACCAAGTGAAAAGTTCTTTTTAAAGCAGAGGGTATGGCAGTTGGGTGGCAGAGACAGGAGGATCAGGACTTCACACCAACCTCAGCTGTATGGGAGGTTTCAGGCCAGCATGAGCTGCATGAGATCCTGTCTTAAAAAAAAAGCATATTAGAGCTATTAATAATTACTGCCAGCTTGGAAGTTCACAGCTTTGAAAACAGTGCAGACTACATTCATTCACTCTGAGTAAGAAATATTTCTAGGAACAGTGTACTATAATATAACCATACCCAAGGGACCCTCCTTATAAAGAACAGTGTGTGTATTTATATTTACCTAGGAAGATGCAATTCCAGGCTTTGTTTTTGAATTTTTAAATTTGTTTTTGTTGTCTTCTGTGTGTGGTAAATAAATGAAAAAAATCTTTTTTGAGCCAGGCAGTGGTGGCGCACACCTTTAATCCCAGCGCTTGGGAGGCAGAGGCAGGTGGATTTCTGAGTTCGAGGCCAGCCTGGTCTACAGAGTGAGTTCCAGGACAGCCAGGGCTACACAGAGAAACCCTGTCTCGAAAAACCTAAAAAAAAAAAAAAAGACTTTTTGCATATGTGAGACTATGTTTTTTGATTTAGGGTACTTTGAGGGGCTGGGAAAATGGCTCAGTGGTTAATAGCACTGGCTGCTCTCTAAGAGGACCTGGCTTTTATTCCTGGCACCCATACGATAGTTCCCAGCAATCTATACATTCAGTTGCAGGGATCTAACTCCTTCTTCTGACCTCTGAGGTAACAGACACACACTTGGTGTGCATACATACATGCAGGCAAACACTCACACACTTAAAGTGAAGTAAATGAATCTAATCAAAAAATTAAAATAGTTTAAGAATGCACCAGATATGTCTCATAGCCTCTCTGATAATTATTTTGCTTAAGAAATATATATATATAATTTAGAAAGTTCTAGCTAAGTGATTTGCAGAGTATTGCTTTTCAGCCATTGCCACAGTTAAGGCCTTCTTGTGTGTTTTTCCTGGGACAAACAGCATATATTAACTTGTTTTTCCCCTATGAGATGTCAGGGTTTTGTACTCATGACTGTAGACTGACACCCTCTCCACACCAGCATGTACAGATCTCTGTCTGTTTGAATGTCCTGGGGCTGGTCCATTGTCCTATGCCTGTGGCTCACTGACATGGTCCCCTCTGCTGCTCTTCACCTAGAAAAACTTTATAAATATATATATATATATATATATATATATATATAGTTGAAGTGATAAGTGGATGGCTTTTTAAAATAATTTCTCAACGTGCTTTTTTGATTATGAAAACAATTTTTCCTTCCTCCCACCTTCCCTCATTCATGAGTAATTCAAAATATAGATTGATAGAAATTGTGTATAGACTATTCAACCAGCTATAAGAACCTGTGACATTGTGGTATGTTTGGCCATAAGTGTTTTCTGTGTTTATGTGTGAACATGCACTTGCTTTCAGTAGTCGTGAGCCATACCTTTCCCATTTTGTATTCTTATATCTTTAGAAATATTTTATAGATGTAATTGTGCATGTGTGTATGTGTGTGGACACGCATTCTCTGTGTGTATATGTATGTGTGTGTGCCTATGTGCAGAGACTAGAAGAGGGTGCTTTCTTCCCTCGAGGCATGGTCCTTTATGGGGCCAGGAGCTAGACTGACAGTCAGAACCCCTCCAACCCCCATCTCAGCCCCACACAGTGCTGGGGCGACAGGCACAGTTGCAGCTATATTCAGCTTTTTATACTGATGTTGGGATCTGAATTCAGATCCTCTTGTTTATGTAGCAAGCACTCTTATCCACTGAGCCATTTCCCTATCCCCTAATTTTGTCCCCTCCCCAAGTAAAGAACCTTCCATTTTAGCAGTTTAAATTTAAAATCATCAGTAGTTTTTAAGAGTATATATAAGCTAGGCATGGTGGTGCATAAGGGTAGTTTAATGCCGACAATGGGGACACAGGGGAAAGTGGATCTCTGTGAGTTCATGGCCAGCCTGGTCTACATAGCAAGTCTTAGACAGGCCAGCCATAACTACATAGAGATGCTGACACACGCACACACACACACACACACACACACACACACACACGTATGTACGTCAGTGAATACATAGTATACCTAGAGGTAAATTGTAATGCTAATATTATTTGATATGAGAGTGTAAAGCTTAAAATACAATTTGTATGCAGATGAACTGTCAACTGCTTGAAATAGATGGTTTTCATATTTAATGCCGTCTCCATATGTGAATATAATTAATTGTTACATATTACAATGCAACTTTGAAGATGATATGAAGTATAAATATTTTTTGCTTTTTTTTTTAAAGCTGGACCTCCATATACTTTGTATTTTGGTATTAAATTCTATGCTGAAGATCCATGTAAACTCAAAGAAGAAATAACCAGGTATAGTAAGGACTTTATCTTTGAATAATGTGCTGTATGAAAGACTGTATTAAAAGTGGATTAAAGAAGTTGGGGTGAAACACTTGCATGTGTGTCGAGCCATGTCCTGCCATACATCTGCTGTGAGGATTAAATTTTAGCCTTGCACGAGGTAGCTCGGGGTCCACGATAGATGTGTTTGGAAAATGACAGGAGCCCTGGTGACGTGGTGATAGATTTTGCATCTCTGTGATGAGATATTCTTTGTCATTGTTCAGCCTTCAGCCTTTGTGTTTGGGGAAGAGCAGTCATTTGAACTGCAAACAGTGGGTGTTTTGATGCTAGTTTTGTGTTTATAAATATATATTAAGAAAGCCAGTTACTTTAATTAGTTGTAGATGAAATATCAGCTGTTTAAATATTTCATTTATCTCTGCAGGAAATGAAAAGATAGTCACTTTTACAATTAACAGGGGAAATAAAAGATCAGTATTATAGTGTATTATTTTGTCTTTATTACCAAAAAAAAATTCAGTAAAGAGAGATTTTTCTCATTGATATTGGTTAGATAGATCACCAGAACAGTCTACAGCAGTGTTTGAAAGCGCCTCTGCAGAGGTCATAGGTTCCTGATGACCGTGACCAGTGAACTGGCCATGAGAGCAGAAGCATTTGTCATAACTCAAATGGTTAACTTTCCAGTGAACTGTATTTATGGACGGAAGTCAAGCTTCATACATTATGGGAAAAACTAGAAATCAGATCATCAAAAGCAGCCTGTGGGTTTTCCCCTTTCTATTCCATCCTTTTATATGTGCATTTGCATATGTGTGGGGCTGTACACATGCAGAGGTCAGAGGTCAGGTATCTTTTATAATCACTCTTCTTCATTTTTGAGACAAGGTCTTTTATTATTTGGCTAGACTGGCTGCTTAGCAAGCTGCAGGGAAATGTCTGCCTCTGTGACCCAGAGGTGGGTTTGTAGGCGTGTGACACGGGTGCTAGGGATCTGAACCCGTGCCCTCATGCTTGCTCAGCAGGCAGGGCATTGACCTGGCCATTTCCCCAGCTCCTTTTGCACTCTGCTTTTCTGCTCAGAGTTTCTTTCATCTTTACTTTGGACTCATTGGGCTTTCCCATGTCACTCTGATCTGCCACACGTAAGCCTCGTCCCCAGAGCCATGTCATGTCTGCCTCCATTTAACCTGCTTTCGTTTGCTTCTGAGCACTCTGAAAAGCCAGTGTGGGCTTCCCATCATGTACTTTTCTGCAAAAAGGGAGTTGTTCTGAGAGGAGAGGTATTTGTATTAGAGCTTTGCAGGGGTGAGGTGGGGTGGGAGCAGGGCAGAAACCAAGTCTAAGAGTAAAAATATAATACCTGTAACTCATTAGAGAATGACAAAGGGACATTTTGTTTAAAGGTAGAGAAAGTCCATCATTTTGATGGATTCTGCCTCAGTATCTGTCTCAAAAAACTATTGTAAGCATTGTGTTAGGGTGATTGTGTGTTTGAGTGCTAAGTACTTAGTCAATGTGAATTCTTAGTAGTTCACCCTGTGTTTGTCCTGACAGTACAGTGAAGTTGCTCTTAAATAGAGTTAGCTTCCAAAAAAGTTTGTGCTAAGGAGGAAAAAGATCAAGGGTTTATAATCCATTTCTTTACCTGTGTTTAACTTGTATTAAGAGGGAACAGAAGATAACCTTCAGAATCAACTAATGCTGATGTCCCAGAGTGCTGTAAGGACAGCCATTTTCCTGTCAGGTATCACACCAGATTGTTCAAGAACCAGATGACATGATTAGCTCATAGGATGTGACTGTAAACGTACTTGTATAGGTAAGCTAAATGCACCTTTAACAATCGATCGCTGTGATACGCTATGTGGAGGATGATACTGTTGACCTGCATGAGTGCATCGCTACACCGACAGGTCCATAGTGCAATAGACGTGGAAAAGTGAACAGATTGCATAGAGTAACTTTAGTGTGTGTGTGTTTGAGTGTGGCGCATAGGTGTTATGGCATATGTATGGAAGTCAGAGGGCGTCTCTTCAGCAGTCAGTCTTCTTTCTTATTCTGAGGCAGGTTGTCTCTTGTTTTGGCTGCTGTCCTGTGATGGACACTGGCCCAGGAGTGTCCATCGTATTTCCCTGTCTCTGGCTCCCATCTTGTGATAGGAATGCTGGAATTGTAGTTGCCTGCTCCCACATCACCTGGTTCTGGAGATGGAACTCAAGTCACCAGGTTTGCTCAGCAAGCGTTTTTACACACTGAGCTATTTCCTAGGCTAAAAGCTAAAACTGAAACTCAAAAGCAAAATTCCCTTATATGCGATTAAAGGAAAACCATTTTTGTGGCTGGTATTTCCAAATTAAGTTTCAGTGCTTTCAAATTTAAGTTCAGCTAGGCATCCTAACACTTGGGAAGCTGAGACAGAAGGATTGCTCTGAGTTCAAGGCCACAAAGCCACAAAGCCACAAAGCCACAAAGCAAGTAAGCAAGCAAACAAAAAAATCCCAAGTAGATTGCTTATCTTGATTCTGTTTTTTTGAGCATTAGTCCAGCCTACTCTGTCACAGTTTTTTGAGTTTTTCATAGTTTTCTATGAAATACAAGATAATGGAAACTTTTGTATGTATAGTCTTCCATCTGACTGGTTGTATAATTTTGAGAAAATTGTGTAACCTTTTTTGTTGTTGTTGTTAATCCTGGTTTCCTGACTACATAACAGAATTACAAGGTTTCTATGTAAATAGATTTTAAAAATTATAATATTTCTTGCTTCGACCTCTATTGCCATTCAGCTAGTTTTTGTCTGATAAATGGAATTTTCTATTTCTACAGAAAGATGACTGGAAGAATGTAGTTACTTAGTGCATGCATAGCACTGACTCCGGTGCTAACTATGTAAGTGCTCAGTAGATCAGCAGGGCAGCAGAGGTGGGGGAAGTGATAGTTAATTTGTATTTTCTTCATTTGTTGCTTCAAGAAATAGACAAAGATCAATGCTGAGCCCCTGAGATAGGTCTTCCAGGTTTACCCATCATTAATCAGAACTGTCTAGGTGTATGAGTGCATATAGCTACGAATCATCCAACCACGGTCTTGTAGCATGCATTTCTAAAATTGGTGTCTTAAGGCTGGATATCCCCACTTGTTCACTCTTCATTCAGTAGCTGTGTGGAGCACTGTGCTCTGTGTGACCATCTGAAGAAACAGATCTGCTTTCCACTGGAAGGAAACATTTTTGTATTTCTATCTGTATAATGAGTTTTATTTGAGCTTTAAGGGAAAAAAAAGGTCATTTTAGTTTCTAAAGTATTTGATAGGATTTTAATGTTAAACTCACCTGTTTTCATTACTTGGCCCTTGAGCTCTGGCAAGAGAGTTGGCCCAAGAAGTATCTTACCATCTACCTGCGCAGCATGGCTTGGAAGGCTAAGGAATTTTTGGTAGGGTATTTAAAAAAAATCGTCTTTCCTCTAAAGGCGCTCACATCTTTGAAAGGTTTGGATGGAAGACCAGGTTAAACATGCAAGCGTTCTGATCAGGGTGGAAAGGAGTATGTTACAGCCATACTGTCAAATATTTGCGGTTGAATGTGTCTATCAGGGATGGTTTCCCTGTGTTCCTAGGTCTCTCACGTGGCACCTGAGAACGGTGTGCCATCAACTCCTGAAGCAGCCGGTGAGGAGGTTTTGCCTCAAGCCTGCACTCAAACTCCAACTTGATATCAGTCTTCTGGGAGTGGGCAGTGTAGCCTCTACCATTTAGATTTCTCTTAGGGCTGTAAGTGGGTAAAGGCATTTATCACAGAGGATTTCTAGATTCCATTTATTTTTCTTGTCTTTGCCTCTCCCGGTGACATCGAGCACCACCACCTTACAGAGGAAGGGAGATCACAGGGCAGCCTGAAGGATGTGAGGATGTGAGGGGACATTAGTGGTAGCTGCTGGATACAGTGTGCTGGTTTGTGTGAATGCATGTGTGGATGTGTGTGTGCATGTGTGTGTGAGGATGGATATATTGGTGCTTCTGTGTGTGTGTGTGTGTGTGTGTGTGTGTGTGAGCACGTGTGTGTATGGATGCATGTATGGATACTTGTGTTTGTATACATGTGTAGATGCATGTGTGTGTGTATGTATTAAAGCATGTTGTGTAGATGCATGTGCATGTGTGGATGCGTTTTTGTGTGTGTGTGTGTGTGTGTGGGCCACAGGTCACTGGGTGTCACTCCTCAGGCACTGTCCACCGTGAATCTGGAGACAAGTGTTCTTATTGGCCTCGACTTCATCAATTAGGCTACGTTTACCCGGGAACTCCAGAAATTTGCCCATATCTGCCTCCTGAAAGCTGGGATTATAAGCACACTACCATATCTGCTTTTAAAATTCAGGTTCTTGGGATCAAACTCTGGTTCTTCTGCTTGTACAATGAGCACTTTATCAACAGAGGATTCCAGCCCACATATAGTCTCCTGACTGAGAGAGTTCTAGGATCCAACTCCTTGGGCTATCATTCTGTTTCTGCTGCTTGACTAGCAGTGAGATCTTGGGCCAGTTATGTCACCTGTAAAATGAACATTACAGCATAACAGTGCTGACATTGTTTTCCTAGGTGATTGTATGTAAAAGCCACAGAAGGTGTTACAGTTTTTACAGTGCTGAAAACACTTGTTGGCCCTGTGATTATGAAAGGTAACCCGGAATGAGCCAAGCTGACACACTGAGCTGAGTCTTCATATGTGGGAAGAGAGATGGAAGTACACTGTTGGTTTTGGCTGGGACACATGCTTTTGGGCCTTGTAGATGACATATAAAATCCAGGCAGGATCCTTGTAATGTCTTCCTCTTGAGAACAGCAGTTGTTGATGGACTTTAATTAAAGATGCTTGGTTTTCTCCTTTGGTCAGGGCCTGAAGCTTCAAGTCTGAGCAGCACCAGAGATTGTTAATCTCCTTTCTCCATTTCTCTTTTAGATATCAGTTTTTCTTACAGGTGAAGCAAGATGCCCTTCAGGGCCGCCTGCCTTGTCCTATCAACATTGCTGCTCAGCTGGGAGCGTATGCCATCCAGGGTGGGTTCCACTCAGGTTCATTTGCTTCAGAAATGCTTGGGGCAAATAGTTGAATTTTTATTTGTACATAAGTTTATTTTTTGAAACTCTTATTAGATACTATCTTGGAAAATAAAATGCAGCCAGTCAGAATTCACATCTTGACCAGTATCCCTTCAAAAGATATAAGAATGGAGCTGGCTCCATTTTTCCTTAAAGGGGGTTGTATATGGTTCTAGTTTCAGGGTTAACCTGATTCCTAAGTAGAAAGCCAAGACCTCTTTCGATTCTCCCCTCTGCCTGAGTTCTGTGACTCGGTAGCCCATGCCCATACCTGTCCTGTCGCAGGACACTGCTGACAGCAAGCCCAGAGTGTCACTATCTGAACTCACTTCCTGAGTCAACATGATGGCTGTGTCAGGTGGCTCTGGGTAATTTGGTTCCTTTGAAGACTCAACCTGGGCATGTTTCAAATGCAGTGTTGGAAAACTGAGATAGATAGCTTGGTCTTTGAGACCCTAGTAAATTAGACGTTGTATAGACTAGATGTTCCAGGCAGAATTTCAACTAGATAAGCTGGGTTGGGGCTTAGAAGGTAGATTATTAGAGGGAGAGGTTAACTGAACTTTCTGGGTTGGTTTGTTTCTCTGTGTTGATGGTCGTCAGACAGACATGCAGCATGGTTGTTTTGAATGTTCTCTCTCTTGGTTTCTTTGTCGGAGAGGATACATGGATCATCTCCAATGTTGCCAGAATACATAACCTCGAACTCAAAATGTGCACATTCATTGTATTTCATAAATACTAATCCGAATTGAAACAGAATGATGATAGACTGTGGGAACACAAAACCTCTTTATTTTCTAAATCCTAGTTTGTTTATGTCACACGTCTTTGGTGAAGTTTTTTCTTTGTTACGTTTTAGTAAAGCTATTTATTAGTTACCTTAGCAGTATCATTTTATTGATAAAAACATTTGAAGAAGAATGTTTAAGCATGATAGAAAAATTCCATTCCTATATTTTTAGAAGCACTTCCCACAAATACCTGTGGTACTTAAGGAAAAAACTATATCATTACCTGTGATACTTAAAGGAAAAACTATATGAATAAAAAGACATTTTGTTTTCCAGCCGAACTGGGAGACCACGACCCATACAAGCATACTGCAGGGTATGTGTCGGAGTACCGGTTTGTTCCTGATCAGAAGGAAGAGCTGGAAGAAGCCATAGAAAGGATCCATAAAACTCTAATGTAAGCGAATTATGTATTGCGTCAGCCCTCATCAGTGTCAGCTAAGACAGCTATAAATATTCCCAGTGATAAACTCACCTGTGCTGTGAGCGCTTGCCTGCTTCTTTTACTACAATAAATGCTCATTGAAACCCCCAGCTATCCAAATAGTATAGAGGAGACATTAAGCCTGGTACCTAAAGTTGACACAGTCTTGATCAATGACTCCTGACCTCTCCGCTCTGCATAATTCCCATAGAGATAACTGGTTTTGTATATGTTTAGGCATTGTGACTTTACATAGGCAGAATCACTGTAAGAGCTGCATTTTGTAGGTTTTCTCATCACTAGTAACCTGTGAACTCTTATAATGTGTAAATACTGCTTCTAACTATATAAAAATAACTAAGCATGCTTTTGGGTATTTGAGATTTGCCCTGTAGTAAGTATAGATGTCTTTAGAATTAGAAACAAAAATCCTATCTAGCAAATCCCATAGCAAATGAGTCTGTGCAAGAAGAAGACACTGGTATGTAGCTTCTGCAGGCATTATGCTAACCCTGATGCACCTTGAGAGTTCAAGTACTCCCCTGGGAAGATTTTCAGTTAATTGCCCAGAGCAATGAAGTTATAATTTAATTATAGTTATTTTGGTTAAATCCTCTGTACTGATTAACTTCACCTTTTTGCTTCTTGTGTAACATTCCCCTTTGAATATACTTGGTTTCAGATCTATTATAGTTAAGAAAAACATGTAGAATCAATCTGCTCAACAAAAATGTTTGCTGACTAGATCTGCCTCAGTAGTTAGCGGCAGAAGTCAATTGCCGAATAGCGATCAGGGGAGCTGACTCTCCATCTTGGATTAGCATGCACTCGAATGCTCTCCTGCCTGGAATAGAATCCTTCATTTTAAGGTTTTTGCTGAAGTGGATGCTAACAAGAGAGAGCTTGTTATACATTATAAAGGGCAGTGTGTTTGGCACAGTCTGCGAATGCTAATTCTACTAGGAGTTTCAAAGTATGACTGTATTTTGAAATTATAGGGTTTTGGATAAAGGCCTTCATATGTGTTTTATGTTCTTGTGTGGCCAGTTGTCTAGGGATAAAGCATGATCAAAGTTTATGAAGAACTTTCTTCTAGGCTTTCATCTAAGTGCACAGTGACTGAAGTGAGGGAACACATCAGGGAGCATGGCTCAATTTTGAGACGTTCTTAGCAGCTTTTATCTTTTGTTAGCCATCACCCCCCCCCACCACACACACACACACACACTCAAGCCTCTCCCCCCGCCCCAATTCATCCTTGGAGAATCCTGGCAGATGCTTAGCCTCATTAAGAGCAAATGGTGTTTTCTGGATATTACTACCAGTGTGAAGGCCTTAGGAAGATTTCTCTACTCAATTATGAAAACGACAAGCACTTTATAGTTTCTGTGTTAGCCACTGTGCTTCTCAACCGCACCTGTGCTCAGGAGCTGTTGACGTGACCCCTGTCGGGTAGTGGGGCCCTTCAGCTCCTTGCCTGATGTGGTGCTGGCTCTAGTTGCTCCTGGTGCATAGCTGCTGCTGCTGCTGCCGCCGCTGCTGCTGCTGTACATAGAGACATCTTGCTCTTTGAGAAGTGGGAGCTTTTTAATTTGAATGCTTATATTCTCAATAATCTCTTTGGGAGCTTTTGAAACTGAGAAAATTTTTTAATACATACTAAGAATTTGGGGATGGACTGTAACGAGCAGAAGTAGGTCTGGTAAGTGAAATTAACTTAATATAAATATTACCTTCTTGTCATCCAGAGGGACAGGTTCTTCCTGAGGTACAGAGTCTTAGCCTTTGCATCAGTACAGAATGTTGCTTGTTTTCCCAGCGAACACTATGGAGTGTCCTTCTCTGTAAGTGGAGTAGCTCTCAGTAAAATACGGTGCTGTGTTTATTCTCGGTGTAGGGGTCAGGCTCCATCCGAAGCTGAGCTGAATTACTTGAGGACTGCCAAATCCCTGGAGATGTATGGCGTTGACCTCCATCCTGTCTATGTGAGTAACATTTAATTAACACAAAATATTTTAAGTGGATGACATTTTTGTTAAAAAGTCAGAGAAACTCCCGGAGGGAAGCCGCAGCCCTCCTGTCTAGCAAGCAGATGATAGTCCTCCTGTGCTTTCAAACTCAAAGCAGCTCTTATGCGGATTAAACCCTAATGAGTTTTGCATAAAAGTCAGTGATTATATTTCCATGTGTAGAAAACAGTTGACTGGGCTTGCAAACACAGTCTCGATAGCAGTTCCAAAGGACTTAGCTAAATGTCAGAACGGTTTAAAAACTAGACTGGAATTGACGACATTAGAAAATGGAAGGACTTTCTAAAAATAAGATTTTTCTTTTTTTTTTTTATTTTTTTTTTATGGTTGAAAAGAATAAGGTTTTTGCCAGGTAAAGTAGGTGTTGGGCAGCATTCCTGGTGTGGTGGTTGGCAGATGGGGTTGAGTGGACAGTGTTCTGTCATCAGGGGAGTGGTTGTGTGGCTAGTACTTGCCAGTTTTCTTCAGTAGCCAGGAAACCTGCCAGCTGTTGTCAGTGAGCGTCCGTCGGATCCTTACCAAGTATCCCAGAGCCAGGTCCTACCCTCTCCAACATTTCTCTTTGAGGACTCGTTCGTGTTTGCACTCCTGCATTTATGTTATAGCATGTCTTTAACTCATTAGTATTTTCTAAAACAAGAAACGGTGCTTCCTACTAATTCAGACAGTCATCAGGATCTTACGGTACAGTTTAGACTGGCCCAAACTTTGCTTGTCTTTACCTGTGGAGTGCTGGGATTCCAGGCACCTGCCATTGTTCCTGGTCCAACTTTTAGAGTTAGAAGCATCCTTGAATATATATATATTCAGTGTGTCAGGGGAAGTTACAGATTGGAGGAGACAGAAGGTGTCTGGTATTAGATGCTGTTCTCGTTGGAGAATGAAATGTTGCCTGCTTTAAGGGTATCTCTGAGGTCTGGGTGGCAGTTCTGAGATCTCAGCACTGTAGTCCCAGGTCGAGGCAGGACTGGCTCACAGTGGAGACTAGCCTGGAAAAGCAGTGAAGGAAGGAAGGACAGAAGGAAGATGGGAATCTTTAAATCTCCATGAAGTAGTTGTCTTCTCCCCGATGGGCATGTCAATCCTGATAGATTTTGGGGTATTTAAAAAATATATACCTCCTAGGAAATTCATAGAGGCTTCTGCAGAATGCTTGTGGCTTCTGTAATTATCTTGATTCATACTCAAGTTTCTCAGCTTGGGAGGGTGGTGGTGAGAGCCTGAGGGAAATGCCCTGCATGTGTTAGGTCTTCCTTCCCTCTGAGGATGCTGACCTGC
>NW_021604593.1:3351665-3367078 GCF_004785775.1 Grammomys surdaster
CCTTCCCTCTGAGGATGCTGACCTGCATGTGTTAGGTCTTCCTTCCCTCTAGGATTCGTTTCTAGAGACGGACGTTGGATTTTTCTGGAGCAGTTGTCTTCTGCTTGCAGGCCGTTCAGCAGACAACTCTGCATGTTCTTGGTATCCACTTATCCTGTGGCTCTGTCATTTCAGGATCCCGTCTTATTTGAGATTTACCGTTGCCTGGAAATGAAGGTTCTGCGGGGGTTTAGGAGGAAGATATTATGCTTCTCAATTTTTGAGCAGTCTAAAAGTTACTAATGGAGGTAGGAAGGGCCACACTAGACCTCAGGAAATCAAAGCCTCTGTCTGCAGGCAGCTGCCTAAAATTTCTCATGGTAAAAGTTGGGCCTCAGTCTTATCCACATCCGGGAACAAAAGCAAGATAAACCACTTACAAGCTCCCTTGACAGAGCCCGGGGTGGGGTCTCAGGTTGTGGCTACAGAATTGTTTGAAGCCCCTGTGTGTTTTTACACTCTGCCTCCTTCACTGGACAGTCTGATGTGACTCAGCTCATCCTTGTCTGAATTTTAAGCTCCATGGTGATCCCATCTGGGCTTAGCCACCAGTGCATAAGCAGCACTGGACTGTCTGTCAGAAAGTGTTCCTTTTCATGAGCTGAAGTCACAAGTGTAGATTTGACGATAGGAAAAATACCTTTAAGGAAGGATTGGGGGCCAGAGCGTTAAATTAACGACTATTACAGTTTAGCTTGTTTCTTGTTTATATGATGTCTTCAAATAAATCTAGTATTACTCCAACAAATTATGTCTCTATGGCCAATTATAGTTTTTACCAAGAGTTTCTTTATGAAAAAGTTAGTGGTTTTAGAAATGTTTTGTTTGTTTTTCCCCCCAGGGAGAAAATAAGTCCGAATATTTCTTAGGCTTGACTCCAGTGGGCGTTGTCGTCTATAAGAATAAAAAGCAAGTGGGGAAGTATTTCTGGTAGGTATAACCTGGGGACAGAGTCAGTGTTAAGAGTGTGTGCTCTATCCATTGGGCTTTGTGTCTTTTCAGTTGTGAGTAGAAAAATTGATTGTACATTTATGCATCTTCTTTGTAACTTTCAGTTGTTCTGGACTCTCTTGTCCATGGAACTATGTCACAGGATTTCCCACCTACCCTCCCGTGTGTTGCTGGACCATGTATCCAGGACTAACTGGTGTTTTAACTCTAAGAGGTGGAGTGGAGGGATCGGGGAGGCCCTGTGTGTCTAGATGGTGGGTCCCATAGGCCTGGGGATTCCAGGATTGCTTGTGCGTTAGTGGGGAAACAGAGAGAGGATGTCCAGAGGCCTGGACATCTGCGGTTGCTCTGCAGTGTCCTCGACAATACAGAAGAGCCTGCATTTCTCAGTCCTGTTGTGCTGGATGCCTCTATGAGTTTCTGAAAAGTGGTGTGCTCTGGAAATAGCAAGCACAACACTGTCTGCTTTGTTTTCCAGGCCTCGGATTACGAAGGTGCACTTCAAGGAAACCCAGTTTGAACTCAGAGTCTTGGGAAAAGACGTAAGTTTCTGTGGACATGGAGCTGCACTGTGAGAGGAGAGGATAGTATCTGCTCATTAGTCACTTGAGAGAAACGGAGCAAAGCTCCTGTGCTTTCTTCAGCTGTAGCCTTGCAGAACGAGGTTAATTACGTTACACACACATTTCTGCAGAAGGGGAATGATGACAGGGAAATGTCATTTCAGTTTTAGGAAACCTTTCCGGGCAGAGGAGAGAACAGGGCGATCTGCATTATGTTCACAAGTTGCTTTTCAGTCCTGCCTGTGAAGGTGGGATTCATGTAACCTGAAAGGTGTAGGCTATGTGCAACTGCAGAAATGCATCTTCATTTTGTTCTGAAGTAAACAAAACAACCCACTGAGGATCAGATAGTCTTACCTCGCTGAACGTGATAGACTGACCGGATGGAAAATCTGGATGCTTTCAAGGGAGACCAGAATCCGAGGGGCGGGGCCTGCTGACCTCATGGCGCTGTGGCAGCATTTGGGCAGTGGGTACAGTGTGTGGGTCTGCCTGTGTTTTCACACCTTCACAGGTAGCTTATAGAAGCTGGGCCAAGGTGGCAAGGGTGTGAGAGATTCCATTTGATCTGTCTGTGAGGATAATGCTGCCTTCTGTGCTGTTGGCTTAGCATAACCCATGTAGGGTAAATGGGTGGAAAGATGTAGGAGGGGAGCCCTCCTCTGTCTCTTTTTATTATGATTTCATGCGGAGTAAAACTGAGTATGGAATTGAACCAACTTCTTTTATGCTTCTCATAAATTCATTTTCAGACAGGATCTTGATATGTTTTCTTGTCTGGCCTCTTGCAGTGTAACCCAGGGTGGGTAGTCTTGAACTCATAGGCGTCCTGCTGACTCAGCCTCCAAGTACTGGTATGACAGGTGTGTGCTACCACGGCAAGCTTTGAATTGACCTTGTTTGGGTGCTAAAAAGGTTTTAGGTATAAACCGGTACTTATATGGCCACACATGGAGCTAGCAGCCCCAAGGGTTGGGGACACAGTATTTAGTATTTAGCAAAGCCTCTTACACATACAGACTCCTTCTTAATGTCTGTTAAGTGGCTAAGGAACTGATTTTTGAGATGAACTTCAAAGTTCAAAACACTAATACAAGCTGTTCTTCCTCGAGGGTGATGGTTCTCAACCTTCCTCGGGCTGTGATCATTTAATGTGTTTTCTCATGCTGTGGTGACCCCCCAACCATAAAATTAATTTTTTTCTACTTCATAACTGTAGTTTTGCCACTGTTGTGAATTGTAGTGTCTGTGTCTTCCAGTGATCTTAGTCAACCCTTATAAAAGGTTCATTCCACCCCTACAGGGATCACAACCCACAGGTTGAGAACCACTGCTCTAGCCCCCCCCCCAAAAGATTTAGCTGATGAAATTAGAATTAGGTTTTGAGGTGAGTTTGAACTTGTGAGGATGGGAGATTACCAGATCTTCAGACAGTGATAGCTCCCAAGTCAGATACAACTGTACATTAATTATATAGTTTCTTTTGGGGGGATTAATTTTGCTTTAATGTCTAATTAGATATGTCAGTCTTAAAAGATACACTAATGTATGAGTAGATTAAAGTCATTTGAGAAGTAGAGAAGCTAATTAGTAGTATTTTGTAGTTTTCTCTTTGTCTTGCCGTGAGGTTCATAGGACTTAATGCAAAGAGTCCCATCTACCAAATGCAGGATAGATAGGACTCCAGGAGAGGTAGACTACTCCCAGGGAGGCATACCTGCTATTCAGAATATCCTTCCCCTTAGGTCTAAATTATTTTTGTGAGTTCCCTTTCTCTTTTCTTATTTTCGAGCTATGTGTATGCTACCACTGCATCGATTTAAAATGTCTTCTGTTGTCTTGGGAGAAGAAATTGCTAATATCACCAGTATCCTGAACTTTCAGCTTCTTACGTGTCTTCGTTACCAGCTAAAACTGAGGACAGCAAGGTTGATGTCATTGTGTCTTACCCATGGTCAGCCTCTGTAATACTGTGTCCCCAGACAGCAGCTGGTTTCCTAGGCATTTACTCAGCCTGTGTCCTTCCTAGCCTTGAGATGGGATTGATGTTGGGAGGGGCCTGGGTCTCATCTTCCAGTGTTCTCATCATCCTGGGCCCTGGAACGTGTAGGAGTCAGTGACTTTCATATAAGATGCCAAAGCTGGCCAGTTACTGCAGAGGCTTTTCTCTTTGTAGCCCAGGCTATGACCTTGAATTCCTTATTGTCCTCCTTATCCCATCTGAAGGGATTATGGGCACACTTCATCCTAAATTTGTTATTAAATAGGCATACTGATTTAACCAAAACATTCTATTTCCTGAGCATTCTTGCTTACAGGGCTTTCCCCTCTTTCTCCACCAGGGTTCCTCTCTGTGAGGCAGTGATTTGCATAGAATTAGGTTGATTATTATGGAGGCCTAGCTGTAATCACAGATTGAATTAAAAAGCCCCTTAAAACCCATCACCTGGAACAGTAATCTCATTCAGCTTGAAAAATGGCTGAAATGCTTAGTCTGCTGGTTTTCTGGTCGGCTGCTCTGGTTAGAGACTTAACTCCGTGTGCTAAGCGCTTTGAGGCCAAGTTCAGAGGCTTTCAGGCATTATGCACACTTCAAAGTGTTCTGTGGCTTAAACTGCACCTCACAGGAAATATAAACTCCGAGAAAAGGGTTTGCATAATAAGGGGAGAAGGTACAGAAAATACAAGTGAAGAAGAAAGTATTTTCCATTATCCTAAAATTTAGAGATAATGATTATTAACATTTTGATATGATTGCTTATATTTTTTTTGCTTCATTAGTGTGAATGTATTATCTGTTTATGTGTGCATGTATAGAGATATTTTCCCATGCATCATTGTGTGCATCCTTCTGTATTCTATTGCCCAGTCTGGCCTTGGAATTATGAGTCTTCTCACCTCTGCCTCTTAAGTGCCGAAACTGTAGGGAAGGCGCCATGCTCAGTGCGGGAGTGCATTCGTAGTTAGTATTGTATCATAGAGATTTCCCTTCTTGTTATATCCATATGTATGCATCTGCTTGGAGTTTTGAAATCCTATTTTCATGCGGTTTACTGTTTCTTACTGCTATTGCAATGTGCACTTTCTTTATGACATTTTCTGACTGGTTTTTCTTGGTGTGTTTTATTTATTTTTTTAGTTTTAATTACATATTTGGGAATGGCTGCGTGTGGGTCTGTGCACATGAGAGTAAAGATGACAGCATTGGGTCCCTTAGATCTGGGGTCACAGGAGGCGTTAGCTGCCTGACATGGGTGCTCAGAGCTGAACTCAGAACAACACTGAGCCTTCTCTCTGGCTTCCCTACCTTTTTTCTTCCTTTCTTTTTCTTCTTTCTTCTTTTTTTTGGAGGTAACTCTTTAATCTGTAGCTCAGGTTTGGCCTCAAAATCCATGTAACACTTCCAACTTAGCTTCTGAGTGCTGAGATTAGACATGAGTCCCACACCCAGCAGCCATGAATTCTGAATGTAATCCTCATAAATTGTGTAACTCTATAACTATATATATATACATATACATACATACATACATATATATATATATATATATATATATATATATATATATAGAGAGAGAGAGAGAGAGAGAGAGAGAGAGAGTCACACACACACACACACACTCTGAAAGTAGCTCATGTGTTTCTGTTATTCCTGTTTCCTGTTTGACCAACGCATTGGTCAGAATGTCTATGTTAACTGGTCTGGGGATGTAAGGACTCCATGAGTCTGGGAGCGCTTGTGTCTCTAACTGTCCATCATCCGTGAAGGCAGGAGACAGCAGTGCTTTGCCCAGCTGAAGTACTGAGGGGTTCTAATTCTGTACTTAACCACCGGGGTATTTTGGATGTGGGGAGACAGACCGAAGAGTCCTGGGTACTTAACAGCCTTTGGCTTGGGAGACAGGAGGGGTGGAGCCCTCCTCAGTAGGGAGGAGCACCTGTATGGGAAACGGCCCAGGAACGCTCCTGTGCACGGCTTGAGTTTGAGACTTCCTCCAGGCATCTACGTAGAGACACTGAATTAAAACTGGGCTTCATGAGTCTAGAGTCATGCTGAGAGTCAGCATATTATAAGAACTCGAGAATCATTAGCATAGCCCAGTTTGCTAATTTTGATAAAAATTGGGGAAGAATTCAGAATCAATTTTCTCAGCTTTGGCAACAGTGAGAGGGTACGATTCCAAACACTTCACCTGTAACCTAGCATATAGGAAGTGTATTTGTGGGCCACAAGAAAGAATACATAAATGATACAGGAGGTCCTTTATATACAATGCACTGATACTAAACTCAGCTAGGCTTAATGTCACAGGACGTTAAGACCTAAAGTTTCCTGGCAGCCCAACCAAGAGTAATTAAGCCTGCTGTCAGAAATTGGGAGAGCTTTGGGGAGCGTGCACAGAAAGTGATGGTAGCCAGGGGTGGTCACTGCTGTTCAACCCAGGAGGTTGCTTTACGTACATGATGAATATATATCACTACTGCATGGTCACTGTAAATCCTCTCATTTTGTTGCTTGACCTGATAATATCCTCCATACTCCATGCCTCCCCCATGTTGTAGACTTTGTCAGTTCTCTTTGGTCTGGAATGTTTTCCTAGCGTCTCTTTTTCTTTTATGGTATGGACGTTTTTAACACCATCCTCCCTCTTGTCAGCAAGTAGAGTCCTTTCATGCTTCTCTGATGTTTTGTGGTTAGAGTGTGTTATGCATTCCCAGCTATATAGTCACAGGGTGAGGTCGTGTCTGCCTCACCATCTCACATCTGGAGACACATAGTGGCCATCTGCTGGCTCTTCTTGTCTGATACATTCGATTTGCTGGTTATGATGTCACCTAATTTCTCCAATGTATAATTTAATTCCTGTTGTGAGTAACCCCACCCCCAAGCTGGGAGGTGAGTTTTCCACGGGCAAACATGGTAAATCAATGCAAGCTCTGCTCGTCAAAATTCTCCTGTGTAGTCAGCCTTCACACTTTTACCTCAGCCAGTCTTTTATGGTAAGGCTGGAGACTGCTGGTTTTCAGGTTCTCCCAGGGCCCTGACTTTGATTTTCAGACCTCAGAAGTCCACTGTACGAAGAGCCCTCTCTCTCTCTCTCTCTCCCTCTCTCTCTCTCTCTCTCTCTCTCCCTCCCTCCCTCCCTCCCACCCCTCCCCTTACCCCCCATCTCATTCATTTATTCAACTGTTTTATGTCCTGTCCAGCAGGGCATTAAACAGGGGTCTGGGGAGATCACCTGAAAGAGAAAGTCGGGGACAGGCTGACACAAAGAAGGCGATCTGTCTATAGTCTGATCAAATCGCCATTTTTACTTTTTTCACACAGAGGTTATATACACAAAAAAGGCAGGATGTGGGGAAGGGGATGTTGAAGGAACACAGGTGTTCAGGGTGAGTACAGATATCTTTCAGAACAGAGTGTCAGCTGGGTGAAGGTTCAGGGGATAGATCACTATGACTCCACCTATGATTCACTTGTCCTTATCTAAGTTGGTATTATCTGCCAAGGCTACCTGTCTACAAGGTCTATGACTATTAGTTCTTATCCAGGCTGGTAAATTTCCACCAAAGCTACCTGTTTACAATATCTTATAGCCATCTGTTTCAGTGTTTTTCCACAGAGACCTAATACTTTGTGTTAGCAGGCATATATGTCAGGCCTATTGCTGATTTTAGGTCTATGTCTGATTTTAGGCCTTCAGTGTATAAGCAGGGCTGCCTCTGACATCTCCCCCTCTCTCCAGGTATAGAAGGATGGTGGTGATTCTAATCTTGCAAAGGCGGGGATAGAGGCCTGACCACTGGTAATTGAAGTGGACCTTGTAATGGCTCTGGTCCCCCTGTTGTTGTCCAGTGAGTTATGAGGGCCATACCCGTCCTGATGTCTTTTTCCTGGAGAGGGGATACTTTTGACATCAACCCCTATGCAGTCAGGCTTGTCCCTCAGGGAACCCAGAGAGATATTTTTATCTTTTATTTATATTCCCTTGCAGTGCTTAGCCTCGCAGCCTAAGCAAGAATTTAGATCGCCAGTCAGAGGGGGTTCTGGGTGGCCCCTCTCTGCTTGGTCTAGGGGCGGGAGTCCCCTCTTTTAGGTTGAGTAGAGATGGGTTTTGGGAACACCCTGGATAGAGTAACAACCTCATCTTGAGTCTCATGGTCCTCCATAACTAACTTATGATAATGTATCTGAATAGGCTTTGCTACCGGATTATTTATCTGTTGTTTCACAGAGTTAGTCAGCCTATTTAAGGCCCAGGGACCAAAAGAAATAAGCAAAAATAACCCAATTAATGGTCCCAAGATGGGAGGAAGTAGGGTTGACAACCATGGAGAAGTTGAAAAACAATTCTTATACCAGCTCTCATCTTTCTCTCTCTCTGTCTGTCGTTTTTTCAAGGGTTTCTCTGACCTTTTTCATGCTCTCTTTAACCATCCCTGTCTTGTTTATGTAAAAGCTACATTCTTCTTTAAAAGCTGCATACAGTCTAGAGGACACTTTGGCACCTTCAGTGTATAAGCAGGGCTGCCCCTGACAGTTTTAGACATGGGCTTACTAATCTTTTTCCCCTCAAATGACTTATGATACATTCCTGCACCTGGAGGTTTGGATGTCCAAGGATTCCTGGGTTTGATGAGTAAGCATCCCCCAGCTTGACCTCTGTGCTCCTTGGATCTGCCCCGTCATTACTGGGGCACTTTCTCTCTAGAGTGTGCTGTGATATTCAGATGCATCTCGTGTCTGTTTTGGCCCCAGTGTAGGATCAGCCACATCTCTGAAGACCCTTGGTTCCTTCCAGTGAGATATGATCCAGATCTTGGAGAAAAGAATGATTGTTACGCTTTGGTGACTTTTCGCCTGAGCTTTTCGGTGCCAGAATTAGAGAATCTATGTGTGCATTTATACAAACACTGCCCAGATACACATACATAAACTAGGAATGTATTCATATGTACACATGCACTGTACTTGTATACAAGTTAGAAGTGATGAGTTTGTATCATGCACACCTTTCTTACTGTTCTCATTTCATGTTTTATGCCCTCTCTTTTGCCATGAGAACTTCCGCTTCCAGTATCTGCACATGTAGTCATTTGCTTAATTCTAAATTCCATATCAAATAGTGTTAGAGTTGCTTTGGTCAGAACACTGGATTTGCAATCCTCTCACCCACATTCGAGGACCAAAACTGTCTCTTGGTCACAGTTTACTTGGCCTGCCCTCCGTCTCTTCATTCCTTCCTTCTTGCTTCACTGCTGTGGTTGTATATACCCTCAAAATCTAATTAGGTTTATTTATTTCCAGTTATGGTTCCTTCTGCCTTACATTCTTGCTTGTTTAAGTCTAGGTTTTAAATATGTAGAAGATTAACCTTCTTCTAAGGTTGAAACTGTACAGAAAGATGAGCTCAGAGGAGCATCCTGAACTCCCAGACTCTTTCTGGCCTTTCTTGCCTGTCTTTTCATGAAATGATTGAAGTTTGCTGCTTTCTAGTTTGTTTTCCCCTTGGGTTTTTTCTAAAGAAAAGTGTGTGTTTGTGTGTTTATGCGTGAGCTCACACATGTGTATGTGCCTGTGCATTATTCTTTTTTTTTTTTTATTGGATGATTTATTTACATTTCCTATGTTGTCCCCTTACCCCATCCCCCACCACCCCCTCGGAACCCCCAATCCCCTCGCCCCTCCTCCTTCTTCTCTGTGGATGTAACCTCTATCTACACCCCCCCACTCCCACCTCCCCACCCTCAAAATTCCCACCCCCTGGGGCATCCAGCCTTCATGAGGTCAAGGTTCTCTTCTTCCACCTATGCCCAGCAGGGCCCTCCACTTTTACATATTCAGCTGAAGCCCTGGATCCCCCCCTAAGTGCTCCCAGGCTGGTGGTTTAGACCCTGGGAGCTGTGGTTGGTTGGTAATGTTGCTCTCCTCATGGTGCCACAAACCCTTTCAGCTCCTTCAGTCTTCACTCTAACTCCTCTATTGAGAACCCCATGATCAGTTCAATGGCTAGTTGTGAGCATCTGCCTCTGAATATGTCTGACTCTTGAAGGCCTCTGAGGAGATATCCATATCAGGCTCTTATCAGCATGCACTTCCTGTCTTCCACATCAGCATCTACCTTTGGTGATTGCACATGGGATAGATACTCAGGTGGGGTGGTCTTGAGACGGCCCCTCCTTCAGTTTCTGTCCCTCACTTTGTCTCCATATTTGCTCCCTTGAGTATTTTGTTGCTCCTTCTAAGAAGGACCGAATCACCCTCACTTGGTCTTCCTTCTTTATGGGCTTCATGTGGCCTGTGAGTTGCATCTTGGGCATTTCAAGGTTCTAGGCTAATATCCAATAATCAGTGAGTGAATACCATGTGTCTTCTTTTGTGATTGGCTTACCTCACTCAGGATGATAATTTCTAGTTCCATCCATTTACCAAGGAACCTCTCGAATTCATTGTTTTTAATAGCTGAGTAATACTCCATTGTGTAAATATACCACATTTTTTGAATCCATTCCTCAGTTGAAGGACATCTGGGTTCTTTCCAGCTCCTGGCTATTATAAATAAGGCTGCTATGAACATAGTTGAGCATATGTCCTTGTTATATGTTCGAGCATCTTCTGGGTATATGCCTAGGAGTGGTATAGCTGGATCCTCGGGTAATGCTATGTCCAATTTTCTGAGGAACTGCCAGACTGATTTCCAAAGTGGTTGCACCATCTTGCAGTCCCACCAACAATGGAGGAGTGTTCCTCTTTCTCCACACCCTCGCCAGCATCTACTATCACCTGAGTTTTTAATCTTAGCCATTCTGACTGGTGTGAGATGGAATCTAAGGGTTGTTTTGATTTGCATTTCCCTGACGACTAAGGATGCTGAACATTTCTTTAGATGCTTCTCGGCCATTCGAGTTTCTTCCGTTGAAAATTCTTTGTTAAGCTCTATACCCCATTTTTTAATAGGGTAATTTGGTTGTCTGGAGTCTAATTTCTTGAGTTCTTTGTATATATTGGATATTAGCCCTCTATCAGATGAAGGATTGGTAAAGATCTTTTCCCAATTTGTTGGTTGTCGTTTTGTCCTATTGACAGTGTCCTTTGCCTTACAGAAACTTTGCAATTTTATGAAGTCCCATTTGTCAGTTCTCGATCTTAGAGCATATGCCATTGGAGTTCTGTTCAGGAACTTTTCCCCTGTGCCCAAGTATTCGAGGCTTTTCCCCACCTTCTCTTCTATTAGTTTCAGTGTATCTGGTTTTATGTGGAGGTCCTTTATCCACATAGACTTGAGCTTTGTACAAGGGGATAAGAATGGATCAATTTTCATTCTTCTACATGTTGTCTTCCAGTTGAACCAGCACCATTTGTTGAAAATGCTGTCCTTTTTCCACTGGACAGTTTTAGCTCCTTTGTCAAAGATCAAGTGACCATAGGAGTGTGGGTTCATTTCTGGGTCTTCAATTCTATTCCATTGATCTTCCTGCCTGTCTCTGTACCAATACCAGGTAGTTTTTATCACTATTGCTCTGTAGTACAGCTTGAGGTCAGGGATGGTAATTCCTCCAGAAGTTCTTTTATTGTTGAGAATAGTTTTCGCTATCCTGGGTTTTTTGTTATTCCATATGAATTTGAGAATTTCCTTTTCTAACTCTGTGAAGAATTGAGTTGGGATTTTAATGGGGATTGCATTGAATCTGTAGATTGCTTTTGGCAAGATGGCCATTTTTATTATATTAATCCTGCCAATCCATGAGCATGGGAGATCTTTCCATCTTCTGAGATCTTCTTCAATTTCTTTCTTCAGAGACTTGAAGCTCTTGTCATACAGGTCTTTCACTTGCTTGGTTAGATTCACACCAAGGTATTTTATATTATTTGCAACTATTGTGAAGGGTGTCATTTCCCTAATTTCTTTTTCAGTCTGTTTATCTTTCATGTAGAGGAAGGCTACTGATTTGTTTGAGTTGATTTTATAACCAGCCACTTTGCTGAAGTTGTTTATCAGGTTTAGGAGTTCTCTGGTTGAAGTTTGGGGGTCACTTAAGTATACTATCATATCATCTGCAAATAGCGATATTTTGACTTCTTCCTTTCCTATTTGTATCCCTTTGACTTCTTTTTGCTGTCTAATTGCTCTGGCTAAGACTTCCAGTACTATATTGAATAGGTAGGGGGAGAGTGGGCAACCTTGTCTAGTCCCTGATCTTAGTGGGATTGCTTCAAGTTTCTCTCCATTTAGCTTGATGTTGGCTACTGGTTTGCTGTAAATTGCTTTTACTATGTTTAGGTAGGGGCCTTGAATTCCTGATCTTTCCAAGACTTTTATCATGAAGGGATGTTGAATTTTGTCAAATGCTTTCTCAGCATCTAGTGAGATGATCATGTGGTTTTTTTCTTTAAGTTTGTTTATATAGTGGATTACATTGATGGATTTCCGAATATTGAACCATCCCTGCATTCCTGGGATAAAACCTACTTGATCATGATGGATGATTGTTTTGATGTGGTCTTGGATTCGGTTTGCTAGAATTTTATTGAGTATTTTTGCATCGATGTTCATAAGGGAGATTGGTCTGAAGTTCTCTTTCTTTGTCGGGTCCTTGTGGGGTTTGGGTATGAGTGTAATTGTAGCTTCATAGAACGAATTGGGTAGTGTTCCTTCTGTCTCTATTTTGTGGAATAGTTTGAAGAGAATTGGTATTAGGTCTTCCTTGAAGGTCTGATAGAATTCAGCACTAAAACCATCTGGTCCTGGGCTTTTTTTAGTGGGGAGGCTTTTGATGACTGCTGCTATTTCCTGAGGGGTTATGGGACTATTTAGATGGTTTATCTGTTCCTGGTCTAACTTCGGTACCTGGTATCTGTCTAGGAAATTGTCCATTTCATCCAGGTTTTCCAGTTTTGTTGAGTATAGGCCTTTGTAGTAGGATCTGATGATTTTTTGAATTTCTTCAGTTTCTGTTGTTATGTCTCCCTTTTCAGTTCTGATTTTATTAATTTGGATACTGTCTCTGTGCCCTCTGGTTAATCTGGCTAAGGGTTTATCTATCTTGTTGATTTTCTCAAAGAACCAACTCCTGGTTTTATTGATATTTTGTATTGTTCTTTCTGTTTCTATTTGGTTGATTTCAGCCCTGAGTTTGATTATTTCCTGCCTTCTACTCCTCCTGGGTGTATTTGCTTCTTTTTGTTCTAGAGCTTTTAGTTGTGCAGTCAACTTGTTAGTGTGTGCTCTTTCCAGTTTCTTTTTGTAGGCACTTTGAGCTATGAGCTTTCCTCTTATCACTGCCTTCATGGAGTCCCACAAGTTTTGGTATGATGTGTCCTCATTTTCATTGAATTCTAAAAAGTCTTTTATTTCTTTCTTTATTTCTTCCTTGACCAAGTCATCATTGAGTAGAGAGTTGTTCAGTTTCCATGTGTACGTGGGTTTTCCATTGTTTTTGTCATTATTAAAGACCAGTCTTAGTCCGTGGTGATCTGATAAGATGCAAGGGATTATTTCAATCTTTTTGTATCTGTAGAGGCTTGTTTTGTGACCAATTATATGGTCTATTTTGGAGAAGGTACCATGAGGTGCTGAGAAAAAGGTATATTCTTTTGTTTTAGGATGAAATGTTCTATAGATGTCTGTTAAGTCCATTTGGTTCATAACTTCTGTTAATTTCAAAGTGTCTCTGTTTAGTTTCTGTTTCCATGATCTGTCCATTGCTGACAGTGGGGTGTTGAAATCCCCCACTATTATTGTGTGAGGTGTAATGTGTGTTTTGAGCTTTAGTAAAGTTTCTTTTATGTATGTAGGTGCCCTTGCATTTGGAGCATAGATGTTCAGAATTGAGAGTTCACCTTGGTAGATTTTTCCTTTGATGAGTATGAAGTGTCCTTCCTTATCTTTTTTGATTAATTTTGGATGAAAGTCGATTTTATTTGATATTAGAATGGCTACTCCAGCTTGTTTCTTGGGACCATTGGCTTGAAAAATTGTTTTCCACCCTTTTATTCTGAGGTAGTGTCTGTCTTTGTCACTGAGGTGCGTTTCTTGTATGCAGCAAAATTCTGGGTCTTGTTTGTGTATCCAGTCTGATAGTCTGCGTCTTTTTATTGGGGAATTGAGACCATTGATGTTAAGAGATATTAAGGAAAAATGATTGTTGCTTCCTGTTATTTTTTTTATTAGAGGTAAAGTTATGTTTGTATCTTTTTTGGGGGTTGTTGGAAGATTACTTACTTGCTTTTCCTAGGTTGTAGTTTCCCTCCTTGTGTTGGCATTTTCCATCAATTATCCTTTGAAGTGCTGGGTTTGTGGGAAGATATTGTGCAAATTTGGTTTTGTCATGGAATATCTTGGTTTCACCATCTATAGTGATTGAGAGTTTTGCTGGGTATAGTAATCTGGGCTGGCAATTGTGTTCTCTTAGTGTCTGTATGATGTCAGCCCAGGCTCTTCTGGCTTTTATAGTCTCTGGTGAGAAGTCTGGTGTAATTCTTATAGGTCTGCCTTTATATGTTACTTGACCTTTTTCCCTTACTGCTTTTAGTATTTTTTCTTTGTTTTGTGCATCTGATGTTTTGATTATTATGTGACGGGAGGTATTTCTTTTCTGGTCTAGTCTATTTGGTGTTCTGTAGGCTTCTTGTATGTTTATGGGCATCTTGTTCTTTAGGTTAGGGAAGTTTTCCTCAATAATTTTGTTGAAGATATTTACTGGCCCTTTAAGTTGGGAATCTTCATTCTCATCTATACCTATTATCCTTAGGTTTGGTCTTCTCATTGTGTCCTGGATTTCCTGGATGTTTTGAGTTAGGAGTTTTTTGCATTTTGCATTTTCTTTGACAACTGTGTCAATATTTTCCACCGTATCTTCTGCATTTGAGATTCTCTCTTCTATCTCTTGTATTCGGTTGGTGATGCTTGCGTCTGTGACTCCTGATCTCTTTCTTAGGTTTTCTATCTCCATGGTTGTCTCCCTTTGAACTTTCTTTATTGTTTCTGTTTCTAGTTTCAGATCCTGAATGTTTTTGTTTAATTCCTTCTTTGTGTTTTCTTCCATTTCTTTAAGGGATTTCTGTGATTCCTCTTTAAGGGCTTCTATCTGTTTACTTGTACTCTCCTGTATTTCTTTAAGGGAGTTACTTAATTCCTTCTTATAATCCTCTATCATCATCATGAGAAGTGATTTTAATTCTGAATCCTGCTTTTCAGGTGTGATGGGGTGTTCAGGGCTTGCTATATTGGGAGAATTGGGCACTGATGATGCCAAGAAACTTTGGTTCCCGTTGCTTATGTTCTTGCGCTTGCCTTTCGCCATCTGGTTAACTCTAGTGGTACCTGCCCTCACTGTGTAAAACTGGAGTCTGTATTTCCAGTTATCTTGCTTATTGCAGAGCTCCTCAGAGTCCAGAGGTCTCTGTGGTCTTATGCTCCTAATCTCCTGGGTGGAATAACTCCTGGGACTCAGGCCACCTCTTGGATCTGGAAATCCTTCTGCTCTGAGTGCAGTGGGTCCTCGATGACTCAGGATTCAGTTTCAGCTGCTCTGAGTGCAGTGGCTCCAGCTGCTCTGAGTGCAGTGGCTCCTGGATGACTCAGGATTCAGTTTCTCAACAGGACAGGAGCAGACCGACTCTGTGTCAGCTGCTCTGAGTGCAGTGGCTCCTGGATGACTCAGGATTCAGTTTCTCCACAGGACAGGAGCAGACCAACTCTGTGTCTGCTCCAGCCCAGAGGACCAGGCAAGGGCAGAAGGGAAGTGGAATTCCGGAGGGGCGGGGTTTGGGTAGCTGCTGTGCCCTGGATATCCCTGGCTCCCCGATCTATCTCTGGGGTTTAGGGAGTGAGATGGAGTTCTTACCAGCTGCTCTGA
>NW_021604593.1:3367088-3428147 GCF_004785775.1 Grammomys surdaster
AGTGCAGTGGCTCCTGGATGACTCAGGATTCAGTTTCTCAACAGGACGGGAGCAGACCGACTCTGTGTCTGCTCCAGCCCAGAGGACCAGGCAGGGGCAGAAGGGAAGTGGGCATTATTCTTTTTTTAACCTGAAGGTTGCATAGTGTAAAGGTATGTGTACGTTTCCCTTATTTGTGTTCTAGAAATAACTCTGTTGTTGAAACATTCAATATCAGTCCTGGGCTTCTACCCTGCCTTTGACCATTTAATTCCCAGATAAAAGACACACACAACCTTTATATTTATAGTAAGCCTTAATCAGTACAAGAGCTGGGCAGATGTCTCTCCTCTATGCTATTTCCCAGTCAACAGTCCCATTATATAATTTGCCATGTTTCATCTGGGCTGTTCTTAACTCCAGTTAGCTAAACCACATGGCCATTATTTTAAGATTCTTACTCTATGGCACCTTCTCCTCTCTCCACCTTCTTCTTCACCCCTTGTGCGTCTCCTCTGGCTCCAAGCCTGGGAACCCTACACCCTGCCTGTGTCTCTTCTGCCCAGCTATTGGCTGTCAGCATATTTATACACCAACCAGAAATAAGTTGGGGATAAGGTCACATAGTGTCACTTGGGTCAACCAGGTCTTAGGGGCCTACACTTAGCATTATAATACATAGCATCAGGCCAAACCTCAGAATAACTCTGTATTCTTTTGTTGTTGTTGTTGTTGTTTTCTTTTCTTTTTTTTGGTTTTTCGAGACAGGGTTTCTCTGTGTAGCCCTGGCTGTCCTGGAACTCACTCTGAAGACCAGGCTGGCCTTGAACTCAGAAATCCACCTGCCTCTGCCTCCCAAGTGCTGGGATTAAAGGTGTGCGCCACCACTGCCCAGCTTCTAGTTCTTTTTTTTTTATCATTTCTTTCCTGATGCTGAGGTGGAGCCCAGGCCTTGTATATACTCTGCTCCTGAGCCTTCTTCCCCTCGATCTTATAAGCTTCAGTTGGTTTGAGTCTCATGTAGTCACCCCACTGCTTGTGCCTGGATGTTCAGGTATTTTTAAATAGTTTGTGTTCCTTCAATGCGTAACTGTCCATCAGTGTGTTTGGAGTGGCCGTGTGGTGTCAGGTCTTTGGAGTAGGATTGTTTGACCAAAGGATAAGTGTGTATGCAGGCTTTTTGCTTATGTTTTCTATATGTTCCTCCCCAACTCCAGTATCACACAGTTGTCCATTTCTATCCATAGTATGAAGTATTGAAGGTACCTGAAGATACCTGAAATACAAATTATGACGTGTAACCCTCTCAGTAATATTTGGGCCCTGATGCCTTGTGACTGTTCTGTTCCAGTCCCTTACAATTAATGATGGGGTTGTGGTTAGGTAGCATGGCTTAAGCTAAAGGTGGCCACTGGCTGGCTAACTTCGGACAGTTCACTTTCACAGTTTCACCCATGCCCCTTGCCTGTAGTAGGAGATGGGTTGTGGAGATGGTGGAGATATATGGTAACATCTACCTGCAGACGCCTTAGGAGACTGAAACTACTTAGTCCAAGGCTGGTATGAGAAGCCCCCAGTCTGTGCTTCTCACCTGAGCTTTCGTGGCCTCTGACATGGCCTCCTACGGTTTCACCTTGTATCTGCCACCCTTGTCTGTGGATAGTTCCTGCTGGAGGGAAGCCTACATCTTTCAGCCCATGTTTCTTCTTCTGTTTTATTCGTTAAACATTTTGTTGACTTTCTCCATAATTAAAATAGACTAAACCATATTTTTTTTTCAAAAGGAGCAAAAATTTTAGAGCAAAGACTATCAACTACCATTAACCGTGAATGAATGGAATTCATCCATTAAAAACTCATTGTATCTTACCAGATGTCTATGCCGTCACTTCAGCCAATGCAATAGTGCCATTAGACTGTTTCCTAACAACAGATCCCAGCACATTACCCACCAGGTTACCTCCCCAGCCCTTGCTTTAGTTCTTTGGTTGTAGAAGTCAACCAGGGTGGCACAGTGTGACCCTGTCTCAAAAAGCAACTGCCACCACCAACAAAAACCCAAGCCAAACAGAGCTATGCTACATATATTTCAAAACTATTTATATTTGATGTGAACATATATGCCTACTCTACATGATCCATGTATGTTGAGAAGTGTTTGTATTTTCTATCTTTTCAAACTGGAGTATGTAAAATATACATTCTTAAAACTCCTTTGGCAGCAGTACAATATGTAAGGACGAAGCTTGGCTTGAAAGAACAAGTGAGATGTACTCAGGGCTTTAACATTTCTCTCTGACTCCCCTTTTTGTGTAATAACAAAAGTGGCATTTAACAAAGTCAGGTTTGAACTTGGCGAGCGTTGAGGGAAGAGTAATGAAAAAGACAATGAAAATCATTAGCGCAAACATCACGCCCGTGTCTCCCGCAGGCCGCACAGTACAGTGTTTAAAACAGCAGCCATTCGGTCTCAGCCATTTGAAAGGATGATCTCCCCTCCTGTACTTAAAAGCCTGTACATCTGGTGTGAGTTTCCAACCAAAGAATGTCTACATTCAATGTCACTGCTTGCCTTTGTTCTGTCAGAGTCCAGAGTCGAGAAGGAGGTTATCTTATTCATTTGTTATCAAGCTTCTTATTCTTTTTGTTTCTCTCATCATGCCTAAAGTAGTTTAAAAGTATAAAAAGCTGGCTGGAGATATGGCTCAGTGGTTAGGAGCACTGGATGCTCTTCCAGAGGTCCTGAATTCAAATCCCAGCAACCACATAATGAGTTGTAACCGTTTATAAGGAGATGTGGTGCCTTCTTCTGGCCTCAGTGGGCCACTCAGACATTAAATAAAAAAAAAAGTACAAAATACTTACATAAATCTGGTTAGATTGAGTGCAAAAATACCTATAGTATTTCAGACTTAATGCTTCTCCTGAGCCTCTCCTGCTCCTTGCTGAGGCCTTGGTAGGAAGCCTCTCTGCCGCAGGTCTTCGGGTATTTTCAGATCAACTATGGCTGACCATACTCAGAAACACGGCTCTCTTGCTCTCCAGTGGCCTATGCCTATGCAGTCTATCTTTTTAAAATCATATTTATTTCATATGAATTTGTATATGCGAGTGTTTGTGTATGTGCGGGAGTACATGTGTGCCCGAGCACACATGTGGAGGTCAGAGGACAGGTCGTGGGAGTTTGTTTTCTCTTTCCATCACGTGGGTCCCAGGAATGGAGTCAGGTCGTTGGCCTTTACCCACTGAGTGATCTTACTAACCCCCATGCCCTCTATCTTGGGTTGCTTCTAGTGACCTTAGATGTGGGAATTGTTTAATAGGATTGTGAATATGCTTATTCCCATAATTCCAGGGGGCTGAGAAATGACAGGGCACCCACCTGTGGCTGTGTCTCCACAGAAACAAGGAGAAGCCGTTTGAGCACAGGACTTTGTGACACAGGCTCTTGTGTCAAGAAGCACAGACTTGAGGGACAGTGAAAATGGAGTGGACGCCTAAGTGGCTGTGTCCTTGCAGTGTAAACCACTTCAGTGATCCTGTCAGCAGTGACAATGCACAGAGTAGAAGCCAGCAAAGTAGCCATTTGTGCACGCGTACACACACACACACACACACACACACACACACACACACCTATTCTTAAGCTCACCAAGAAAGACATCCAGCAACGATAAACAGAAACACCTAGAAACACCTAGAAGATGAAAGGTACTTGGTTGGGAATTTGTGGATATCAGAGACCCCAGGAACAGTGGCACCAACGTTCTATCTTAGCTACAAGTGACTTAAGCTTGGTTAACTTACTAAGTAAAAGAACAGACCCAGACAGCAGCGTTGCTTGCAGCATGAACGACTGAAGTGTTAGAGGCCCTTGAGTGATTCAGCAAGCTCTGGATGCTGGGGGATGCTGGGGGATGCTGGGGGATGCTGGGGGATGCTGGGGGATTCTGGGGGATGCTGGGGGATGCTGGGGAGCGTGTTTCAGCTGTACTCAGAGGCTTGCAGCTTTCTTCCATCAAGCTTCTGAGTGGAAGGAGTGGAAACGTGAGTGGCCGTGTGTACCCTGAAACAGTCCAGAAATGCCTTGTCAGCACATCGGTGCCAGCCGCACGTGCCAAAAGTACCCTGAATTTACTCAGAATACCTGGCTCTGCTTTCAGTAACATTAATCTTCCTTTGGTATTTGAGTCATTCTGTCAGTAATGCAAAAGAAAATAGGCAGCTTGTTTGAAGCCTTCTGTAAACGGGGGATGAGTTCATACTTGCACTGGCTCATGGCAGAAGTAATTAGGAGGGCCTGTGGGAGGCTCCTGGGTTCCTCTACTGTGTCTGTGCCCCAAAATGAGAAACCCCAAATTCCAGTTGGATTTGAAGTACCTTTTATCTTTTCATTAGTGATGATAGATTAAATATATATTAAGAATTTAGACATCCTTTGACGTCTTTCAGTAAGAAAGGAGAAATAATATAGACATGTGAAGGATAAAGTAAAAAACAACCCAAGGGAAGTTTGAAATTAGGAGGGAATCTGTTTTATTTCAAAGACTGAGTCATTTAGAATTTCCTCGGTATCTTTGGAAATTTAGGTTCTGTGTAATTAAAGATTTTGAACATTTGAGGTACTTAGGCACTTAAATACCTTCTTGATGGATGCTTTTGCTGAAATGTGTGTTATAGAGGTCGTGTCTTCAGTACTGTGTCCAGCAGGTGGTGAGGCTGTGTTCACTGCCATGCCTGGTGCTGCCATCCTTGAGTGGCAGAGGGACAGGCAGCCTGTCCTGTTAGTCCCCTTTCCTTAAGGACTTGCCCCTGTAGAATTTACTCACAGGCAAACTCTCAGATGGGTGACCTGGACACTGGACACTGTAGTTACGACAGCCCAGTGGTGGCCAGATCTGGAGACAGTGGCAGTAGGGAGGGATTGAATTGTTAATAGTGAATCCACCTTGTGTACCCTGTGTTCTCTCTCTGTCTCTGTCTCTCTCTGTCTCTCTCTTTCTGTGTTTGTGTGTGTGTGTGTGTGAGTGTGGTGTGTGTCTCTGTGTCTATGTGTGCGCACACACACACACGGCTTTTGAAAAGAGAACTGGAAGAGAGCTTGCTCTGTGTGCACTCCCATCTCATCTCGGGAGCCTGAGCTTTCTTACCGGCTCCAGTCTCTGTTCTTCTCCAGCCTTAGGTGCTTTTGCTGTTGAGGAAAAGACGTTCTAAATTTACTAAATTCTTTCCTCATCTCTAACTTGTGCACAGAAGCCACCAGAGAGTCTCACTGTGGAAAACAGTAACTGTCTTTGAAACCCACTTGACCTTCCTGTGTCTCCTGAGACATCTCTCCCCAGCCTCTTTGACATTGTCTCCTGGTGCATCTTGACCCATCTCACAAGCATTGACTTACCTTTAACACTTGCCTCTGTTCTGGCCATCTGTGCGTTCTCAGGGGCAGTGCTTGTGTGAGCAGCATGACCTCTCTTTTGAGCGGGCGCCTGTTGACCTGTCTTTTGAGCGGGGGCACCCGCATATGTTCTGGCTCACTTGCCATTCCATGAGCATTAACACCTTGTCCTGACCTTACTGCTTATTTTCTCCAGTTTTCCCCATTTGCTGTTTACTGATGGTAACACCCAAACAGAGAGCCTGAGAATCGCCCTAATGTCCTTCCTTTACTTTGTAAGGTCTTGATATGGAGCTAACGTTGCCGTAATGTGAACGGTGGCCACACTTCTGCCATGTCCACATTTTGCAAATACATCCCTGAGTTGGCAGAGTCATTCCAGTTGGGCTTGGGAGGACTTCATGTATGTAGACAGTGTCAGATTCCTTGTTAAAATGGTGGACAGATACTCCAGTTACTCCTGTGCACTGCTGATACTGTGTTTATGAGTCCATAGGAAGCTCATTCGACAAGGTTTGCTGTGTTCAAAACTGGTGTTTGACTTGTAAATTTGAAGCTGAATTATCACTGTATAACTTCATAGGGCCTATGGTGCTCATTTGGTTTTTGCTTTATATTTTGTTTAGTCTTTTAAAATAGCATTTCACATACACACAAAATAGAGATACCTTTAATGTGGTTTTAGTTTCTTATATATCAAATAACCGCTAGATTAATGGCAGTTAAAGAGTTTTGTACATGTTTCATGACATGCTGCATCTGTCATGTACTTTAATTTGATCCACCCGCTGGTTGAGTGCGCTGGAGGCTGCCCCTCACTGGTTCTCCCTGAGACTCAGACAGAGTTTAAGCATGATTTCTCCTTTTCTGAAAGCAGTAGGGCTAAGCATTGTATGTGTGGACATCTCCCCCTTTATTAGGAGCCGAATTCCACAATGTTTTTGTGTGCACAGTGGCTGTTTATGATGGGCAGTCTTGTAGGTTTCCTGTGCCATTGCTTGGATTATGGAGGTAACTGCGTTGAGATTTAAATAGAAGTCATGTTTCATAATTGTAGTCAGTGGAAAGTATTTTTGTTGTTGTTTTTTTGAGATAGAGTTTTATTGTGTAGCCTTGGCTCTCCTGGAAGTCACTCTATACACCAGACTGGTGTCAAATTCACAGATATCTGCCTGTGCCACCACTGCCTGGCATGGAAAGTAATTTTTAATGTAACCTTCCAAAAAATGGCTATCTTTCGGCACTAATCTCTGTTACCTGAGTTTCTGTTCCCTGAAGGAGGGCTGCCATCTGAAGAGCGTTCCAACCAGTAATCGGTGTTCTCTGTCTCTTGCAGTGTAATGAAACCTCATTCTTTTTTGAAGCTCGGAGCAAAACTGCTTGCAAGCACCTCTGGAAATGCAGTGTGGAGCACCACACATTTTTCAGGTATGTTAATGGAACGTTTTGTCTTCTGTTGATTTTCTTGACAAGTATTCTGTTCCATGAATGTAGAAATGTTTCCTTAGTTTACTCAGCTCCTCGGCCTCTTGAGTGCATTAGTGCACATCTGTGCACATATGTATGTGTACGTCGATGTTCACACTTATGTTCAGATAGATCTTCACTCACACTGTGAGAAAGACTCAGGGATGGTTTTTAGAAACTTTATGTAAAAAGCTCAGAATTACCTAGCGTCTGTGTGACATGGGTGGAAATTCGGTGCTTTGCTGTGAATGGACTGAAGATGAGATACCTTTGGGGTATCTCAGTGCAGATGGGGTAATCCTCCTGTCTCTGCCTCCCACATACTGGGATTGTAGGCATGTACCATGACACATGGCTCTGTAGGTACACTTTCTACATTATTACAGTCTTTATTATTATTATTGTTGTTGTTGTTGTTGTTATTGTTGTTGTTAATTGTTTTATGGCCTGTGTCGTGAAGTTTAAATCAAAACAAAGCAACGTCAGCTGATAACACCTTGTTTATTGACTCAAGATTGGCTTCTTCCCCTTATTCCCAAACTCTTTATGTGGAACAGTTTTCTCTGTATTGGGAATATCACAAAATGACTGCTAATCCTCTAGGCACAAGCCTTCTATACCAGCAAGGGAGGCAGAGGCAAGAAGATCTCTGAGTTCCAGGCCAGCCTGGGCTACGTAGTGAGGCCTTGTCCTTTGTACAGTTTGTACAAGCCTATTAGAGGAGAGAAGTGAGCCAGAAGTCTAAGACTTCTCACATTCATTGGCCCAGGATCTCTCCATGCTGGTGTCTGTTCAGAGTGCCCTGACATGGAAAATATTGGAATATATTGTACAAAATGGAAAATACTGGAATACATTGTACAACATGGAAAATGCTGGAATATGTGGTACAAAAAGAGTGACCCAGCACCATCTAATGTGATTAGCTGCCATCTATCCTTCACATGGGTAAATTAGAATGGTGACAGAATTCCCAAGAAAATAAAAGAAAGAACATGGTAAACTGCCATTAGCCTTTCCTAGAGAATGTCAGAAAATCTGAGTATTTGATGTTTATGCACTTAATATTCCAAAGTGAGTTGTGTTTCAAATTGAGCTAAATGTAACTGGTTGCAGTTCTTGATCTGGACACATGGCTCCGTTGTTCAGGGAGCTTGCTGTCCTATAGAGCATTTTCAGAACTCAGTGTCAGGCAGCTCACAACCGCCTTTAGCTCCAGATCCAGGGTATCTGATGCCCTTTTCTGGCCTCCGTGGGTACCTGCACTCACATGCACGTACATGCAGGCATAAACACACACACATAATTAAACATAAACTTTAAAATAATTGCTGACTCTTTTCTTCCTAGCATGTAGAATACGGAAAATATTTTGACTATCTCTATGAAATAGTTTCCTGTATAGCTTTGTGTTCATATATTGTATAAGTACTAGTATTTACAAGTCTTTGGTTTTCTTTTTTTAAATTAACTAGAATGCCAGAAACAGAGTCAAATTCATTATCAAGAAAACTCAGCAAGTTTGGGTCCATAAGTTATAAACATCGGTACAGGTAAGTGACATTTCCCTGCTTGGGGTTTGTGTATGTAAATAGGTTTTTAATTTAGTTACCTGCATACAGACATAATGAAATATGTGAGTTTCGTCCTCCAGCCGTGCCAGTGTGCCGTATAAATAAATCTTTCCTGACAGAAATGATTTTCCAGTTTTAAATGTATTTTACATCTCCATTAGCTATATTAAAATTACAGGCTTTCAGAGCATAGTAGATTTTATAAATTCAGGATTTCATTTTGTTGTAATTATCAGTTATTTTCAATTATGTTCTGTGATTATAAAACAAAGCAGATATTCTGGATTGTGACTGACTGGTTGTGATGTTAGGGTATTCAGTGGATCCCATATTGAACACAGCATATCATTTATATTCTACATCAAAACATGTCTTTACATACAGAACTTACATAAGTATAAAACCTGCTTATAGTACTGCTAATTACATATTAACCTTGTTTAGTGTTAAACCATTGTTGTTTAATGCGTAATATTGCTTCTGTTAGTCATCACAGTCTTCTGTGCTATTACCTACAGGTTCAGCCTGTGGAGAGAAAACTTTGACCACCATGCAGCTAGGTGCTTAATTCTTTCTTCAATGCCCACCTTAAAAGTGGGACTGAGCTCTGTATTTTGAAGAAGCATTTGTTTTAGTTGAGTTCCTTCTGTTCAGTGGAGAGCTGTGGTGTGTGAGGAATGTCTTTAGGGCTCCCGATATAGAAAGACTCAGTTGGAACCACACTGCCATCAAAGAGATGCAGTATGACTCAGGCAGAGAAGCAAGCCGCCAGACCTGGGGAAGCCAAGCAGGGTGTAGAAACACCACCTGGGGATAGGAGGCTACTCCCTCTGCTGATAAGGGACATCAGTGGGTGAAATACTTACATGGGAGATTTTAAAAAGAAAGTTGGGTTTATAAGACTATGGTATGCCAGATCTTAAGTCTTCTCTTTTAAGGACCCATTTTGAAGTGTCAAATCTGAGAGACAACCAGTAAGAATGATCAACAGTAGATGTCCAGTATGTCCTGTTAACATGGTATCTAGTAGGGTATTTACTCTCTTATTGGCTAAAAAAAAATGTATCATTTATTCGAGGTACTTCTGTTTGTATGAAGGTTTTTGTTGAGGTGTAAATATTTAGCCTTTGGCTTTGCAGAGCTCTTCCTTAGACAAGAATATGATCATGAGATATTTAAGAAAATAGTACTTACTTTTATTCTAAGAAGAATGGGTAGTAACTAGTATTTGTGCTGTTTTTCCAATCATGGTATTGTCAAGGCTAGAGAGAACACACTTAAATCTGTCTCCTTGTCAACTGACTGCAGCTAGTGTGAAGACATCTGTCTTATTAGTGTTTAGATGATTAAAGTTATAGTCGTGCTGTTTAACACATGCTGGAGGTAGCTGGCTTCTGCAAATGTAGCCACACCTGATTCCTCAAATGTATTGAAATGCAAATATTATGGCTAGTGAGAATCACCATTAGAAATTATTTTTATTGGATTTTGCATATTAAATAAAATTTTTCTCCAAGAAAGCAATTAAAGGTAACCTTTGCAGAAATTGGACGCTCGGCTAAATCTGCTCGGATTTCATGGCTAATGTTAACTGCCTGTTAAATCTTAATGAGACCCAAATCTATTTTTGTGTAGGAAGCACTGACTTTAATGCCACCTGTGGGAAAGAGGTATTTCATCTGTCTGGTCAGAGGTCAGGCAGGACAGGTCTCTGATTGCTGGGTGTTCACCAATGTAGGCTGTTTAGTGACAAGAGTTGGCAAACTAACATCCTTTTAACCAGTATCATGTGTCTGGCTCTTTGTTAAAGTAATCTGGAGATACCCTGAAATAGTTCTGGAGTACAATAGTCACTTCTTGCAGGTTGTGAGATGGAGGTAAAGGAGCCATGTCCCAGGAGCATGTGTGTGTGTGTGTGTGTGTGTGTGTGTGTGTGTGTGTGGTTCTTGTAGGGGCCCTTGTGCTGTGTATGTAAATAATGGAAAACAGGCTTCCAGACTTTACTCTCACTTCTGTCTTAGGGCTTAAAAAAGGCCAGGTTGATTCTTGTATCTCTTAGGAAAATTAAAAGTTGCAGGAATTTCATAGTAGGCCTGAAGCATAGGAGCTCTCAGATTTCACGATGTGGACGAGACCCCGTTCTCAGAATCTTCTCCTCGGTGTCAGGTGCTTTCCAAGGCACTGCTCATTTGATCTGCATGGTGGCCCAAAGAGGTATCTCAGTTATAGAATAGTTACGAAGGGAAGAAAAACTACTTAAGAAGGGAAAGCCAAACATTTTTAAGTGATGTGGGACAGTCAGGTCTCAAAATTAAATTGGGAAGAAGACTGAGCTGAAGTCTGCCGCATTGATTCTTTTGATTTTATTTTGAGGAACCAGTAATCTAAATGAAGATTGATTAAATCTGACTAAGTATTTTGTTACATGTTGATATCTCCTTTTTAGAGTCCCTTGAAAATTAGCTTTCCCCCTTATCTGTTGCTAAGCTCCTTGAAAGGACAAGTTGCAGGAATTTCATAGGAGGCCTGAGGAGCGGAGTCCTCTCTGTAGGCCTGAAGCATAGGAGCTCTCAGATTTCATGACGTGGAAGAGACCCGGTTCTCAGAATCTCCTCCTCGGTGTCAGGTGTTTTCCAAGGCACTGCTCATTTGATCTGCATGGTGGCCCAAAGAGGTATCTCAGTTATAGAATAGAAATTGGAGTGCTCCCCTGGGAAAGTAATTAAGCTAAGGCCCGAGAACAGTAAATCTGGAATCTGAAGGCCATGTAACTTTCCCCGTTTGCCTCTCTGTAACTTTGATGCTGAAGTAACTGTGGCTTTGCCAGCCAGAACAGAGAAGACACAATGCTAGGGTGAGGGGGGCACAGAGGTGGGGTACTTCATAAGTGCATACCATCACTAGAAGCACAGAGAAAAGAGGTGCAGTGTAGTGTAGATGAGAGAAAGCATGCTGTAGAGGTTTAAAAACAAACAAACAAACCTTCAAAGATGAAATGTCTAGGAAAAGGCAGCGCTGAGTTTTCCATGGGGCTTGGAGTTTGAAATTAAACAGCTAAGTGTTCTGTTCCTCCGTGTCTGCAGCCTGCTCTGTACTGACCAGACGGGGAGCCTGAGGCCAGTTCCAGCCCTGGGCTTTGCGTAGCCTGTAGTAGATTAGCTGATGTTTCTGGACCTTAGTCTTATTAATCTTGGGATGTTATTTTCTTATTACTTTGTTCCTGAGAGAGAAACTATGAAGAAAAATTGAATAAGAAAGTATAATCTCATTATAAAATGTCCCAGTGGTCTGCATATTTAGTTATATTTTTATGACAAATGGTTTTTCCTCTGTGCAGTGAGGTATACACTGTCCAAGCCTTTTTGACACTAGATAAAATCTACAGGAGGTGGTCTTACAATATTCATGTTCTAAATAATAACGGAGAATGTCTTGTCTCTCTATGGAATTTTTAATGCTTTTCAGGAAAAGAGCCTGTGCACATGGCCTCCGAGCTGGATGGGGAGTGATTTATTTTGGTTTGTAGTTTCAGAGATTTCAGTTGAAGGATAGCTGGGTCCATTGCTTTAGGTCTTTGATGGAAGCATCATGGAAGTGGGAGTGTGGGGTGGGACACACTGATGAGCTCATGCTAAAGAGGAAGGGGGCGGGAAGGGAAGAAGAGAGGGCTCAGATAGATCTGGGTCCCGATATGTACACATTCACTTGAAAGGCACCTCGGTTCACCTGCTTCCTGCAGCTAACCCCCACCTTCTAGCAGTCTGTTGGGCCATAACTAACCAATGGATTAATCCACTGCTGAGGCTATGGACCTCACAACCCAGTCACCTCTTATTCGGAGCCACTGGTTGGAGGCTAAACAGTCAATATGTAAGACTATGTGCGTGTGTGCGTGCGTGTGTGGGGGGGGGGGGGAGGGAGGGAAGGAGGGGAGAAAGAAGCTTAGGCTCCAAGTCCTCACAGGATCTCTGGAGGGTCGGGCCTGTGTTGGCTTCCAGACCTGTTCTCTTTACCTGGACACGTGGTTTGTTAAGCGAAGAGATATGATAAATGACTGACTGTGCCCAAGAGCTTAGAAAAAATCCACTAATATTGATACTTTCTCACTTGCTGCATGAGCGTGAGACAGTCTTGTCTTTACCCCTTGCATGGTCCCCCCACCACCACCGTGACTTGTCTAGTTTTTGGCTGTGGACCTCAAGGCCATCAGTAATGTCTGTTTTTAGCCCATTCCTCCCCTGAGCCCATCTTTGATAAACCTTCCCTCCCTCTGGTCCCTCAGCAAGCTCTTCTTCTCAGATGCTATAATTCCCTGCCTTAGTCTAGTGACACCTTCTTGGTAGTAGTATAATGGACATCAACTAAAAACCTCCGAATGCTTACGGCCTGTTGAATCTGTGTTGTTGTTGTTGTTTTTCTTTTTCTTTGCAAGACACTCTGGCTGGACTGTGTTTAACTCCAAGGCCATACGGTTTTACTTTTGCTAATCAACGTGTTGCATTTTCAAGTGGCAGGACAGCTTTGCAAATGAGCCGAGATCTTTCTATCCAACTTCCCCGGCCCAATCAGAACGTGGTGAGAAGTCGAAGCAAGACGTACCCCAAGAGGGTAGCACAGACTCAGCCCGCTGGTGAGTAGTCTCGAACCCCAGGACATCCAAGTGGTCTAGCATTTTCTTTTAGGCTGGTGTGTGAAACGCGTTCAGGTGGTGACTCAAGTTATGCAGTCCTTTTATTTTGAGCACACTAAACGCATGTTTGTATGTGTGTATGTATATGCTAACATTTTGTATGTGAATGAGGCTGCACACATGGCATTTCGCATGTGGAGGTTGGGACAACCTTGGGTGTTGGTCTTCGCTTTCTGTCTTGTTTGAGACAGGGTCTCTTTCTGGTTGTTCATAGCTGCATATACCAGGCTTGCCAACCTGTGACCTTCTGGTGATCATCTTGACTCTGTCTCCCATTTTACTGTAGGAACAAAGGGTTATGGGTGCACTACCACACCCAGCCTTTCCTTGGGGCCAGAGGGTTGTGACTCAGGTTCTCACACGTATACTGTGTATACTGCAAACGCTGTGGCCATCCAGCCCTCTCCGCAGCTCCAGTCTCTCTGCTGCTAACGCTAGAAATGTTGGCTTGATTCTGGAAAGTTTCGAACAATTAGTAATTACTATTACTTAACATTATTATTGTTATTTTCTGTATTTTGGAGGAATGCAAAATATAGCTCAGACTTGCCTAGACTATGTACACAAAGCTGGCCTTGAACTCCTCATCTTCCACCTCTACCGCCCAAGCGCTGGGATCAGTAATAACCAATGAGCAGGTGGAATAGTCCCTTGAATAGTTTCCTACGTCTTCCTTAATGATTAAACTTTGTTTTTGGAGGAGTTTTAAGTGAATAATTTACCAATTTAGTGCCTCTGAGATTGAACCAAAATAACTTCTAATAAAGGGTTTTTTTTTAAAAATATAATAAAGCATTGTTGATATAATTGCAAGGAGCCCAGAACAGCTTTTTATAATTACTGTTCTTTATTTGTATTATGAAACATAATATGGAAGTACATGAAATCACAGATGCACATACATACTTGATTATGGGTATCTGTATGCGTGTGACGTTTAGCCACAGTAGCAATGCTCAGAATCGTCTACGGCTCCCTAGTCATACCATCTGCATCCCGTCTTCTGGGTCAGAGATCGTGTTTAACTCATGGTAATTATTTACTCTGCTTTGTAACTTTGCTGCATGTGAAGCCTTTTTCTGAGCACGTCTAATTGTATGTTTTTAATGTTGTGTGAATAGGCCATGGGATGTGGTCTTGGTTCTTTGTATCAGCTTTGTATAGAGCACTAAGGGCTAAGTATGCACCCTGATGCTTATCAGTTTTTTCTATGTGGGTGTTGGTGGACATTGTGTTGTTTAGCTATTTTATATTGCTAATATATACTATGTCTTTAATAAACCCACCTAGTCAGTCAGTTTTAGTGTTTGGTACTCAAAGCTCACAGGAGTTTCTTGCCAAACACCTCTCCAGGCCTTGTGTGGTCCTCTCTGAGCCCTCACACATGCAGCATCTCCTTCCAGCCTCATCATAGCCCTGCAAGGCAGCGCACTGATAAAAGCACATTTCTTTTTTACAGCAGAGGAAAGCATGTCCTAGGAGATATAAGGAGATAGGGAGAGGGCTTTCTATTTATGGACAGAAACTCTGGAGTCTACTATATTCTTTGAAATAAGTTGTTAAGAACCAACATCTAGCCTTTGTGTGAGAGCTGGTGCCGCCTGCCTGACTGCCTGTCTGTCTGTCTGTCTCCCACCTCTTTCCTTTGCTTCCCTTCCCTTTTCTTTCCTTCTTTTCCTTCCTTCTTTTACTTCTTTCTAAGACAGACCCTCTGTCTTTTATAGCCCGGCTGTCCTGGAACTCACTATGTAGACCAGGCTGGCTTTTGGCTCAAAGAAACCTGCCTGACACTGCCCCTCAAATGCTGGAATTAAAAGGGATTTGCCACTGAGCCCGACTTGATGTAACACTTGACACTCACTGCTTCGTTCTGTCCTCACACCAAGCCCATGAAGGAAGTGAGTGAGTTTGTTGTGTGATTTCCTGGATATAGGAGTGGTGCCTGATTTACCATTGCTAAAGTCAGTCTAATCTGCCTGACTTAGGTCTCCTCCTCCCATTAGTCTCGAAGACACAATCCTTTATAACGATTCTGTAGTGGTGAAAATAAACCACAAGTTAGATTTGCTGTAAGAGTACCTTGCTATGACCCCCATTTCACTGAAAAGGACTGTACGATTCCAAAGGCGGGTCAAGTTTACTGTGGAAGGGGTCCGCTGTACCCTGATTTTACTGCTTACCATGAGTCCGGTGAGACAGAACACACAGAGACAGTCACATGACATGGATGTATTACTTACTACTTAAGTAGGGCGAGAAGGGTAAGAGGGCCTAGCATCCCCTGTGAGCTGCTGTCTCAGTGCTTAACGCAGCTTCCCGGGGCAGGTAGAATCTGAACTGATCTTTCTTCACTCTGCCACACCCGAGGGACTCCAAAAGGCAATGTAGCTCTTGTATTCTGTACTCACATGGCCTGACAGGCATCGAGTGTTCGGGATGAGGAGAAGATCTCAGCTGTCCTTGGAAGAACTTTTTCTGACTCACTATGTCACCTCCCCTGGGAGCCACAGGAATAAGGGCTGGGTGTGTCCGATGCTTCCTAACTCAGCCTATGACATTTCCTACATATTTAACAGTTAGTTTTGAAAAGTGCGAACAAGGAGAACTGGGCTAGTCCAGTCCACCCAGAGAGCTTTTCTACAATTACATAGTAATTCAGGTAAGTCAGTGTCTCAGGCATAAACTTCCAGTTTGTAACTGCTGGTCTTATGTTTTATTTTATTATAATTCTTTTTTTTATGTGAGGTGTATGTATTCCCATTGTGCTGCCTGTCCCGTGTTTATGATTAATAAGCAAACGTCCTCTTTTTATGTTTCTTTTGTCACTTTTTAAAACTCACTGAGTCTAAGGAATGTGCTCATATGCATGTGCATGTGGGATCACCCACTGAGCAAGGACTGCTTTCCAGTGGATGCACTCCTGAGAAAGAAGAGTGGTGCTGGCCTCCTAAGTTGAAGTGAACATCTGAAGAGCGTTCTCTAGTCCTTACACTCAATCATCACTGTGAACTTTCTTGTTCAAGCCCCTGCCCCCAGACCCTGTGGAGGAGGACCATCTCTGTAAAGCTTCTCTGAGAGAGACGGAGTCAGATGGATCTACAATAAGGCCTCCTAGGCTCAGAATCCCAACCAGAGACTCCATCTTGTCAGCAGCCTGCATCTCTCCTCCCTCACTGGTTCCCCCAGCTCAGCCTTTCTCTCAAATCTCAGTTGCTAGGACTCAGTCATTACTAACTGGTTAGGAAAGAAATAGTTCTCATTTGATTTTTTATTTAAACTAGGCTGGGATACAGTGCTTTGGTAAAGTGTATCAGGGCCCTGGATTTTATCCCTAGAGTTGAGGGGGAATAGCTTACAAATTTTCACTGGCTAAAGGAAACAATAGTACTTCTTTAATAAATAACCTTGCTATAGTTATTTAAAATATTTGAAAACTTTGACAAAAATAGCAGAAACTGAATCTCCCCCTGCCCCCCGCCCCAGTATTGGGTATTGAACCTGGGTGCATGCTTTACCACTGATCTATATCCCCAGGTTTCTTTCTAATTTTTATTCTGAAAGATTGGAGGAGTGGCTTAGTAGAGTGCTTGCTGCTCTTCCTGAGGACACAAGTTAGGGTTTCAGCACCTGTGGCAGGTGGCTCACAATAACCTGTAACTCCAACTCCAAGGCCACGTGCAAACACACCTACATATAATTAAAACATAATTTTTTTTAAAAAATGTATTTTTTTTTTTTTTAGGATCAGGATCTTGTTAAGTTTTCTGGCTGGCCTTGGGCTGTTCTACCAGACCAAGTGTAAAACTTTTTAAAATACAGAGTTATTGTTTTAAGACTCCTTGTGTTTGGCAGAAGTGGAGTTATAGGTTAGAGAAGACAAAGGTTCTTTTTATTGTAATAAGGCCGACTGTTGCTTTCTATGGATTGAATTCTTTTAACATGCTCACTGGGGTTTCAGAACTATGGTTTTTGGAATTATCAGCATATACTCCCACCTTGTCATGTCACAGTTTTGCGTAATTAATAGGTTGCGATAGACCAGAGAGGGTTAGTTCTTGTCAGTTTGCGATTTTAGCTTACAATGCACCTTTTGCTTTAGAAGATGTTCTTTTGTTCCTTTGGAAGAGAAAACAATTCAGTTTGATTAGATGACACGCCCTACTTCACCTACACCCCAGCTCTCTGAGTTCAGAGGACCTTGCATTCATCTCTCAGTCAAGAATAATAAATGTCTGGTAGCTTAAAGGTCATTGTGTTTAGAATCTGCCAAGCGTAGGCCTTGGCACCTCTATGAGGAAATACATTCCAGAGTCAAGACTCTGCACCCCATAGCCTGCTGCTCCACCCAGGAGAGTTCAGTGCCAGGGCAGGCAGCCAGAGCATTCCTACAGATCAGAGCTGCCTCCGTGGATAGAGCCCCAGTGTGTGGAGCTAGAAGGGAGGTAGCAGGCAGGAAATACGCATATTTTCACAGCCCTGTCTCTGATAAGGTCTTGGCAACACAGGCAGGTGGATTCTTGTCAGAAGTGTCTGCTGTAAATAGGCAGGAGGGATAATAGAATATTTAGATAGAACCCAGTTCAAGCAAGAAGAGTGACAGCATGGTCTCCCTTTAAAAAAAAAATTTAAAAAACTATTTTATGTGTATGAATGCTTGCCTGCATGTATGCATGTGTACCATGTGCATGCCAGGCATCCATGGTGGCCAGAAGAGGGCATTGGATTTCCTGCAGCTGGGGTTACAGAAGAGTTACAAGCTGCAGAATGGGTTCAGGGAACCAAACCCCATCCTCTACAAGAGCAGTAAGCTCACTGAATCACAGAGTCATCTCGTCAGGCCCCTGCCTTGCCTTTCTGTGATCCAGACGGTACTGCAGCGCCTGAGTCTTTCAGTGGGATATTTCTAAGAAGTTAAGTGTCTCCCCTGGGACCCACTGTCAGCAGCAGAGACTATTCCATCTTTCTTCTGGCTCTGTGGAAGACGCCATGAACACTGTACCCAAAATGATGAGTGCATCCTTGGGGCTGGGTGTACAAGCAGTTACTTCCTGGGCCATGGCGGCAGGAGAATAGGCCCACTATTTTTCATGAATCTTCTGGTGTTTTAGGAAGCATAAAACCTGGATATTTATGTATGCTTTTCAAAATTTAAAGTGTTAATGATTAATTTCATTTAGAAAAATTGAGCTAAATGAGTGGCAGATTTGGTTTGTGGACCACCTACCTCTTTGGGATCCCTGACTGGCAGAGTTAGGGAAAATGGTTGACCTACCCTATGGTCATAAGATACCTTCACCTGTCTTGTGACTCCCAGTGGGCTTCTTTAGTAACATCTGGGAGAAAATCCCATTTCCTTCCAAAATTCCATCACTCTTGGCACTAATACTTTGTTATTAGTAGGTTAGTCAGGGAGCCATGATGCCACACAGCTCTGGACCATAACCAACGATTCAACTGTGGATAGCTGTCTAGCATATCTGTTGTGCACATCAGGTTGGTCCAGCCAAAGCAGGAGAGATGGAGAAAGCTTTGATGCTGTGAAGACCACTCACCCACTGCAGTGTAGCTCTGGACAGCTGGAGTCATGTCAAGAAAAGCATTTATTGGACACTTGCTGTAGATACTCAGTGTGTTAGGTGGGAGTTGGTTGAAACCCAGCATAGCTTGTGGCCATCAGATCTTTTATGGTAAGGCAGAGAAAAGGGAAGCTGGGTGAATAGGGACTGGTGTTTCATCGACCCAAGGCAACGTGGATCCAGTAAATACAGGAAGGCAGATCTAGTAAAGATCTAGATTACTAGATCTAGTAATTTGGCCTCTGGTCCATGTCATTAAGCACGTAGTATTTTAAAGACACATAACTACCTTGAGCCTCAGTTTCTTCATCTGTCAAGTGATGATGTTTGCCCTGGCTCCTGGGTTGTTGTCCTGGAGACGGTGTTTCAAACAAGTTGAACATCTTCTTGGGCTTTAACAGGACCTGGGTACGCTTTAGTTTCCTCTGAGAGCCATCCATCATGTTTGACTTATACTTAGGATGGATGCCATCATACAAGGATAATAACATGACTGTTACTGAACTGTCGGAAGTAGAGAATGGGGCATGGGAAGAGGCCGTGTAAGTATAATGAGTCGGGATGGAGAAGGAACTCGGAGTCTTTCATGTCACTGAACAAGATTCAATGTTAAGAGAATTCAAAAGAAGAGGAGTTCAAGTCACACTGTTCAGTTTTCTTTCCTTTGTTTTTTGAGATAGAGTTCCAGGCTGGCCATGAACTCAATGTGCTAATAACACATTTAGACATTTTCTTCCTTATTGACTTCCTGCTTTTTAGAGTATGCTTTAGTCCAAGCTAATGTCTTTTAAATTGTGGTAAGAAAACACATGTTATGAAGGGTAGCATCTTTACAACATTGAGTGTAAGTTTGACAGTGCAAAGCACTCACAGTGTTGTGCGACACTTCCCTAGAATGGGTTCCTTTTGTGTCGCTCTCACTGAACACTCCCTTCCCCTTCTGCCAACACCTACCCCCCCACACACACACACACTTCAAGTGCACATTGTTCTCTGCCCCTCCTGGGACTTCCTATGACAGAATTGGAAATACCTTCTTACCACACATTTGTAATCGTCATTACCTGACGATTTTCAAGTTTCCATAATTAACCATTCCCTCTGTGCCTGGGGGCTTCCCTGCATGAAGGAATGAGTTGCTGGACCTACTGGGTTCATTTTCACATCAAGCAGACCTTAGAAAGAGAACAGAGAAGAAAGGATAGGGTGCAGAGAGGGAGAGAGCATTGTTGAGCCAACAGCACAGGGAGCCCAGGGCTCTGGATCAGGGAAGTCTTAGTAAGCTCAACAATGTTGCCTCTCTAAGTGAGCAGGCGGTGTTGTAGGCACACCTAATGACCTAAATACCCAGTAGTCAGAACCTGACCTAGGAATGCACACTGGGTCCAGTACGATGTATCCATCAAACGAAGTCTGAGAGCAGGGTTTGAATTTTTGTTGGTATGATGCCACAGCCCCATGACACTTGCTGTGGAATTCCAGCCTCCATAAGGGGACCGCCAAGGGAAGAGAATGCTGTTAACTAAGGTTTAGTGAGCATTCCTGTGTGCTTGGCTCATCGCGTGAGCTCTACACATGGTGTCCACTCAGTTCTTTTAGGAGACACTATGACCATGGGTAAGCTTTTAGGTTAGAAAGGGGGAGATTGGACTTCCCCGGGGACCACAGAGCCAACATGGCAGCCGTAGTATATAGAATGATCTCTGGAATACAGCATAAGCAGGAATTGGAGAGAGGACAAAGCAGCATGGCCCCAGTAATGACTCATGTGTTCCCGTTGTATAAAAAGACACTCAGGAATTGCAGGTGGGGTATACGTGTGCACACATATGCAGGTGGGCTGTATAACAAGCTGGTAACAGTAAAAACCTGTAAAGGGACTTGTTTCTGAGCAAATGGAAAATAGAGGAAGATCTGTTTTATTTGAATTTTATTTCATTGTTTGTGTGGTAATTTTTAAAAGTCCAGTAGATAATTGTCAGCAATATATTATGCTGGAAAAATGGTTTCAAACATACATACATTCCTCCAACAGAGAGTGTCTCAAAAGGCTCTGAGCCAAGGACACTGATCTAGAAAGCATGCAGTGTGATTCATAGAGCAAGTAACGGGACAGTACCAGACCAGCCTTACAGAACTGGAGTGCCAGCAATGTCTCCAGTGTCAAGAAGCCAGCGGAAAGAGGATGAAGGACAAAGGCCTGTGGGCTCAGAGAGGCGAGGGGATGTTACTGAGCAAGGTGGACTCAGGGCTCTGGGTCCAGAAATCCACAAGTTCCCAGCAAGTGACGAGCCTAACAATGTTCTCTCTGCACTGTGAGCAGAGCTGAGTCTTCAGAGGTGGGCGTAAGGGATCTCTGTGCCCGTTCACATTAGCCTCCTGTGAGAGGGGATTACAAACAGTGCACATGGAGAACTTGTCTGATTTCTGAGAAGAAAGAGGCCTTGCAGGGTCAGAGGTAGGACAGTGACTTTGTGTTGTAGATTAGGAGCCAAGACCAGAGGAGGTGGGGTGATTGCTAAGAGTAACCAGTTCTTTAGCTTGGAGGATGTCTGGATTAAAATCACGCAGGGCTGGGGACAGGAGAAGCTGAGTAGAAGGGGACTGGACATGACAGTGCTTACACCTGCTGGGCTCTTCAGGATTGTTTGTTTGTGTTTGCTTCTCCTCTCCAGGTCAGCCAAGGACAGGAAAGGGAAGACATTAGTGTTAATTCTCTTCCCAGGGCATTAGAACAAAGCACTCAAACCCTAAGCTGCTCTTTGGTGGCGGTGGAGATGGTTTCTAGAGATTTAACAGATGCTAACTTGGTTTTGGACAGAATGTGATTTGGGCTCTTCTTTCTTAAAGTGACTGTACTGAGATAAAGGCCAGATCTGAGTCTCCACTTTGTCTCCAGCCTGAGTGAATGTCAGAATGCGCTGAGGAGAATTTAGGTTGCTCGGTGCCTGGTTATCCAGTTCTTTCCCTTGGGAAAGCATGCTGTGGTATGTGAAGAAAAGGGAAGAGGCAAGGGGAGGAAGGTGTGTGGTTGTAAATAATTTCTGGTCTAACTGACCAGACCTTAGAGCACAGACTCTCACCCCATTGTCCATAAAACAAAGGATTTGGGTATGTAAACTTTAAGGACCCCTCTTCTCCCTAAAATCCTCTTGTATGTTCTCTGACTTACCTGACTCAGAGTTGGAAGGATCAAACACACACACACAAAAGATACAAAAACCTTTAGGAGAAGCAATGTTGTATGTGTGGTTTTTGCCACTTCAAAGACCTCATAGATTTGTGAAAACTATCGTCCCATTGTAAAATATATCTTTGTGGGGCTGGAGAGTTGGCTCAGTGGTAAAGAGCACTTGTTGCTCTTGTAGAGGACTCAGGTTCCAGTCTGAGTCCCTAGTGGTTACTCACAACCATGAGTAGCTCCAGCCTAAAGGATCTGATACTCTCTGCTGACCTCACTGGGCACCAGCACACACGTGGTGCCCATACATGCATGCCGGCAAAACACTCATGACAGAAAACAACTTCAGATAACAAGTATACTTTTTGTCTTTGGGAATATGTAGCATTTTATAGTCCAAAAGAACATTTTAGCAGATTCTTTAGACCCCCCTCAAAGATTAAATGAAATCCTTATTTCCAAGTTGAATATATCAGCTGTACTAACCTGTGTCCCCATATTACTTTTAAATTATTCTTTTAGTTGAAATTGACTAGATGACTGACATTTTGCCTGTTTGGTTAGCTCCTTATTAAAAATGAGTACTGTCCATCTGGGTGAGAACCAGGGAGAGAGCAACATTGCTCTGGGAGGCTTGTGACGTTTGTGTTTGCCTTTGACAGCTGTGTTCACACAGCTGTGGCCCCAACCCTTCTAGAACCTCCTTGTGCTTTGGAAGCCAGTGGTGGGACTGGCCGTGCTTGGACACTTGTTTGTTGTCAGGATTTATGGTACTGTGCCTTGATTTCAAGTTAGAAAAATGCTCTGTTAAACAAAATTCCAGTGCTCCCCACTTCTCCCCAGGCAGTGGTTTTAGAGCTGTTTGAAATTCTGTTTGGGGCATAGGTTTTCTGAAGCACATAGCACATGAGATTTACAGCTCTAGTTCACTCTCAGACTAAGTCTGCAGTGGATACATCTGCATGGCTCTGTTTCTCTTGGTTTTTGATTTCAGTCTGAGTCCAAGGTTGCTATAGCAGGTGCCGGGAGAGCTGAGGCAGGAGACAAAGGAACTGCATCCACTGCAGCCGCAAGTGCCCTGTTTGGCATGCGGTGTTTTTGGCTCTTTGCTTTTTCTAACTAGAGGGCAGATGGGACAGCCCTCTGTAAGTGTGGCCTTGTTTGTTGTAAGAATAGGGTATCTGAGGAACTCTCAGACCCCTCCAGAGACGTCTGATTAGAATGCAGTGGACTGGTCACTTAGCTCTACAGAGCCAAGCATCAGGGGCTGCGTTGTGGTCCCTTGTCCTGCCCTGGACAGCTGGATTGCAGAGAAAGGAAATTGGAGTTGGCCTTGAGAAACACTGAGGGATCCTACTGCTTTGAACACAGGGCAAGAGAGACTTTGTATAGGGTCTTCAGTTGTGCTTTGGAAGCCTTTTTAATCGGAGCTGGCTTTGTCACTGGACAAAAACGATCTTAGTAACACTGTAAAGGAGATAGCTTTGTTTCTTTCTTTTTAATTAACGAGGAGACCAAAACAGTTGTTTAAAAGCACTCATTCAAAGGTGAATAGACAAGAACAGACTCGGATTTGAATCCAGATCTTTAGGATGCTGCGAACATAATTTTTAAAAATCAGTGTAAATTAAAAAAAAAAAGTAAAACATCTAGAATTCTTGAAAATAGTCAAACTTGCTTTTCCCTCCTGTTACATGGTTTCTTATTTTGGCAGATACAACTTGCTTAGATTTGTTTGTTTGTTTATGTATGTGTGTAGAGGGAGCTGTGCCAGGGTATGCTATATGTGGAGGGTAGAAGATAAAATGTGGGAGCCAAGCCTCTTCCTCCATCACTGGATTCTGGGGATTGAATTTGGGTTCTCAGGCTTGGCAGCAAGCACCCGTACCTACTGGGCCATCTTGCAGCCCCTAGCGGATATTCTGCTGATTTATGAAAGGACAGCAAGTTGGTCTGCTGGAACTTGATTGGTACTAGTCCAGGCTGGTCTTGAACTTGTGCTTCTCATGCCTGACTCTAGAGTGCTGAACTCACAGAGCTGAGCCACCATGCTTGGACTGTCAAACCCGTTTCTGAAAGAAATGATCTAAGGTTTGGAGGATGGCATTTTACCAAGCAATTTCATGTCAATTGCCGTGAGCTCTGGGAAGTGTTTGTTCAAGGATGTTCCCTTTTGTTTACACCCTTCTCTGTTTGGCCTTGCAGCCTGCGTTCATTTGTGCTGTGTAAAAGATTTATGAACGTATGGTTAGTCTGATTAGATGTATTCTGGGAAACTACTGTGTACTTTCTTTCTGTGAGTTCTTGGCATTCCAAGCATAGCTACCCAAATTAGAAAAGCAAGGAAAACTGAAAACCTATTATCTGTTCACATTCAAGCCTTAACTTTACCACAAAAGACACCTGTTAGCTTCCCCTTCTCATTTAGCAAGAATTTATCGAGCACCTCTGTGGCATGTTGCATGGCACCTATTTCATGCAAGAAAATAAATAAATAATAATAACAAACAAACAAACATGGCGACTCATCTGTACAAGTTACAAACACAAGACTTTAGCACTTGTAAACGCTGTGCCAAGGACCTCCTATAAACTGTCTTATTTAATCTACTTGTTTACTGTATAAATGCTTGATGGTAGGTACCCCATTTTGCAGGCAAGAGATCAGAGATCAGGAGGTTCAAGATCATTAGATCAGCTAGTAATGGGTCAATCGGCAAAGATGAGAAACAGATCTGTAGATCATGTTTGGATGCTTAACCCTTACAGCCTAGAGGTATGGCAGACACAGTTAGGCAGGCAGGCAGGCAGGCAGGCAGACAGGCAGACACAGTTCAGGCAGGCAGGCAGGCAGGCAGGCAGGCAGGCAGGCAGGCAGGCAGACACACTTCAGGCAGGCAGGCAGGCAGGCAGGCAGGCAGACACAGTTCAGGCAGGCAGGCAGTGCTACCTGTCAGTGGGGCTTACTGAGAGGAGAGGGGCTGAAGAGATGACTCAGCAGTTAAGAGTGCTGGCCTCTCTGTCCGAGGACAGAGATCGGGATTCCAGCACCCCTGTGAGGTAGTTGTGCCTTCACTCCGTATACATCCTCAGACACATAAATAAAATAATAAAGTATAAAATAAAATAAAAGTCTACAACAACAATAACAAAGGCTGGGCATGATGGTTATACTTTTAATCCCAGCAGAGGGGGATGGATCTCGGTGAGTTCAAGGCTAGCTTTGGCTACATCTCAACAAACAACAGCAACAACAAATCCTTGGGAAAATCAAGGAGGATAATTTGGATGTGAGCTGAGGTAATCACTGATGAGAGAAGCTATTTTGAAGACTAGCATTGTAGGTATCCAGCTGGCCTATGCGGTTCCTAGGGTAGAATATTTAGGAAGGAAATGAATAAATTGTTTAAATCATCCATAGGGTCATAACTGAGGTGTCTACAATAAAATACAGGTTAGAAGGCAGAGGGCGTGGTTTTTGTTTGGTTTTTACTTTCTACTCCATGGTCCCTGTCTGTGTCTGTGTCTCTGCCTCGCCCTATGTGCCTCCCTCTGTGGGGGAAGGGTGGGGGATAGTTAGTTACACCTTGCTTCTGCTTTTTTCTTCAGCTCTAAATTGCCCTCCCCATCTGGGGTCGAGGGTCCTGACTCATTAGAAGAAGGGGAAATAGGTCACAGAGGATTTTAAGGCCACATGTAGCTTAGGTTGAATCAATTTTTAGATTTTTTTCCTGAAAGAAATCTGTCTATGGTAGTAGACATGCTGGCTCTTGTCCCCAGTGTGCCCTTTGCAGTAGCTCTTCCCATAGTGGACAAGGGAAAATCGAGCTGTTCTCCATGTGAAGCCTGTTGTCTCTGTGCCTTTAAACCTCCTTGGTTGGCGTTGGAGAAGTAAAGGATTCTAGTTATCAAGTAACATACCCTTTCCTAAGCAATTTTCTCATTTTGACTTAACAACACAGTTGAAGGACCCAGTGGACTTGTCACCTAATAGAATATTAAAAATCATTGCTTATAATGTGTTACCACCAGATTTGTAACTGTTCAAGGTGCTTTGGGATGCTGATGTGACCCTCACTTAGCACAGTACTTTGTATCTCTAGTTGCTTATGTGCACAAGAAGCATCAAGAACCAACGGGATTAAAATGGTAATAGAGCCATTGTTAAACTGCTTCACTCTAACAAAAGTAATTTTTTTTAAAGATGAGGTTTCACTGTGTAGCCTTCATCATTCTGGAACTCTCTTTGTTGGGCAAGCTGGCCCTACAAACTGACAGAAATTTGCCTATTGCTACCTCCTGAGTGCTGGGGTTAAAGGTGTGCACTACCACATCCATCCAACAGTAAAATTTAAAAAAATTATTTTGTCGTATATAAATGTGTATGTATGTGGATATGTACATTCGGGTTCTACATTGTCATTTATAAATGTGTATGTATGTGCATATGTACATTCGGGTTCCCGTAGAAGCCATACAAAGGCATCAGACCCCCTGGAGCTGAAGTTACAGGCAGTTGTGAGCCACTGGTGTGAGTGTTGAGAGGTAAACTCTTGCGCCCTGAAAGAGAAGCAAGCAAACTTAACTGCTGAGCAATCTCTCTAGTTTCCTCAATGTAATATTTGTTCTTTTTTATTTGCTTTGCTTTTTTGACAGGGTCTCACAATGTGGCCTTGGCTGGCCTGGAGCTCGCTATGTAGACCAGGCTATCCTCCTACTAAAAGAGATGTATCTTAACTACCTCTGCTTCCAGAGTGCTGAGATTAAAGGAGTACACACTAGAACTGGTCCAAAAGTAAATTTCTTAATTGGATGTAATACATGTAACGATTAGGAAAATGAGATCCATTTATCTTATTAGGCACTACGTTCTAAGGGCCAGAGAGACCCCTCGGCTGTTAGGAATGCTTGCTGCTATCGCAAAGGGTACAGGTTCAGTTCCCAGCATCCGTATCAGGTGACTCCAACCTTCCCATAACTCCAGTTTCAGGAGACCCAGTGTCTTCTGAACACCAGAATATATGGAGTGTACATAAACTCATGCAGGCACATATATGCAGACATAATCAATAAATGTTTAAAAAGAACTGTTGTAGAATTTATTTAATTTCAATCTGGGATTTCTACCCTACCTTTAACCATTTAGCTCCCTGATAAAGACACACATACTCTTTATAATTACAATATGCCTTAATCAGCACAAGAGCTGGACACATATCTACCCTCTATGATATTAAATCTATTTCCTATTAATAACCCCTAGTTTATTACTGTATTATTCATCTGAGCTTAACTCCAATTGGCCAGCCTTCAGGGCCATGTTTTCAAAACTTATCTAGCCCATGGTGGCTTCTTCTCCCCCTTATGATTCTCCTCTGACCCCTAAACCCTGGAAGGAACCCTAAACCCCACCCATGTCTCTTCTGCCCATCTATTGGTTGCTGGCATCTTTATTTACCAATCAGAAATAACTTGGTGGCAAGGTCACATAGTGTCACTTGGATCTGTCTACCTGTGGATTCTTTCTCTCTCTGGGGCATCCAGATCTTGAGGAACCAATATTATTAGTGTTAGAACATAAGCAGCAACTTACTTTCTATATTTAGTGTTTTGTCAACATTAGTATTACTGTGGCATATTAATATTTCCAGTAAATGTAATAAAGATTCAGAAGTCAATTTCGTGTGTGCCTCTGCGTGTGTGATATACATGTGTAGCGTACATGTATGTGGTACATGTGTCTGTACAAAACGATGTGAGGGCCAGAGGAGGATGTCAGGCATCCTGCTGCCACCTTCTATTTACCACATTTCTGAGACAGGGTCTCTTTCAGAGACTGGAAGCCACAGAGGTCTAGCTTATGCCTTTGCACACCCGCCCCCCAGCACAAAGGATGCAGGTGCATGTGACACAGACACACAGGCTTTTTACATGGGTGTCGGGGGCCAAACTCAGGTCCTCATGCTTGCGCACAAGTTCTTACCTACTGTCGTTTCCCCAGCCTCAGAGATTAATTTTAACATCTAGGTAATTATTTTAATTCATTTCTTTGTTCTTGTTGCAAATAATATGATAAAGTGATAAAAATCGATCAGTAATAGTTTTTTTAAAAATCTCTCATCTGCTTGATGTGTAGGGATTGTGTGAGGGTGAGGGATACCCAGGGGGCCCCACTGGCTCGGAGGTGAAGGGGAGATTGAGTGGGGGGATTGTGGGAGGGGTGACCAGAAGAGGGGCAGTGAGCGGGATGTAAAGTGAATAAGTAAAATAATAATAATAAATAATAATCCTCTCATCCAAGATGAGACCAGCGCAAGACCAGATGGCTTCATTGTACAATACTACCAAACATTCAAAGAAGAACAAGCTAACACCAATTCTATTTGTCATTCCAAAAGAGAAGATGAAGAAATTCATCCAAACCCATAGGCCAGCACAAAGCAGATTAGAACACATGCACATGCAGGCCTACGCGCGCACACATGCACACACGTACATGTATAGGCCCAGTGTTTAAACTTTCAATGAAATAAAATAATTTTCTTCATCTTGTATGTATGTACTGAGATGCATAGCTTTTAAAAATTTTTTACATGAAAGACTTAAATACTGCTGGGTTGCAGTCTCACAGTGAGGAACTCAAGCAGGGAAGTATCTATTGTAAAAATACTTCAACTTTTTTTCAACTAAATAAGCCTTTTTAAAGTAACCCTTGGGGGCCCACTTGTCGGTGTGGGAGGACACCCAGAGGCCCACTACCCGTGTAGCCCTCCCACAGCGTGATGCAAGTATGTGATTGACAGGTGAGAAAGAAAGAGAAGCAGAGCAGTGTGAGCATATGAAGAGAGGCGGAGCTGGAGATGCGAGGGTGGAGAGGAACAGCCTGTTGTTAGTAGCCTGTCCCACCACCTGAGGCTATGGTGAAATCCCAGCTCACACTGCTGCTGAGGCCCACGTCTGAGTCCATGACCATGCAGCAGGAGGGGTCTGTGGCTCGTATTGCCACTGAAGACCATACAGATGTTCCTGGTCTGGACTGCGCCTGGGACCATGTTGCTGTCTAAGGGCTGTGCAAAGCTGGCCCTGCCCCTCAGCACCTGCAGCACTGGGAGGAGCACCATCCCCCACCCCATCCTGGGCAGCACAGGAGAACTGGCTTTGCTTTGGTGGTGTGGGTACGAATAAGCTGGCTCCAAGGCATGAGAACAGGAGAGCTGACCCTGTCCCCCGCTGGCTGCAGCATTGGGTAGGCTGGCCAGGGAAGTACTGGAGAGCTCACCCTGATGGTGCGGGTGCAGGGGAGCTGCTGGGCTGACTGACTCAGCTATCACCCAGACCTAGATCCAGGGCTTTGAGTTGGCCCACACTAACATCTGTCCCATCTATGAACTGTTAGGGTATGTGAAAGGACTGGGCTCTGCAGATCCAACGCTGCAGGATCTCCATGACACAGGGCAACAACAGGATATCCAAGAGGAGTCCCTGTGAGGGTCCAGTATTGATGGTGTAGCCGAAGGCAGAGGCCTCACACCAGACCAATGACTCACTGCAGGGAGCATTTGTAAGTGAAGGTGGGCTGAAAGGGTGAGCCTCCGTGGTGAGATTGGTTTTGTGCTTTTTTTTTTATTATTTTTAAAATTCTTTTGTTGCAAGGCAGAGGGGAGGTTGAAGGAATAGGAAGATGAGTGGGATTGGGGTGCATGATGTAAAATTCACAAAGAACCAATAAAAAGGTTTCTTTTGGTTTTGGTTAATAGCACATGTTGCTCTTCTGGAGAACCTGGGTTCGATTCCCAGTACCCACAATCAAACATCTCACGACTCTCTGTAACTCCACTTTCAGGGGCTCTGACACCATCTTCTGGCCTACATGGGCACTGAACACATGTGGTGCATGGACATACATGCTGGCAAAACAGCCATATGTGTAATAAAATAAATTTTAAGCTAATCTTTGTATACAGTTATGCATGCTTTATCTAATACAAAGCAGTGAGTGGCTCAGTACTCTCTCCACTGAAACAGGTGGACTGACTCCTCTGCCTGAGGTTTGAGAGATGGTGGCCTGGAGAAGTCTTGCTATCTTGTACTTTAAGATGTAGGGTCCCATTGAGCTTTGGGAGTATTCCCAGTGTCTTAAGGAATTTGTATACCGGCTTTTTCTTCCGGTGACACAATTTATGTTCTCAAATCCTAGGAAAAGTAATTGGTGTCTGGGTGCATGATGTAATTTGATTCCAGAGATAAGGGTTATCTTTGGGCCCTGAAGGTTGAGGGACAGATGCTTCAGGTCGCTGGCAGGCTCTCCAACACGGTGCAATTTACAAGTCTTCAGAGAGTTAAACTCAAGTCTCCCAGTCTTGTTTTCGAACCTGGTATCCTAAGTGGTAGAGAAAAAAAAAAAAAAAAACCTCTCTGGCTACCCGTGACTCAGAATGTGAGCATCTCTGTACCTCTGGCAGAGGACGGCGAAAATGGACCTTTGTGTTTATGGACCTCTCATCCCCACGTTGATTGTGCCAGTAAGAATGGAAGCCAGCTACCCAGGCTGGGCAGTGTTATGCTAGGAAAGAGGAAGCTGCAAGCAGATGAACTCTGGAAGGTTCTTTTGTGCATTGACGTATTTCCCTAGTAGCCTCCCTGCCACTCCCATGTGTTTAATCCTCCCTCCAGCATGTTGGTAGATGCCTTGTTTGATCTTGCAGTTGACATGAAGCAAATCGATGTTGAAAGTCAGTGCATCTATAGAGAGGAGGTGGATGGGCTTAAATGGATGTCTTGGGACTTTGAAGCCAGAAACTCTTAAGACAGTAGGGACCCCTTTGTCTGGATGAGCTGGCATCAGGAATTTGAACTTTAAGTAATCGGCCATTGGATGCAGAAACACTGCCAGTTTCCGGCGCATGTGTTTCAAAACCTGCTTTTGCTGTGCAGTTTAGTAAGGCTGTGTTCTGCCAAATGCAAACCTTCCATGGTAATAGGGAGAAGGTTGTTTTTGGATCATTTTAATGTTTGACTGTAATCGCTGGTATAAGAAAAGGAAATCTTTTATTTTGCTAATTTATTCTACTTTGCCATTTTATCCCATAATACTCAGAGAAGCCAGGGTAACTAAGGCAAGGTGACTTTGTACTGCCAGCATGGGAATAACACTGAAACAGTTCCAAGGGCTAAACTCAGTTTTCTTCGTGAGTACATTGTTTCTTCAGATAGGCTGTCCTGGAGTAGATGGTTAATTTACTGAAACTCCCAGATTTCTTTTGTTGACAATGGCCATGATGTATTGTGATATTATGGGGCCTAAGTATTAGTATATAGTTGTTTTTTTAAATCAAAGTATAGAGAAAGCATAAAATAGGATTAAGTAAAATGAAATCATAAAGATTTACAAATGGGGTGGGGGCCTTGCTGGAGAGAAGTCTTGGCAGTTAAAGAACTCTGCAGAGGACACAGATCTATCTCTGAGCAGATACATGGTGGCTCACAAGCATCCAACACTCCAGTTCCAGAGGATGTGAGTTCTTTTTTTGACTTCTGCAGGCACCAGGCATGCACATGATGCACACATACACCTTCAAGCAAAAGAGGCATAATAGACCAGATAAACGAACATTTTTTTAAGTTTACAAATTGGTATTTGAAAGTATCTAAAAGAAATTATTCACATGGCACAAATTACTTTTATGCAGACACTCTGTTCTTTTACTTTTCCTGTATATGTGTTTTTCTTACTTGCCAAACATGTTTTTTTGTTTTTTCATTTTAATGCTATGTGCTTTCCTATTCACTCTAAATGAATAGTAACGGCACGATGTTGTTATTGTTTTTTAACTAAGTCGCAATCCTTCCATTTTACCAATGAAGACTTGGGAGCCAAATGCTGGGGTGCAAGCCTGGTAGCTAAGAGAGGCAGAGAAAGTACCCAGCCGACCTTCTTCCTCAGCCCATGTCCCTCCTGGAATTCCTTGCTCTCAGAAAACCTCCTTCAGACTCATGTCCCTCCCTTCTGCTTCCTGTGCGTCTCTCTATCCACCCTCCTGACTCCCTCTTACTCTCTGTGGTTTTTATTAGCAATCCTATGTTCACTCTTGGATTAAAGGTGAATGTTAAGGCTGAGCCACACCAGGACCAAAATCAGTTTTTTTCCTAGTAAATAATACAATCTCGGGGTTCACAGTGTGCTCCAATATCCCGCAACTACACTGAGTAACGTCAGAGTTTTGACTGTGGCCTGACAAGTGTCAAGTTATGAATTGTGTACAATTCTATAGTAGTAAAATAAATGTTTTTCTCATTGAAAAATGCACGTGTGCTCATCCTCAAATCTTGACATCACAGGATGCCTGAAGAATTGTCCCTAAATCAAGTGGCTAACTAGATCTGGGCAAGTCGATTCTGCTTTGACAACTGTTCCTACTGAACTGAAGGATGGGGCCACATAAGGCCCTGTTGCCAGTAAGGCCAGCTGAGGCACAGCGGAGTAAAGGCGGACATGGTGTCATTCAAAGCTGTGTACCCGGCTAACCCAGGCTCGCCTCTCACCTCTCAGACACACTAATCTTTGTCTAACAACCAATTGTTTGGCAGTAAAGTCAACTTACTTAGTCACTTTGATCTAGTTTCCTTTAACTGTTTCTCCTGAAATTTAATAAGTAGGTAGTCAAGTGTCTGGCTCTGTCTCCTGGTTGACCTTTAATTTATACTGACTCATGCTGTTTGTAGGAGGCGTTTAAATGGAAGATAGAAAGCGACAGTGTGTGTTGGGGTAGGGGAAGATTTAAATCTTGGTGGCTGAGCTAGTTGACTGGGGAGCTATAGGATTAAAAGTTCTGTCTTGTTTTTAGACTTATTTTATTTTACATGCATGACTATTTTACCTGCATGTATGAATGCGTACCACATGGGTGCCTGGTGCCCATGGAGGTCATAAGAGGGTGTTAGATCCCCTGGAACTGGAGTTACATGTGGTTGTGAGTCATTCTGTGGGTGCTGGGAACCAAACTCAGGTCCTACAAGATCAAGGTCCTATGACCACTGAGCCATCTCTCCAGCCCCTAAGGCTATTTTGAGGGTTACATGAGTAAATACACATGGACTGTTTAGAACGGTATCGGACATACAACAAACACTCCATAAATACTAGCATTTGTTAGTGTTTTCAGCTACCTCTGTTACTTGCCTGCTTAGTGCTAGTGATGAGTAGGCACTGGGTTAGTCTCTGCCTCTGAAGAGGCCCTTAAGGGACATCCCTGGAGAAGATGTTCCCCCCTGCCACTTAATGGCTGGCTGCCATTCTCATCTAAGCTGTCTCCTGTTAGAGAGAAGAAAAGCCACCACCAGAGCCACACAAGTCCTTCCTGTCATCTGCCTGATCTCTGCCTTGAGATCAGAACCCAGACTTTATAACCAGAACCCCAACAGAGTGTCTGCTGTGGGCTCCCTCTGCTGGCTCATCCCGCCTGTATGCAAATCAGTGGTGGGATAAAATTCAGCTTTAGGGTTTGAGGCGTGTTTTGTAAAAGATATATTTGAAAACTTTCTTTGGTATATGAATACACATAACACATGCTCATTTTTCCTCTTGCCATTTGCATTTTGAGTTGGAACGTTCTCACAGGTTTCAAGTTTGGGGAGTTTCATTGTGATTTCAAATGAGACCAGTCATGACAGGCTGAAACACTGTACAGCATGGTCTCAAAGAACTGGTAATGTTTTATATTCCAATATGGTAATGAATAGCCTAGAATCTTGTTTTCAGAGTCTAAGGTTTTTCGGTTTTTATTTTTTTTTTGCTTTATCTTTTTGGTTTGTTTTTTTAAAAGTCAATGATATGAGAATTTACTAATATTCTTCAAAGATAATAGCTTAGACTCCTGGGGCAGCACTGTTTGTATCAGATAGTAATATCTCAGGTTTATTGAGTGGATGATCATTTATTTGGAGTCATAATGTATCAATAAAATGTGCCACAAATTACCCAAAATCGCGTTTTATTTCTTTATTTTTGTGTAAGAGTGTGCCTAGGTGTTACAGTGTGTATACATTTGTGGAGATCAGGGACCTGGAGCTTCTCAGTTAGTCTAGGCTGGCTGTTGAGCTTCCAGGGCCTGCCTGTCTCCACCTCTCCAGCATCGAGATCACAAATACCTGCCATTATGTTTGGCATGAATTCTGGGAACCTAAATCTGATCCCTGTGTTTGTATGGCACCCACTTTACTGACTGGACTATCGCACCAGCCATAAATTTGCATTTCCAGATCGTTATTCTGCGTCTTTCTGTTTCCCTCCTCACAGTCTCCTGTCATCCATCTTTCCTCTTCCTTTGTTACTAGGATCAAACGTCATCAATCGGATAACCGGAAACATGGAAAACGGGGAGAGCGAAGGGACCACCAAGATCATTGCGCCCTCACCAGTGAAAAGGTCAGTGTGCGGGTATGTACTCTATGAAAGTTCGTCCCCTTGTTGGCAAGGCTAAGACTCTTTCCACTTTGGTAATTACTGATGAGCACTTTAACCTAGGGACTCTAGTAGATAGTGTCTGAGCCAAAGAGCATGTTCTTATGTCAGCAAAATTCAAACACTGGAACCTGCCCCTCATGGTGGAAGTTCCAGACTATATGCATGCGCTGTCTGCAGCATGTATCCATGCACTGAGAATTCCATGTGGTCTTTACAGTCATCACACAACGGACTAACTTATAGGGATTGGGGAAGTAAAGAGGATGATGTTTTTGTTAAAGATACTGTATTATTCACAGTGACACACTAAGCTGTGGCCCTGGGATGAGGTTATCAGCTTTAGAGATCCCAGGGTCTCGGCATTCAGAGGTTGTATACGTATGAAGACCCATCATGGTCAATGGGATCAGTTTTCCCAGGACCATTCACTGGAAAAACCTCCTCTTAATATGCTATATGGGTTGCTTCCTGAAAGATCTGCTTTGTTCTCTGTTAAGAGTCATTTTTTCCGGTCTCCAATTATATACATGGAGTAGTGTTATCAGCGCACAATGAGCAGCTTTGAGGAGCTCACTTTCCCTATACAGGCTTGCATCACGGAGAGGGAGTCCCAGCAGTCAGAGCTGTGTGACCTGCAGGGATGCCTTAGATCATCCTCCACTCCATCGTTTGTTAGTTGACAATGGCGCCTTCATTCGGCTGCTCTGTAGTGCCTTTGAGGAATGAGGCATAATTCCCCAGTAAGAAAATTACAAAAATGTGAAGATTCCAGAACTGTGATGTTTCCCCTACACTTTTGGAGGCCTGTCTCCTTTTCTTCAGTTTGGGGCATTCTCTTTCCAAATCAGCCTTTTGGGAGGACACATTCTTCACCTTTGAGTGTGTCTTCATTGACTCGGTTTCCCTAGCTGGCCTTGCATTACCGGGTGGAGGTGGCTACACCCTGCAACATCAGAACAGCGATCCTCTGTGAAATTCAGACCCCCAAGCCTCATCGAGAGGACTCAGTCCCCTTTGCAGCTCACTGGGCTGAAGATGAGAAGGAGTTCAGGGAAGAAACATAGTTACTGTGTCACCTGGGATTTTGTTACTCTTTAACACTCGGCTGCTTGTGGGTTCCTTTTCATCTCTCTAGTCTTCCCTGTCTCCCTCTTCCCTCCTCAGTTTTTCCTTCCTGACTTAGTAAACAGATACACTTTGTGCTACTGTACTAGAGCTTCACTGTACTTTTTTTTTTCAACTTTTTCTCAGTTCAAAAGGGAAGCATTTACTTTGAAAACTTAATCTTTGAAATTTTGGTTTTAAATTATTGAGCAATATATTGAACCTATGTAAAACATGCCCACATCTACTAAAGCTTGATGCCTGTGCCCTTGTTGTGTACCTTGTGCAGGCATGAGTTATTCCTGTGTGGATAGAGCATCCCAACAGATGTTTGTCTCTTGTTTTTGCAACACCCTTGTCACTTTCTCTGGTTTCTCTTTCTCCTCTTGTTGCTATTGCTAAGAATTCTGTTACAGTCCTCTTCTGTAACAACTGTCCAGATCCCTCTAAGGACTAGGATTAAATGTGGATTAGCAGCTAAGTAACTCTTTTTCTCTGCAAGCTAGGACTCCAGAGGAAGTGAGGAGTGACCCCGTGTCCTTCTGCTGATCTCTTCCGTTTCCCTAGGTGTGCCCAAACAATTTGTTGGGCTTGAGTAACAACTCAGTCATATTTGCGTTCTTAGGGCAGAAAGATGACACTAGGTCAGGAAATAACATTCAGAAGTCATTCTGATCCGGAAGGATGGAGCCAAGATATCCGGAAGCTGGACAGAGGTCAGCTAGGGTAGCCTGATCTTCCCCAGGGTTAACTTTCAGTGCTTCAGAGCCAAACTTGGAGCCAGGGAGTCTGGCCACTGCTGTAAAGTCTAGCCAGCCTCATGTGAATGGGTGCCCTGGTGTCGTAGTTACTTTTCTATTGCTGTGACAAAACACCTTGACCAAGGTAACTTATAAAAGAAAACATTTAACTTGGGGCTCATGGTTCCAGAGGATTAGAGTCCGTGACCATCATCATGGTAGAAAGCAGGCCAGCAGGTACGGCATGGGAGCTGCAGCTGGGAGCATGCTTCTGACCCATAGGCGTGAGGCAGAGAGAACTAACTGATAATAACATGGGCTTCTGAAGTCTCAATGCATCAGTAACACACTTCTCTGAACTGGCCCACCAACTAGGGACCTTATGCAAACACAGGAGTCTGTATGAGCCAGTTTTGTTCAAACTACTACACCCAGGTTCTCTTCCTTTTCAGCCTGCTGCCTTTCTCTACTTGGTAGTAGCTGTTGCTTCTTTTTCTGGGAAGGATGCTCTACCCTCTCTTCTCTCCTCCTTCCCACCCCCATCATTAGGCAAGTATTCTCTCTGGTGGAGCAGGATTCTATCAGAAAGCAGATGGTTAGCTCCATTAATGTTCCAGTATTGCACTTGTGGGCACATGCTGTCTGGCAGGCCAGTATTCAGAGCTCACACCGCTCCTGAGTAAGTCCCCTGCTGGCTTTTCTCCCCCAGTGGCCTACCTAGCAACTTTCAGGACTATGAAAGCTGGTCAGGAGGGGGCAGGTTTCCAGATAATTCTAGCTTGGTTTCTGTATATGCTGCAATAGAGTTGTGTTGTTTCCTTCAGCAGTGTGGTCTTACTGTCCAGTGATAGTGGCCGTCAAGAGCAATGGCAGCCGCCTCGGCTGTTCTGGGAGTCTCTGCGGCCTCTCTGACCAAAACCCACAGGAAGGGAGGCAGCTGAGTGGAAACGAAGGAACCAGATGGAAATAGTCACAGAGCATGGACTGAGAACTGGGATGGTAGCTCTGCAATCTCTGAAGTAAAGCACAACTGTCTAGTGGAACTAAAATGTGATGTTGCGTGCGGCAGGCCAATGACATGGCTACTACCTCAGTAACAGGCCCCCCTTCATTCCATGTCTTTGGTTCTGCTATCAAATTCATTGTAATGGACAACTTAATTATTAGATAAAAAGTATTTTTATTATGCAAAACTTAACTCATGGCTTCTGGGGAAATTACTGTCATTTATACAGAGTTCTCCATTTAAACTCCTTCAAAATATGTGTGTGTGTGTGTGTGTGTGTGTGTATGCGTGTATAATTACATATATAATATAACATCATATACATTTAGATATAGCATATAATATACAGGTACTCCCTATGTAGACCATCCTGGTCCTAAGCTCAGAGATCCCTTTGCCTCTCTCTGCCTTCCCAGTGCTAGGATTAAATGCCTTTGCCACACACCCTGACTTAACTTATGCTTTTAATTTAATTTACCAAGTAGTGGTTTTATGTAAGGCCTTTCCACAGATCTTCTGTTGCGGCCCACCTAATTCCCACCATCTTCTCTTTCCTTTTACCGTGGAGTCTTTAGAAAGTTTCTTAACAATCGATCAGCTTGGCTTCTCTTCCCATAAAGGAATACAACTGGAATCAGAGAGGAGACACCAAAGCGCTTGCAGGAGAAACACGTTTGTTAATCAGTCACCTGGGGTCTTTTCAGAAGGAGTCAGGGCTATAAGCACGGAGATATGTCAGTGTCATTTTGTCTTCTGAATAAATCTATGAATTAATGTAATTTTTTGGCCAACTTATTTTCTATTCTTTATTATTAAAGTTTTAAGAAAGCAAAGAATGAAAACAGCCCTGACCCCCAAAGAAGCAAATCTCATGCACCTTGGGAAGAAAACGGACCCCAGAGGTAAGGAGCCTCTCGGCTTTTGGAGAGAAAGCAGCAGAGGGATGTGTCATACCTTGCTCAGTGGAGGAAACTGCCCTGTGACTGAAATGCTGAAGTGGGAGTCAGTTCCTAATGCGTTACCTTTTAGAACAACAGGAAGGGAAACTGGTGTGTACAAAAAAGTCATCTACACGCCAGTCATGATCATTCAGAGCAGTGGCTGTCAACCTGTGGGTTGTGACTCCTTTGGGGATCACATATCAGATATCCGGCACATCAGATATTTATACTACAGTTCATAACAGTAGCAAAATTGCAGTTATGAAGTAGCAATGGAATACTTTTATGGCTGGGGTCAGCACAACCTGAGGAGCTGTTGCGGCATTAGGAAGGTTGAGAACCGCGGCGCGAGAGTAAGGCTATATTTCTGAAAACAGTTCCAAATGATGTTAATGCTGACACTCCACACTTGACTCGTGTAAACTCCCAAGCTGACGCATGAACTATTTCTCTCACTCCAGTGGACTCTACAACTCCCCCAGTGACCGCACTAAGTCACCAAAGTTTCCCTGTACACGGCAGCGCAACCCCTCCTGTGGCAGCGACAATGACTCCTCGCAGCCGATGAGGCGAAGGTGGGCGAACCCAGTTCTGATTCCAGTGTGACCAGACGCTTCCCATCCTGGGCATGCTTTCTTAACATGAGCCTCAGAGGGCCACTACTGTTGGTCTCTTCTTGATCACCGGCAGTTTGCTCTTTTTGCAAAATAAAGGAAGTTAGGGAGTCAAAGTATTTATCTGAAACAGTTTTAGAGAATATTTTTGTATAATATTTGTGGTCACTTGCTCTCTGTATTTAAAATGGCTAATTTGAAAACCATAGATATTATGCTAACTATATAATATGCATTACAATATATTACAATAATATATGTTAAATGTTACTACATTGGAAAGCAGAACTACACTTAAAGCCCGTGTGTGCTGCTGTGTTAGCATCTGTGAGCATCTTCCAAAGCAGAGACTGTGAACCTGCTGCACCTGCTGCCTACTACAGAGCAGGTCAGATGCATGTGACTGTGCTCCTTCGGATGCCTAACCACCCCCAAATTAGTATGTGGGTGGGGATGGTATATCTGTGTGTCTTACTCAGCTTAAGCATGTTAGACGCAGCAGGAAGACACAGGTGGTGAGGTCAGAGCCTTGTCCACTCTTCTTAGAGTATGTGGGAGGATGATGGGAAGGAGATGGGGCTGAGGCTTTCGATGTCTCTCTGGAAGTTTGGCTTTGAAAGAGAGGAGGGACAGCTGGAAAAAGAGGAGTTATATAGAGTCAAAGTTTATGTTGAGGGCTGGTCAGATGTCTCAGCAAGTAAAGGTGCTTGCTGCCAAGTCTAATGATCCGAGTTCAGTCCTAGGACCCAGATAGTGGTAGGAGAGAACCAACTGCTTCAAGCTGTTCTCTGACCTCTCACGCATAAGCACTAATAATAAATGCACAATGTTAAGAAAAAGGTTGTGTTGATAATATTAAAAGCTAAAACGGGGGAGGGTTGACAAGGAAGTTGAATATGTGTGGGAGCTAATGAAGATGATCAAGAGGACTGTGGTCGGGCTGGAGAGGTGGCTCAGTGGTTAAGAGCACTGACTGCTCTTCCAGAGGTCCTGAGTTCAATTCCCAGCAACCACATGGTGGCTCACAACCATCTGTAATGAGATCTGATGCCCTCTTCTGGTGTGTCTGGAGAGAGCAATAGTGTACTCATACACATAATAAATCTTTAAAAAAAAAAGAAAGAAAGAAAAGAAAAAGACAGCAGTCTTCATGATCTCCACGAGTCCATGTAGCACAAGGGGAGGCGGGGGAGCTAACCTTTGTTGTCAACACAGTTCTGTAAGTAGCGGGGAGATACTGGTAAGTTTTATTTCAGGTAGAGGGAAGATGGAAGTCTTATCTGATGCCTCCTTTGCCTTTGGGAGGAGAAGGCAGGGACAAGCTAATGCAGAGCCACCTTAGCCAAAGGGCACCACAGGAGATGTTGACAGCAGGCCACAGAAACAGTACTTAGGTCACAAAATGGTGTCAGACTGTTGAATGAATGAAGCTTGCAATCAGGAAAGCAGTTTGTCAGTGTAACGAACATACGCTTGTTCAATTCCTTCTGGCCAACGATGCTCAGCTAGCTATTTGGGGCTGACCCAGAAAACCTGCATACTTTGGAATAAAAAGCAGTTGGGGAAGTCCTGAGCACTGCCATGTGGGTTACTGAATGGAATCCCAAGCTGTGTGGGGATGCCATACACAGAGGTCATGGGGTCAGATCGGGGTACGGTGAAGACAGGTGAGCAAGCAGAAATGGTGACATTGTACAATGATATGTGTCTCCTCACTTGAAATGCAGTGTGCTTTAAAGAATTAGTTCTCTTATTTTTAAGTTACATGTATGTGTTGGAGAGGGGTGTGTGTGAGCGCAGGTGCCTGCAGTGCTCAATCCCCAGGAGCTGGTGTTACAGGTCACTGTAAGCTGCCTGATAAACTTAAACTCAGGTCCTCTGCAAGGTGCCTGCTCTTACCTGCTGTGCCATCCCTCCAGCCCCATTTTCTTCCACCTCATAACTGTTTATGGAGGTCCTATTAAAACCAAGGCACGTTGAGCTGGAGAGATGGCTCAGGGGTTAAGAACTCTGGTTGTTCTTTCGAAACTCAGCTTTGATTCCTAATTCCCAAATAACAGCTCACAGTTGTCTGTAACTCCAGTTCCAGCAGATTCAGCACATTCTTCTGGCCTTTGAGGGCACCAGACACATACATGGTATGCAGGCATACATGCAGACAAAACACCCATACATATAGAATAAAAATTTAAAAATAAGACAAAACACTGAGCCACTCAAAGGAGTATCAGGGGTCACGACGTTCTTCAGGGAGAGGATGCGATTTGGATTCCCGTGGTCTGTCACTAGTGCCTTGTTTCTTAACAAGATGCCCTATTAGAAGAGCTTAGAGGTAAACAGTAAGTGGGGGAAGTGTGTTTAGAGATGGTTAGAGATAATAAAGGTCAAAGCTTAAGGAAGGTGTAGCTTGGTGAGTTGTGGTGGGTGAGGTCTTTATAGAAGAGATAAGGAGCTCCAGGCCAGGATCCAAGTGAGAGGTGGAATCAGCTGAAAGGTGGCTTAGAGGGCTACAGACCTAGAAGCCACAAGCTAATGTTGTTGGATGAGTGTAGCTTATTCAATAGGGGCATTACGCATAGGCCACAGCCTCACTGTAGATGACTGGGTGCTTGAAGCCAGCGGTGATGTGTGGAGTCTCTGGGACCTGTCATAGGACTGGACGTTATACACGACATAACTGCGTAGCAAGTGAACCAGTCCTGAAGGCATCTGAATTAATGGGTATGAAACTCTGCCTGCTCTCTTAGTCATAGATGATGCTGCCTTCTGTAACTTCTTTTGTCTTCCTCAGGAAAGCTCACAACAGTGGCGAAGACTCAGATCTAAAGCAAAGGAGGAGGTAAGAAAGCAAAAGGAGGAGTCAGAGGGGAGAAAGGATGAGAGTGCTTGTGGTTGAGACAAGAGTGGAGATTTCTCCCTCTCTGCAATGTCTGCTTTATGTCTGCATTGCCAGTCTTTATGTTTTAACGCCAGTGTTGCTGGATCTCAGTCTTCTGCTCCGTTCTGACCTTTGCTAGTTCTCTTTATTTCCTTTTGTGCCTTCTGAGGAGGTATCTCAAGCCCTATGCCCTGCCTTATGCTAAACCACTTCACCACTTGGCTTAAAGCAACAACAAACATAGTGTGTGTGTGTGTGTCCAAGTGGATTGAGCAGGCAGAGGTCAGACAGTAGCTGATGCTGTGTTGCCCAAAGGGCCTGCAAATAGCCTTGTGGGCTAGTCTTGGAACTGGAAGGCTATCCCCCACACCTTATTCTGTTGGTGAAAACTGTCATAGGATCAGTTCAAATTCAAAGCAGTGGCAATTAAGTCTAACTGCCTCCGAAAGGGGCTGGGGGAGGTGATATGTCCCTGATTTGTCTTCCATGTTTGTTTTAGCTTTGCCATGCTGGTTTTGTTAAGCATGATGGATCTTCCGAGTCCTTTCTGGGAAATCCTGTCACGTACTTTCCTCTTCCTCCTGCCCTGCTCTTTCTCTGAGTGGTAGACTTAGCTCAAAAATCTGACCAAATCCAGAAACACTTCTTACTGAGAGAGGGATAAGATGGGTCTTTGTGTTTGGATTCATGATTTTTCTACAAAATTGCTCATAGAGTACCTGATGAGCCTGTCTATAATCTGTCATAATTTTTTTTTTTTTGCTTTGTCTTCAGGTCGCGCTCACGCTGTAACACAAGCAGTGGTAGTGAGTCGGAAAATTCTAACAGAGAACACCGGAAAAAGAGAAACAGGTAACAGTCAAACACTATAGTCCCTAAGCCTGTGCTGTCGGAGCTGGTGCTGGCCATAGGAACCGATATGCTCCAGAAGCTTGAGCCTGCCTTCTTCGTTGGTGGTCCAAAGGCCACTCACTGTTCTGCATCACTGATCTAGGGAACCTCTGCTCTTCTGGGTCTCGTATCTCTAGAGTCAGATCATTAAATAACTTGATAGTTAAAGTACCTTCTTGTCTTTTTTTTCCAAGATAATTCTATATTTAGGGCGTACTGTATGTTGGATTTATCTAAGAAGGGAGGAGTTTGCCATGTGTGTCGTGATTTCTCTTTGGAGTACCTCTGGATGTGATATTTCTTACCTCACCTTATATCATCCCCAAATGATACTTATCATCTTAGAGATTCTATTAATCTTAGCCTCTCCATATCTATATGCGTTTCTGGTCACATGAGATACACTAAGCCAGTGTATGTAGTCCAACACTGAAGGACTCAGTGTTTTAGAGCTTGTTCATAAGGTCAGTTGATATAATCAGCATCAGGTCATTTACTTATGAACATCAGGTATTCATGAGCTACAAAAACACCACCAGGAATGCATCAGAGGATTTGATTGTCACTAGTACCAGTCAAATCCAGTGGTCCTTAACTGGGAAAGCACTGCCCTTTCCAGAGGATGTTTGGATGTGTTTGGAGACATTGATTTTTGTTACATTGGGATGGGAGAGATTACTACTGACCAGAGTTGATGATAAGCATTCTCCAATGTGAAAGGGAGACACCACAGCAAAGGTGCATCTGGCACTAAAACAGCAGTGAGGAGGGAGGGAGGAGAAGGGTGGAGGGCGGGCAGGCGGGTGAGCTCTTGCCTGCTCCTTCTTTTCTAAGCCATCTTCTTCTCTTCTCTGATAAAGCAGTTGGACCGGTCTCTAAGGTCATTCTTCAGTGCTTGGGAGCTTTGTGCTGAGCACAGATAGAGTGGTCTGCACTCTGACTGCAAAACCTCTATAATAATAGCCTAGACAACATCTCAAGGAGCCTCTTGCTTAAGAAAGCTTCCTGCCTCTTGCTCTCTTAGAGGCTGGAATTAACCTGGACAGCCGCAAGATCTCCATGTGTTAGGACACTCCTCAAAGAAACAATTTCAGTTTCTGTATCTGTGAAAATCCAATTACTAGAGGCATCTCTCCCTTAGGTGCCTTCTTGCTGCTGTAAAACCAAGCAGTTTTGTACAAAACAAAACAAATTGCTTGCTTTTTCTGCTTAACAACTTGTGATTATTTATCATGCCAGAGTCTATTTGTTTTATTTAGTGTCTTCCAAACTGTGCTCTGCAATGGCCCACTCTCAACTGCACAGAAGATAACCTGTTTAAAAACAATGTCTTTGCGGGCCAAATGTGCTAAGGGCAACATTTGCTATTAAAAATGAAACAGAATGGAAAGGTTGCACCGGATCCTTAAATTGTTCATTGCTGGTCTGGCTGTGTTGGCTTGTGCCCCTGCTGGCTGCCTTTTCCTGGGGAGTGTTACCTCTGTCCCCCCACAGGTTTCTACATCAGCTTTATTGGTGTTTGAATGGTGTTGCTTCAGAATGTGCATGTGCTTATGTACTTTGTAATGACCATGATGAGAAGCAGTTTTCAAAGCCCACACTCACATATTACAGGATACACAAGGCTTCTGTGTTTGATTTTACCTGTGGCAGTATTGCCCTAGGATCACATGAGTTCCGGTGTCCTGAGAAGATGAGACACAGCAGACAGCAGGCACAGGAAGAGGTATGTTTAGCTCAGATGCAGGTTCTGCCTTGGCAGGCAGGTGTGCACAGAAGGAGGGCTCGAAGTCATGTTGCCTCTTCTGTGTGTGCACTTGCCCAGCTCCAGCCCCTCCAGCGAGTGAGCCTTTGCTGTCTCACCAGGATGCCTCCTTTTGTATCAGACCTGAACCTTGAAGCTTCAGCTCAGCTCCTATTAGTATGTCTTCTGTGTAAAGCAAAGGACTGTTTCTTGATATCCGACTTTGCAGTTACTCAGGAGAGATACTGAGCCTTCAACCTCATGTGCGTCCCTGTTCATGGCTCCCAGTGGGGGCTAGTGAGTCCTCTCTGTGCTTTTGTGAATGGTTTGGGGTGACTGGCCACACCGAACCCGGTACATGTTGATGTTCTGTTTCCTTGTCTCTGCTCTGAGGGCTTACACCCTGACACACCCCACTCTCTTGTCTTGGTTTGGGAAATTCTAACCTTGGAGCAACTTTTGGGCAAACTCAATTTTACATTTTTATTAGCACATACTAATTATATGTAATAATTCATTTTATTATTCCATTTTCATACATGAACATGATACATGTCAATCATTGTGGCTCTGTTGCCCTCCCTTGCCCCTCTTCCTGCTCTTAACAATCCGTTTCCTCTTCTCATCCAGCCTCTCTTCGACTTCCGGGTCTGGTTTCTCTTTTTTGGGGGGGTGGGTAATGAAGATGACCCAATCAATGGATTTCATCGGGATTGCTTACAGGATCATGTACCCTTTACCAATTTCTATACCACTGAAGAAGATGTCCTTCTCCTCCCTGTCCACTGTTAACATATAAATTCTTTGGGAGGGGTGGGTCCCTACAAGCCCCTCCCCTTCTGGTCTAGAGGTTGACCATCCTAGACTTGTGTGCAGGTAATCACTGTGCTATGAGTCTAAGTGTACAACCATGTCATGCTTAGAAGCCAGTGTCACGTATTGCTTTCCCACTTGACTCTGTCTCTTACAGACTTCCTGCCTTTTTAATCTTCGTATTTCCTATGTCTCGGGGAAGTGTTCTGTTCATGCTGAGCATTCAACAGTTACTTATTCTCAGTACTTTAACCACACGGGTCTGTGGAGTTACCACTGACCACTGCAAAAAGAAGCGTTGATGACCAGTGCTACCATTAGCACTGTTCTATAACATACAGTTAGTTGTTTAGAAGGCAGTTTGAAAGGCACATCATGCCCAACAGAACAACAGCAGTAGCATCCAACCTTTACAGCCGTGGGCTGTTGACTGGGTTGACCATGCTAGGTGTGAGTTCCCGCCTGTGGAAAAGGCCTCAAATCCAACCAGAAAGCATTGGCTACTCCCATGCTGACCTTTGCCACAGCTATACCAGTGAGTTCATCTTTGCTGGCAAGTTAATATTGTTGCACATGAGGCCCACAACTGAATGCCCCAGCAGCCTACATAGCAGCGTCCCACACCGTGAGGGTAGCCAGCAGGGAGGAGGCTTCTAGCCCAGTTGCAGCTTGATTTTTTTTCTATGTCCCTCAACTACATTGGATGCATCTTCAGCGATAGGGTCTCACTATCCAGTTCTAATGGGCAGCCAATGGCACTGGCAATTTAAAGATATTTTTTTGTGTCTCAGGATCCTCCCTGACTAGCAACTTGTAGAGAGCTAGGCCCACTTCTGGCCCTGTGATTTCATCAATGACCCATGGCTTCCGAGAGCAGCTTTATTCTCCTTCTCAAGGTCCCCCATTCAGTTTATTTTCTTACTGTTTTGAGTACTTTCTAAGGTATCAGATTTCTTTGTGTATTTCCCACAGGTTACTAATTTGGGTTGCACTCCCATCTCCCTAAATGTTTTCTCATCTTCGAAGCAAGCAGCAGCACCCTGACACACCTCACTTCCATTCTTATTGTGGGAAAGTGTAGCCCCGGGGAGTGGAGAAGCTGTCGTGCAGCTTTCTGAGGGTCTTGTGGATCTTCAGTCATCTTACTTCTGGAGGTTGCATGTGGTTTAAGGATGTTGGATACTTCTCCACATCTCCTTCCTGGGCTTTACTAATATTTATTTATTCATAAAGGGAACTCTGTCTTGGCATTTTTAAGTCAGGGTCTCATGAAGCTCCATTGGCCTCCAGCTTGCTGTGTAATGTAGGATGACTTTCTACCTCTGTTCTCCAATCTCCACCTCTGGGACTGAGATTACAGGTCTACACCACTATTGTGCTGTTTTTATGTGCTTCTGGGGATCAAACCCATGGCCTCCTGCATGTTGGGCAAGCATTCTACCAACTGGGCTACATCCCAAGCCAAGAGATCTGTATTAGGCCTGAGGCCACTCTGGAAATGCTGGGATTTTTGTTGTTTCTCTCTCTCTCTCTCTCTCTCTCTCTCTCTCTCTCTCTCTCTCTCTCTCTCTCTCTCTCTCTCTCTCTTAAATAAACCTGACTTATTGGTGCATACTTCTACTTTATTAATTTCATGGGTAAGATTTTAACACCCCTGGTATTTGTGAGGAGAGATAAAAGATACTGTTTACAAATAGAGTTCATTCAGAAGAGACTTTTAGCACCACTTAAAAAGTTAAAAAGTCAAAATTTGGGGCTGGAGAGATGGCTCAGTGGTTAAGAGCACTGGCTGCTTGTTCTTCCAGAGGTCCTGAGTTCAGTTCCCAGCCATCCACTTGCTGGGTCACAACCATCTATAAAGGGATCTGATGCCGTCTTCTGACATGCAGGTGTTCATGTAGCAGAGCACTCATATACATTAAATAAATGAATAAAAAAGTCAAAATCTCAGCCGGGCAGTGGTGGCACACATCTTTAATCCCAGCACTTGAGAGGCAGAGGCAGAGGCAGGCAGATTTCTGAGTTTGAGGCCAGCCTGGTCTACAGAGTGAGTTCCAGGACAGCCAGGGCTACACAGAGAAACCCTATGTCAACAAAAACAACAGTCAAAGTCCAACAGTGGAATGCCTGAAGCAAGAATTGCTGTTTTCTGACAGAATAAGCATGTGCCCCTTTGGGTTCAGAACTGATGAGGATGCAGGTTCTTCTTACAGATGTATTTCTGTGAGGTTCCTTCCATGGCAGAAGGCCCGCTCTCCTTCACACAGGCATCCTTTCCGTGTCTTCAGCCCTTCCTACTTCCGTTGTTCTTCATGGTGGCCTTCATACCTCCAGTGAATATCCTACTGTCTTCAAGGCTGAGAACTCTGATGGGGAAATTCTTACACCAGTTCTATAGTCAGCTAGAAGTTGGTCATAGAAGTTTATCATTTGTTTGTTTTGAGGCAGGGCCTCACTGTGTGAGTCTGGCTGTCCTGGAACTCATTATATCGACCAGGCCAGTTTTGAACTCGCAGAAATCTGCCTGCCTCTGCCTCTTACGTGTTGGGATTAAAGGCGTGCACCATTGCAAGAGCTGCTTGTTTGCGGTATCGGATCTGTCTGGTTACGTCACCTCCTCTTCATTTCTTCTTGCTTCTCTCTGTGTTTTATCATTTTTCTCCTTTGTCTTCTCGAAGCTTCTGTCCCATCATCTTCCTTCTGACCTCCCTGAATTATTTCTTTGTGCAGGAGCCCTAGTTTTGCGACAGGACAATCCAGGATTGGGGTCAGCATCTCGGCTCTGCTGTAGTGATAATTGGGCATCACTTCACCAGCTCAGGTCTTAGTGTTGTAGGTCTTTAACATGGGGCATGGAGTATCATGCCTGATGGGCTTTGTTGAATGTAGGATCAAATGAAATCTTTGAGCTGAGAGTGCGCTGGGGTGCAGAGTCCCAGTTCAGTCTCAGTCTGGGTTCTCTGCATCTCCAGCCACCCTCTCCTCTCCCCCCTCCTCTTTCCCCTTCTCTCCCTCCTGTCTCTCCCTCTCTTTTCTCCCCTTCTCTCCCCCTTTATCTCTTCCCCTCTCCCCTCCCTCTCCCCCTCATTTCCTTCCCTCTCTCCCCTTCTCTTTTCCCTTCTCCCCGTCTCCTCTCTCTCTCCTCTCCCTCCTCCTCTCCCTCCTCCTCTCCCTCCTCCTCTCCCTCCTCCTCTCCCTCTCCTCTCCCCATCCTCTCTCTTCATTTCCTCTATCTCCCATTCTCCCACCTGTCCTAACTTGCACATTTAGTTCCATCCCATCATATCTTCCATTTGGAGTTTGAGACAGGACCTCGTTGTATAGCACAGGATTCCCCTGCTGCATTGTCATGAGGAAATTGTGTCAGAAACAGACTAACATGTTTGTGTCTTTCCTCAGTGGCAGAATTTATTAAGTAACAAATAGGCTATGTGGGTTTGTTGGCTGCAGTTTGTCAGATAATGCCGATTTCCTAGGTGGCCTATTGAGACACATGGGCTCTTCCATTCCAGTCTTTATTCCTAATACTAGCTCTTGGGTCACAGGTCACACATCACAGTAAGAGCATCGATTTCTGTCTCCCTACCTGTGTGTATGTGTGTGCTGCAGAATGGCTCTACGTGTGTGTGTGTGTGTGTGTGTGTGTGTGTGCGCACAGAATGACCAGATAACACTGATAGAGATGCACAATAAAGTGGGTGTTTGCTTTTTTCTTCCCTATTGGCTTCTGCTTCTCAGGCCTCCTTGGAACTCCTTGAACTGTGCCGCAGCCTTTTAACCCTTTGTAGTCATTTCTAGAACCATTTCTAGAATCTTTCCCTCAACCTGATGTCTGCAATGAGTTCTCAGGCCTGGTTTTCTGGATATGACTGTGTCGCATCTACCTTCATACCTTCTCAGGGTGGCACATTTTCTATTTAAGTCTTTCAATCTGTGTGCTGTGTGTGAGGTTAAGTGTCCCTAAGGCACAGACTCATCCCGATTCTGCATTTGTGCTCACAATGGAGTCAAAAGCGCCTTGTGAAATCTCTCAGGTGAAGACATAGACCCAGAACACCCTGTGTTACACAGTGTGCAGAAACTTAGGGCAGGGGACAGTTTGATCTCAACATTGGGACTCCTAAATGCTGGGGTTAGAGGTACACACCACCATATGGGTTGTATACCAAACATTCTCTCTGTGTCTTCACCCATGGATTGGTTCTAAGGGGGATTATAGCTTGTACGTACTTCAGATACACAGTTTTTTTGGTGATAATATCTATAGTATTTTGGGTTTTATGTGATGCCAAGATGTTATGATAAATTGGCTATCATATAAGTAGTGAAGGATTGGTATTGGAAAATTAAATTTGTACTTCAATTTACTGGTAGGATTAAGAACTAAGTTTCTTTTCTTCTTTTTCCTTCCTTCCTTCCTTCCTTCCTTCCTTCCTTCCTTCCTTCCTTCCTTCCTTATTTATTTATTGGTTAGATCTCAAGTATCCCAACCTGGCCTCACACTTGACTATAGCCAAGGGTGGTGACGTTGAATTGATTTATTTGCATGCACACACACACACACACGTGCGTGCACACACACAACATACAACATACATAGAGACACGCGCACACACACACACACACACACACACACACAAGCGCGTGCGCACTTGTGCTTAGATTATAGGTGTGCAGTGCTACTCCTGATGAGGAAGTACAGGAGCCTCACATGTGCTAAGCTAGCACTGGGTCAGCTGAGCTCTCCCCAGCCTGCTCAAACTTTAGTCAGAGCTTCCTTTGCTGTGCCATCACCGAGAGACAACTGATCTGGTTACATTTGCACATGGTGAGTCTTCAAAATGCTGGCCTTGTGCAGCTAATGATCCCTGTGTGTATTAGGGTGTATTTGTCTTAATTGGCCAGAGTTTCGAGTCTTGTCCCTGAGATCTGAAGGTTCAGTCAGCAGTTGAGAAGAGGAAGGAGATCAGCCAGACTGTCAGGGGAACAAGAGAGGACGATGAGGTGAATATGATCCAAAGACATTACACGCGCATATGAAACATCATAATGAAACTCACCATTACGTATAACTAGTATGTGCTAATAAAAACCTTAAAACATTTATTTTTTTTAAAAGGCCAGCCAGTCTGCCACTATGGGCTTGAACACATAGAATTGCACACTGAACTTGTCTAAGACATATGCTGAAGGAAGACCCAGGAAGTGGTCTGACCAGAATAAAGGCTTTCATGCACTAACTTTCCCTGTAAATGCCCTGAACTTGATAAAAACATTCTTCACATTCAAGGAAGAAATCTGCAGAATATTCTGCCCCTGTCGTGGCCATCACAGGGGGGGTCTGTGGCTTACTCTCTTGTTCCTTACCTTGGATGTGTTGCTAGGTTTTTAGAATGTCAGAGTGGGAGATTTGGAGAGGTGAGAGATGTAGGTGAGTAGTTCAGTGGTTTTTACCTAAGTGAAAAAGTTTAAGTGAGTCTGCAGCCCAGAGCATTAGAGTGTGAGGATGGAGAGAGGCTGGGCCCAGACACGGGTCTAGAGCAAGCTGGCAGCAGGAGACTCACGAACCCTTCCCTGTTTTTATTCCGGGAGGTTTGCATTATAAACAGCAGTTATATGTGTGAAGCATTGTGTGAGCTTGTGAAAAGTAGGGACCCTGAGTTATAAACCATCCTGCCTAGAGAAGGTTCTGCACCTGCGGCTTGGTCACTTTATAATATGGATCTTTGATTCTCAGGCTCAGATGGAAAGAGTACCTGCCCTTTCTTCCCTGAAGGAGGTTTGTGAGGATTCAAGAGATAATGCCATGTGGAATGTAGAAAGTGTCCTGCAGTGGTGTTAGTCTGGTGGGAGTGGTCAGCCGCCCTATGTTCTCAAGACCGTGGAGGAATCGGAAAGCGGAGCTGCTTCCCTTTAACAAAGCTGAAGTCAGTGTTTGCGACAGTCCATTTTTTGGTGTGAGTGCTGTTGGAGTTTGTTCCTGCCTTCTAATGTTAACTCTGTTCGTCTAATGGATGTCTATTAGTATCCAAAGAATAGCCTAAGATGGCCTTAATATGTCCCATAAAGGCTTTCAGATTATTCCCTAATATGGGCGACTTGATTTAGAGACAACAAGATACAAATAGTGGTTATAAAGGGACAGTTCATAGATAGCTGATGAAGACAGACTACGGGAACCATGCTGCAGATGCACGGACATCTGATTTCTGTTTCACTAGGACACACCAAGACGTGGGCGGGAGACGTGGGTGATGTGGGGCTCTATCGTGTGCTGAGAGGTGACAAAGAGTCTGTGGCAGTAACAAAGCTTCCGTCCCAGTGACAAGCCACAGATTACTGAAATAGAGCAAAGCAAATTTTACAATCACCAAGACAGGATTGTTTCAAAGCGAAACTGCGTCAGAAGTCGCCCATTGTAGTAGCAGGGGCATAAGGAACACGTAGAAGATGGTAAAACAACTTCAGGAGCAAATTGATGGAATTTGCTGATGGCAAGGGAAGGTTGGAAAACAGATGCAGTTTTTGTTTTCTGGCCTTAAGAGAATACATCAACAGATGCCTGGAACCAATAAATTTCCCTAGGGAAGAAAAGCTACTAGCAAAAATAAGAAGAAAAGATTGCTTTATGTCAGGTGAGGCAAAAATGAGTGGAGCTGATGAGAACACAGTTCCCAGTCTGTGGGGACCTGGATTTAATGCTAGCAGTGGAGTGGCCACACAAAGCAATTCTCTGGGGTGTTATGTTGCAGTCAGAGAGAGGAGCTTCAGCTCAGCGCCTTACTGGTTTGGAGATAAAGCACAATAGAGAAACATTGGGTCTTAAAGCGAGAAATGATCTTTGTAATAATTCTTCACATGAGCGAGCTGAGACCTGACCACAAGAGATTAGCGGTTTGCTCCAAGTCTCCGGGTCAGATAATGGCTAAGCTGGGAAGAGACTGAACGCAAGAGCGGGCCTTACCCATTTGGAAGATTTCAGGTTCTGCATTGAGCATGGCCTTCATCGCTGTGAACTAGGAGCCAGTATAAAGGAAGGTCCCGTGAAGAACAAAACCAATAAAAGAAGAAGACCAAGTGGGCCCCGGGGGACTTGTATGAGAATCTGTGTGATAACAGGATGATTTGTGCAGAGCTCTAATTGAGAGAAAGAGAAAGAATAGGAATTGCTGTTATCTCCACTTTGTTATTAAGTGAGGATGTGGCATTTCATCTTCATGGCCTTAGCAAACTTAATTAAGTGTCAAGTACAGTAAAAATCTAAATTTCACGGGCAACCTAGGAAAAAGTACTCTGAGGGCCTGGTGAGAAATACAGAAGGTATACCAGAAGTCCCTGCCTGAAACATCTTTGAAATGGTTCTATTTGAAAACATTCTCCCTCTCTCCTCATCTCTTCCCTCCCCTCTCCTTCCCTCTCCTAGACCCCTCCCTCCCATACATTATTTTAAAAACAAAAGCCTTGTTAGGATCTGTTTCCCACACTGTTGATTCTGATTTCAGATGGGGAAATAGATAAAGTGGGTTGAATGTAGATTTAAGGAGAGATAGAGAGATTCCGGCATGAAATATGTTGGTTTTTGAGGTTCATCTTTTGTGTTTGAAGCATGAAATGACTAGATCTGAAATATAAATGATAATGGACCCCTGCCCCCAACCCCTCAACCCCCGATAATTTCCTAGTTGTGATGTTCTTAAAGGTTGTATGCTAGTTCAGGGCTTTTTAATATTTCTATTCTTCAGGATGAAGAATAGAATCCTTAGATTGAAATAATTTGTAGCTGCAAGTTAGCAAAAGCTACTTGGATATTCCACATCTATAAATAAACAAGACTTAAGAATCATGCCCAGAGGTAGTGCATGCCTATACTCTCAGCATCTGGGCGATCAAGGCAAGACGATCAGAAGTTCAGGCTATGTAATGAACCCTGTCTCAAGAAAAGAAAAAAAAAACATTGTAGGAGATTGGTGTTTCTCACACAAAGATTTCCTTTAATCACCAATGATTTACAAGGGGGAGGGGGATCAATGACCCCTGCCTTTAAGGACTGTGCTAAATATTGTGACTTCTACGTGCTAGGATTTCTTTTTGTTCCCAGGTTGCACCTGTGTCTTTTGGAACAGTTCAGTAATGGAAGAAATGACACTGTCATTCCTGTAATGGGGCATCATTAACCAGAGGCCTTTTGTAAGCATGTAATTTCAGACTTCATTACAGACTGGACCTGGGTGTCCACACCAGCACTGCTCAGGAACGCTGCTTCTCTTGTAACTCTACAAAGAGCCTTGCATGTTTAATGCGGCTGTTGGAATATTTATGAAAGAGCATACCTGTAGAGGGCATCTGTCTTCAGAGCACACGGGTCATGAGGAGGTTATGAAGTAGGAGTGCTTCACTGGCCTTACTTGAGACTCTCCAGTTTGAAAAATAAAAGTATGTGGTGTGATCGGAAATTCACTTTGATGCGGTCCTTTTTACTGGCAAGGTAAAGGAAAACGCATGTGTGCTCCCAGGAACTTATTCTCTTACTATGTAGGTAGCTGGCCTACAATTCCTCATATGGACCAGGCCTCAAATTCACAGAAACCCTCCACCTGCCTTTGCCTTCTGAGTTCTGGAATTAAAGGAGTGTGCTACCATACCTGACTAGTTTTTTTTATCATCTGAGTGTGATGGCTAACCTTCTGGATTTTTACAATCGATGAGGATGTACACATAGCACATGTCTTCCTTCTAAATGTCTGTATTTACTAGAAGGTATGTGCTGGACTAAGCCTGTGCCAGTCTTGCTAGGAGAACTACACTTGAGATGATGAAGATCCTGGCTTCCTGGATAAACATATTGTAGTGAAATATAAGCCTGCCCATAAGCTGTACGATGATTCTATGCAGAATTTCATGTCTAATTCTAAATCCAGAAATCAAGTGTCAGCTCCTGTGGGAGGGGAGAGCTGCCATTGCCCTGATCCTTTCCCTTTGATGGCATCTGATGGGCCCTGATCCCTCACTCCTGGTAGTCCTAGCAAGTCTGGTGGGTTTCTGTCCTGTTTGATGTCAAGGCTGGTAGGGAGGTGTTGTGATGAGACCCTGTGGACATAGACATGTGCCCACACATGTGTAAGTGAGCATATGTTCCTGCATAATGTCAAATGGAAGGGCTGCTTCCAAAGGATGTTGATGACCTCAGGTTACATACTTTCTCATATTTCTAATGTTAATGTCCATAGCATGTACTTTTGTTCTAATTTACTCTGCAATGAGAAGATGGAACAGTGTTCTTCAAGCTGTGCCAACTACCGTGATTAGGTTCCTTCCCGTTCCATAGGCTTCTGTGGTTCCCTGGGATTTCCTTCCCTTATATCACCAGCTAGGTCCATTCTTTCCCACCCCACAGGCCTGGTCGGCAGTTCTGTCATAGTTCATGGGGAGTAAACAAACAATGGCCGTATACTTAATCAAAGGAGTCCTAAAACAGTACCACAAAAATCAGCAAAATGACAACAACTGATGCACATCTTTCGATAATAACTCTTTATATTAATATTCTCAATTCCCCAATAAAGAGACACAAACTAGTAATTAGGATTAGAAAATAGTGAGGCTAGAGAGATGGCTCAGAGGTTAAGAGCACTGTCTGCTCTTCCAGAGGTCCTGATTTCAATTCCCAGCAACCACATGGTGGCTCATAACTATCTATAATGAGATCTGGTGCCCACTTCTGGCCTGAGGGCATACATGCAGGCAGAATGTTGTAGACATAATCAATCAATCAATCAATCAATCAATCACCAACCAATCAATCAATCTTAAAAGAAAGAAAATAGGATCCATCTTTTTGTGCCTCTAAGAAAAATACTTCACCATCAATGATAGATACATTAGGGTACAAGGGTGGAAAAAGATATTCCAAGCAAATGAAACTAAGAAACAAGCAGGTACAGTTATCCTAATATCTGACAAGATAGACTTCAAAATAATCAGAATAAATAAATAGGTTACTTCATATTCATCAGACACACATCAGACTTAATACAGACACACACCAAACATGAGCATACACAACGTTGCTCATCTGGATCTGACTCCACAGACCAAGCCCAACAGAAGGTTGTAGGTGACTTCAGCACCCCATTCTCACCAATATACAGGTCATCTGGACAGAAATTAACAGAGAAGATTGGAGTTAAATGGCATCATAAATCAAGTGGACCTAAGATCTACAGAACATTCCTCCCAACACTCCACAGTCTACTTAGCACTCATGGGTCTTTCTCCAAAACCAACCACATCCGAGGGGACAAAGCAAGTCTTAATAAATGCAGGAAGAGTAAAGTAACATCCTGCATTTTATCTGACCACAGTGGAATAAAGCTGGGTGTCACCCCCAATAGAAACCACAAAGTACACACATGCGTGGGGACCCTAGAACACACCACTAAAGGATAACTGAGGCCAGGAGAAATCAAGATGGAAGTTAAAAAGTCTTAGGCTTGAATGAAAATGAAGACCCAGCATCCCACAATCTGTGGGATGTCATGAGGTAGTCCTGAGAGGACATGAACAAAACCGGGGAGAGTTCAAATTCATAACTTAGTGGTACAATCAGAAGCTTTGGAAAAACAGTAACAGACAACACCCAAAAAAGGTAAACGGGAAGAGATAATTAAAGTCATGACTAGAATTAATGAATGATGAAAGTGGTAGACAATAGATGGAATCAATGGAACGAAGAGTTGATTCTATGAAAATATTAACAGAGTTACTAAGTCTTCAGCCAAATTCACCAAAAGTCAGAAAGGAGATTCAGATGAATAAAGTTAGAGATGAAAAGAGACATTACAACAGACTGAGGACATAAAGAAAACAAGGACACACTTTAAAGGGAGTTACTTTATGCTTACGTGTTTACTGTGAACAATGTATAATTTATGTGTATATATTTGCAGGTACACCTACTTAAGGATATAGTAATCCAGCTTTATTCTCAAGTAAAAAATGATATAATCAAATCGCTGTTCTCTTAATGTCTGAAAAGCGAGCTTGGGGTGATTGGGAAGTCAGGGCTGCCTTCTTTGTGTACCGAAGATTTTGGCTTACTGCGCTTTTGTTTCCATTCACGAGTGGATCTGAATGTTACATTTCTCCATTGTCTCTGAGACTGGCTCTCTGTGTTGCCAGGGTGGTTCCGAGTCCTGATCTTCCTACCTCAGCCTGCTGAGTGCTGTTCTGGGTGGGCCATGCCCGCCTCGTGCCCACCTTGGAGGTTAACTTCAGATGCCTGGTTTGTCTTTCCAGAATACGACAGGAGAGTGACATGGTTGATTCGGCGCCTCAGTGGGAAGCCGTGTTAAGGAGGCAGAAGGAAAAGAACCAAGTGGATCCTAGCAACCGGAGGTCCAGACACAGATCTCGCTCGTATGTGGGTTCTTTTTCCACTTTCCTTCAAAATCAGGGAGCTTGCTGGGAGCTTGGCAGAGCAGGCAGATGGGTGCTTGGTCTCCTAAGGAGTCATTTCAACTGGGAATATCCATTTTTTATTTGCTGTTTTCCCCTTCTTACACATGTAACATTCACTAACCATTTTTGAAGGCTTAGAAGTCGGCACTCAGGCAGAGCAAAATGTCTTGGGAACAAGGCCATCAGAAGCATAGTTTTTAAAAAAAAAACAAATGCGTACATCCAACCAGGTAAATAATAGAGTTTCCTTTGTTCTGAAGCCTGGTTGTTGATGAAACACCTGCTGCTTTGCCCAATTGGAGTCTACAGAATTCTCTGAAGTCTTGTTCCAAATCGAGCCAGACTATCTTGCTGTCAGATTACCATTTGTGAGCAGTAGTCATTGAATGATTCATTACACCCCAGCATTGAGATCTGCCTGCCCCTCCTGTTGCTAGGCAATGACAGGCGTGAGCACAATTACCCCATCACAGTGGATTTCCTGCCCCCCCAGATTAATTTTCTGTGAGCTGACAAAGTGACGTGCTTGCATGCTCGTGTGTGAATGGTGTGTGCGTGTGTACCTGTGCACGTGTGCTTTGGTCTACACATCAAGAGTTAGACCACCATGCCTGTGCCAAGCATGTCTCTTTCATGTGAGCTGGGACGAGCTTGAAGTTAGCCCCAAAGCCTCTCAAGATCCTGGGTGGTCAGCTGTAGTTTTCTTTACTTCTGGGAGGAGAGAGCATTGTCTGCACAGGGAGAGGATGGACTGAGAAGCGATGCACAACTGTGGGTCAGCCGGTCACACCAGCTGGGTAGCTCTGAGGGAGCCAGGCAGAAGAAAGCTGAGAGTGCACGGTTAGGTTGACAGGCCAGGAGAGGATGTTGGAGGCTACGCCACAGATCCTGTGAGCCCTGTGTTTGAAGGTATACGCCTCAATCATAGATACTTAGATTTTGATTGGAATGTTTGTTTTTTGAAGATGAGGTCTCACGGGGCTGGAGCAGTGGCTCAGTTCTGTTCCCAGCGCCCACATGATAGTTCACGGTCAGCTATAACTCTAGTTCCAGCGATCCAACACCCTCTTCTGACCTCCTTTGACATCAAACACACACGTAGTATACAGACATGCATACTGGCAGAACATATGCATTAAATAAATCTAAAACAAATGAACAGGCATAAGCCAGGGTCTTACCACGTGGCCCTGACTGGCCTAGAACCCGGTACAGAGACCAGGCTGACCCCAACCTCATAGAGCCAGCCCTGCCTGCCTTTGACTCCCAGGTGTTGGGATTAAATGCAAATGCCACCACACTTGTATAGAACTTTTTTGTTGTTTGGAAAGGATTTCAAGTAGCTCCTGGCTGGCCTTTGACCTTAAACTGAACTTCTCCCCCTTCCTCCCCACTGCCACCCACCTTGTTTTCTTTTCTTTTGAGACAGGATTTTACACTGTAGCCCTAGCTGACCTGGCCTGGGACATGTTCTAGAGACCAGAGACTGGCCTGGAGCTCACAGAGATCCACCTGTTCCTACCTCCTGAGTTCGGGGATTAAAGGTCTATACCTTTATATCCTGCCCAAGGCCTTGAATTTCCGATCCTTCTGTCTATGCCTTCTCCAAGTGAGGATTACAGGCAGGCATTTTCATGTTCATTTTTTTTTGCTTTTGCTTTTATTTTTAATGTGGCATTATGAATTTTCAGTTTTTTAAATAACAAAGTTATAGTATAATTTGGGATATGTTCCTCTTCCTTTTTGGAGTTAATATAAAATCAACACTATTTCTTCTTTAAATATTTTGTATAATGTTTCACCTTGCCTGAATGTTTACAAATTCTCTTTCTTTCTTAGTTTTTATTTTTCTTTCTTTCTTTTTTTTTTTTGGAGTGAGTCTTGGACACACTTGCTCCTTTTATTTGTTCAATGTATGTAAATACACTGTCACTCTCCTCAAATGCACCAGAAGAGAGCATTGGATCCCATTACAGATGGTTGTGAGCCACCATGTGGTTGCTGGGTATTGAACTCAGGACCTCTGGAAGGGCAGTCAGTGCTCTTAACCTCTGAGCCATCTCTCCAGCCCACAAGTTCTCTTTCTTATTCAAAGAGTTATACCAAAGACCCACACAGATTTGCAAACCAGCAAGGTAATTTTATTCTAAGCAGGCCAGACTTGCTGTCAAGAATGACATTGGGCCACACATGTGAAGATGCCCAAGGACCCCAGGTACTCAAGGGTTTGGGCATCCTTCTCCATGCTATCTAAAGGAAGGGAGGGATTTGGTTGGCTAGTAGGGGTGCGTTTTGCATAGTTCTCTATTTTGATTGGCTGACTTGGCTTTGTAGACTTTGGCTCGTTGCACACATCCTTTCCCACAGTGCATCTGATTTTAATCATCTCCATATCCAGTCACACATAAGCATTTGATGGAAAGCAGGGCATTCTCTCTGCTTGTTCACATAGAGGACTAAGCTGGCCTTGTCCTGCACGCACCCCAAGCTAATTCAGGCTGAATTGGCCATGAACTCACAAACCTAGACGATTGAATAGAATCTGAGTTCGACGGTGGTTAATGGGTATGAGAAAGTTATTTCAGTGTTCAGAGTGGGGTGTGTGTGCAGGTTGTTGGGTACATTGTTCAGAGGGATATATCTGCATAGTGCATGTATTTCAGGGTGTCAGGCTGCCAAGGGTGTTTTGTATACATATATACATACATCATACATACATACATTCCCAAATCAAGTGCTATCTCTGGTTGCTAAACTATTCCTACCGCTCACCTGCCTCAATGCTATCTCTGCCTAGATTTTTGTTTGTGGAAAGTTTTGTATTACAAACTCCATTTCTATTTTAAAATAACAACAACAACAACAACAAGCATTAAGTTGAACATGACTGGGTCTTATCTATTAAATGTTACAAAGCTCAAAATTACCTGTTATATTTTTCATTTCCATTTCTATGGCATTTGTGTTTGCTGCTGTGACATATACATAAAAAGGGGTCAGCATTAGCCTGGCTGAACCTGCTTTCTGCCTTGTCTCCTTGGGTTGTGCAGTAGGGGCCTTGCCCTTGCCCTTCAAACAATGGTTTGTGTGTGTGAGTGGGCTCCACCACCCTCTGGTGGCTACAATGTGTTACTACGTTTACTCACTGAAATACTGATTTCAAGCCGCGAGGCTGCATAGGAAGTGCTGGGCCAGATGAAATGCAAAGTCCAGCATAGATGAATGTTCAAGGACGTTCTAAGATGTTCCAGAGCAAACTTCCACAGCTGAGTTGCCGGCCTTCATGTTCCTAATTAGGAAGGGAAAGGAGGAAGAGGAATGAGGCATCACCTTAATTCACTTTTTCTGACCATTCAGGAATATCAGAAGAAGCACTAAGAGTTTGTTCAGCGTTCTCTCTTCTCTAAGTAAATATCATTTTTGTGTTTACTTATTTTCAATTTTAAACTCCCTTTTAGAGATGCAGTTAGCTTAAAGATGATAAAACAACACCAGCTAGCTACCAGTGTATGTTACTTTGAAGTGGATATTGTAGGAGTGTTTTTGTTTTGTTTTGTTTTGTTTTTGAGACGTGACTGTGTAGCTCAGATGGGCCTTGAGCTCGCGATTTTCCTCCCTCGCTGCCCAGGTGCCTGGATTACAAGCTAATGGGTACAAACCAATGTCTCTGACTGATTTAAAGTTGAGTCATTGCGTAAGTATAGACAGAGAAGCTTTTGAAAAATACTGGACCTATACTGGACCAATACTGGACCGATACTGGACCAATACTGGACCAATACTGGAAGCTTGTTTATGTTTGTTATATTTTATATCTACTGACCACTGAGGGATTTCCTTTGGAGAGTTTACATAAAGCATCTGCATAAGTCTTTTTTTTTTCTTTTAATACAGTCTACGTAGCCCAGGCTGGCCTGGAACTCAACATGTAGCTGAGGATGGACTTGCTCTCCTGTGCCATCTCCTGTGCTGAGTTGCATGCTTGTGCTGGCATACTTTTTTTATGTGTGCTGGAATAGAACCCGGGCTTTGTGCACACTAAACTCAGGAAGCTCTCCCAACTGAGCTACAGAAATATGGCTGTTAAAATTTCACAGTGTTCTAAACTCACAAAACTGTATTGAACTGTAATCATGTAAAATTTATATGTACAGATATAAACATAAAGTAATATAGCCACCATTTAGGTAGCTTGTGTTTGTATTTCTTAAATCACATTTGTCCTAACAGTCAGAGGAAACTGTCATTTTTCAGCTTCAGAATCCCCCCATGCTCTGAGCTCTTTGAGATTAGTGGAGATATTAGAAGTCAGTTTATGCTAAGTTTTCAAGGACAGAATGACTGGCGTTTTGAATGGAATCACATGACTTATTCACAGTGAAACGGTTTTTAACTCTCCCCCTTCATAAGCTGAGGAAGACTTCTGGCTAAAGTACAAACAGAAAGGCATAAATAAGAAACGAAAGCTACCCGAAGCTCCAGTGGTAGAAAACTGTCTGTGCTGCCAGGGCTTGTTGTTTGGTGTGCCTGGCATGCAACACTGCAG
>NW_021604593.1:3428157-3428414 GCF_004785775.1 Grammomys surdaster
GCTGCCAGGGCTTGTTGTTTGGTGTGCCTGGCATGCAACACTGCAGACCTAATGCAGGGTGTTGTGTGTGTGTGTTTGGCTGCTCTTTATCATTGAGCTACACTTTTACTCTTTCATCGGGCTGTTAGCTGTGTGTATGTGCGTGTTGAAATTACATTGCATGTCTTTTGAGTACATGTGTGTATGTTTATGTGTATGGGTGTGTGTGGAAGTCAGGGGTGTGTGTGGAAGTCAGGGGTGTGTGTGGAAGTCAGGGG
>NW_021604593.1:3428424-3450988 GCF_004785775.1 Grammomys surdaster
AGTCAGGGGTGTGTGTGGAAGTCAGGGGTGTGTGTGGAAGTCAGGGGACAACCTCTGAGTTGGTTCTTTGCATTTACCTGGGGATGGAACTCAGGTCACCAGGCTTGCCAGGAGGTGCTTTTACCTGCTGAGTCATTACACACACACCTGCTGAGTTATCACACACACACACACACACACACACACACACACACAGAGAGGCATGCATACACACATACAAGTGTGCACACATGCATATTTTTTGTTTCCAAAAATAAATGTTCCTTCTCCTCACGTCTCACGCTTGCCGTGGCAGCCGTGGGTTGTGTGTCCCTTGCAAATTGCCTCCTTATCTTGTAAACGAGTTAAGCTTCAGACCACTTGCATTCAGATGACACCCGTCTTCATCTGCCCTCTCTCACTGTCAGGGACCCCGGTCTCACCCCCCTCTCTTTTAGTACCCAATCCCTGCCTGAGCTCAGCGTTGTTTCTGGGGTCCCATCCTGGGTCATTACAATAACTTGTCCACTCACTTCTCTCACCTAATTTTAGCTACTTTCAGAATCGTACTTTTCAGGTTGGGGGCAACTTTGTCTTTTCTGGGTCACTTGGCAATGTCGAGTCATTTAACAGTTTTAATTACATTTATTTATTTGTGTGTTAGGGGTCAGGCGGGAGCTATGTGCCTCATCATGTGTGTGAAGGCCAGAGAACAGCCTTTTGGGAGTTTCTACCACGTGAGTCCCAGAGATTGGACTCAGGTCACCAGACTTGGTGGCAAGTATCTTTACCTGTGGATTCATTTCATGGGCTCCCCAGAATCACTGTTTTCTTTAACATTAAGGAGGCTACTGGCTTCTAGTGGATAGATGTTGGGGTGTCACTGACCTAATCTTACACAGCACGGGGAAGCTCCCAAAGAATTAGTGCTCAGAATGTCAGCAGTGTGGAGAGTTCAAAACCCACGGGAACATGAAGGCTGCGAATCCACCTTTCCAGTGTCCCTGAGAGGACAGGTTGTCAGCACAGCAGCACCTCTACCTCCACACCGAGTGACAGACTGTTGGGTGGCATCCTCTGAGAACTGCATGCTGACCCAGCATGCTTAGCGAGTGGAAGAACAGCTTAGTACTCTGAAATCTTTGCACCTTCTTAGTTACCATTTAATGGTTTGGCATACTGCCCAGGGAATCAGATGGGCAGAGTGTAGGAAAGGCAGGTTTTGTTCAGGAGCCCTTCCAGACTGTTTGTATGATCTTTAAAGCATAGAATTTTATATGACAAAAATCAGTATTCAACGGCATTCTTAGTCAGACATCAGGGCCTCGGCTCCCACCCCTGACCGTACTTCATTCCTCTTCATTTGACCTAAGGAACAGATTCTGGTTGTCCTCTCACCCAGTCCACACACACAAAGGAAAAGCCACTTGGTCTGTTCTGTAGCTAAATAAATAGCTTATTGTAGTCTGAGGATTCAGAAAGCCAGAATGCCCAAGGGACAAATGAAAGCATTGACAAGATTGTATGCTGAAAGTGACACTGAACATCGGTATGAAACTCCAGAGGCTGGGGTGATCCGGTGGCTTAACTCTTGGCGGTTATCGTCATGGCTTAGGACCCTTTGGGGACCTCCCGCTAGATCTCTTTTCTCCTGAAGAGACAGTGTCAACAACTGAAATAAGTTTACTATTCCTTGCTACAGTGGGGGTTCACAGCTAACCCTGATGTACGGTCTGAACATGAATAGTGACATCAGGTTTCTTGTTCTAGGACATTCAACGTAATGCTATCTATCATTTCTGGTCTTCAGGGAAAGCGCATCAGCATGAGTGGAAGCCACAGATAGGCTCTGTCCTGTGTGGCCTACATTTCAGTGCAGGATTGCAGCTTGAGATGTCACATGAAGGGGGACATTATTGTACCACTTGCCTCCCCTCATGGCTGCTGCTTGTGCTAGGTCATTGCAGATCATGTTAAGAGTCTTACAGTGGGCGACAGAAATGAATTCTCTTCTGCTTAAATGAAGTGGACAGTTGGTGAAATGGCTCAGCAGGTTAGGGGTACCTACTGCCTCGCCTAGGGACCGAGTCCGTGGGATTAGCATGGTAGAGCAGAGAGCTAAGTGCTGGAGACTGTTCTGAGTGAACAGTAGTATGCACACATATGCACACATAAGTAAACACAATGAAAACGTAGATAGTAAGCTCAGGAACCGGCGCTCCTAAATTACTGCCCATTGTCCAGTCACTGCCAGAGGGTTTGCACATGCTTCCAAATGTCTGAGCTCTTTCCTGATTTTTCTATGTAGCTTTTACTTGTGATGTATAGTGCCTTGCTATGTAACACCAGCTGGCCAAGCTGGCATCAAATCTGTGGTGAGACCCCTGCCTCTGCCATCAAGTGCTGAAACTATGGGTCTGTCACCAAGCCTGCCTTCCGGGCTCTTTCATAAACGAAGCTCTGGTGATGTCACTGTTTTATTTATGTACATTTATGTGAGTTTTTCAGTCTCACTGACCAATAATAAATTAACCTGTTACCTTTTTGTTGATAATATAATGGCTCTCCCTGCTCATGTTTCCTGTCAGCAGCTGGGTGGCAAGCGAGACCTCCCAAAACTATTGCAGGTAACTCTTAAGGTTTGTGCATGACACATATTGTAGGGGTGAATTTTGTTTCATTTATTTACAGAAGAAGTCCTGATATCCAAGCAAAAGAAGAACTGTGGAAGCACATCCAGTGAGTGCTGGGTCTCCCTAATGGGTGCAACTTTAGACTATACATGTAAATATTGTACAAGCATGAACGCACACACACATACACAAGAACGTTTTGCTTGCATGTATGTATATGCACCGTATGCATGCATGGTGGTGCTGGATCCCCTGGAACTAGAATTATGGATGATTGTGAGCCACCATGTGGGTGCTGAACCTGGATCTTCTGCATTAAAAATTGGTTACAAGATACACCTGTGCTACTGCAGGGAGCCTTGCTCTGGCTCCCTGGCAGGTGCCATGCTTGTTCTGTATTGTCTGATGCTGACATCAGGGTTGGGTGTTATACACCAGCAGCTGTCTACAGGCAGGTCAATGCCTCCTGTCCAAGGTCACTCCTGTAAATGCCTCTCAGCTAGACCAGTGGTTTACACAAGAATGCAGAGAGAAGCAAATCCATATAGAAAAGAAAGGCACCACCACAGGGTGAGAAGCTTATCAGTGCAGGAAGTGGGGACCTGAAGAGAGTGGGCCTAGAAAGGAGGGGAAGAAGCCAAGGGCTACAGAAAGAGTTTCTCTCATTTTCCCCTGAACACATTCTAGTTTTCATAGCTTTGTGCATGTCACGTGTGTGTCATATCACACATGCATGCTATTTTTTTTAATAAGCCCACGTTTTGAGACAAGGGCAGAAAAGGAAAGCATTCCAGTTTGGGAAAGGTATTGGTATGTGTGCAGGCCCGACGGCTTTTCTTGTTTCTTTTAACCTTATTGCTATTCTTTCCTAGGAAGGAGCTTGTGGACCCATCTGGATTGTCAGAAGAGCAGTTGAAAGAGATCCCATACACTAAAGTAGAGTGAGTACAGCTTTGAAAGTCTTCACCCAGTTTTATTAGTATATTACTAATAAACTAATAAAAGTATTTTACTTTTTTTTCTATTGCTATGACAAAACACCATACCCAAGGAAACAAAAAAAGAAGTGTTTAATTTGGCTTACAGTTTCAGAGCATTAGAATCCACCTTAGAGTCCGGGATGGCAGAGCAAAGCTGACAGGAACAACTGACACTTATTCTGATCCAGCATAGAAAGCAAAGAAGGCACACTGGGTTGGCTCAAGTCTTTTGAAACCTCTGCCCTACCCCAGTGATACACTTTCTCCAACAAGGCCACACCTCCTAATCCTTCCCAAACAGTTCCACTGACTGGGTACTGAGTATTCAAACATGAGCATCCGGGGGCTGTTCCCGTTCACACCACCACAGGAGGGAACAGTTTGTTCTTACACTGTGGTCCACGCTGTGTTTCCATCTGTATCTTAACAGAGGTTAATGTAAGGAACGAGGAAGAAAGGTGTATAGAACTATTCTCTCCAGTGGTGCCTCAGGTTTCTAATCCTTGAACTTGGGAGGCAGAGGCAGAAGGACTGACACAAGTTCAAAGTCAGGTTGGTTTCCTGTGAGTTCTTGGCCAGTCTGAGCCAAAGAGTGAGAGACCCTGTTTCAAACATTATAAAACTGCTCTTGTTCCATACTTCATGACTCTCAGCTCTTCTCTTCTGCTTGTCTGTACATAAACAGTTACAATAAATGATTAATAATGTCCACTTAAAAAAGATTTTTTTTTCTGGCTGAGGTACTCATTGATAAAAGAGTCAGTTTTGTCTTATCATTTTAACACTGAGAGAGAATTATATTTACTGCAAAACTGTCATATGAGCTAAAGTTCCTATCTGTGGTGGTTTGGACATGACTGGCTCATGGGAAGGAAGACACTATTAGGAAGTGTGGCCTTGTTGGCAGTATGTCTCTGTGGAGGTGGGCTTTGGGCCTCCTATGCTCAAGCTTCACCCAGTGTGGAAGAGAGTCTCCTCCTGACTGCCTTTGGATCAAGATGTAGAACTCTTGATTCCTCCAGCACCAAGTCTGCCTGCACATTGCCATGATGATAATGGACCGAATCTCTGAAACTGTAAGCCAACTCTTGACTAGAGCTGCCTTTATATTTTGTCTTTGTAAGAGTTTTTAAATGTTGCCTTTATAAGTGTTGCCTTGGTCATGGTGTCTCTTCACAGCAACGAAACCCTAACTAAGACACCATCTTAGGACTACACTGAACTGAACAGGCTTCGTGAATGCTCAGCACCAATCTCCAGCCCTGACTGTTGAGCATGTATTGGCTATTATGTGCCTTGTAGTGGGTCAAGGGAAAACCGGCCTGGATTGTGTAACCTAGAAGGCCTGGATCGTGTAACCTAGAACCTGAGTGCTCTCCTGCTCTGCCTCCAGACTCTGAGATCACAGGTGTGCTTTACCTAGTTTGGTTTAACCACTAAAATGTAAATACATCTGAGAATTCGCTTGAATTATCTTCAGGAATATGGGAGGAGCACACTCTGTTACCTCCTCCTCTCTATGACCCAGTATTCCCATCCAGAAAAACTGAGGCCCAGCTTCCCAGCCTCTTCCCACTGGCCAAACACCTCTCATTACCTTGTAATTGTTTTACTATGCATGTGTATGTATGTGTATATGTACGTATGTATGTGTGTATGTGTATATGTACATATGTATGTGTGTATGCATATATGTACATATGTGTATGCATGTATGTGTATATATATGTATATGTACATATGTATGTACGTATGTACGCTTGTATGTATGTATGTATGTGTTCACCCACATGTGTGGCACAGCTTGTGGGAAGCAGTTCTCTCTTTCCATCACGATAGTCTCTCTGGGACTCAGGTCAGGCTTGGCGGCAGGCTTGCCAGCCCTCTTCCCATCACTTTTAGGTCAAGGATTGATTTTTTTCTTTTTAAAGTTAAGTGTTTCAGAGAATTACAGCATATAATGGGACATTCTAAGATGTGTCCACACTGTGAAGTCGTTAGTCAGGAAGGCACACACGTCTACCACCTGATCTTTATGTGTGCATCATGAACACTGATGCATTCAGCAGTTTCCCAGCATGGATGGTGTCAGCTAGAACTGACTTTCCTGACAGGAAGCTGAAGCTTCTGTCTTCACTGTAGATCCTTTTTTCCATATTCTTGAAGAGAACTCAACTGAATTCTCAGAAGTGTTCAACTCTTAGTGGTTAATGCAGGCCAGGTAGAGCACCCCTGTCTGGAGGCAGAGGCGGGAGAGCACTCAGGTTTCAGGGCTACTTAGGTCTACAAAGTCCAGGCCAGGACTACATCATGAGACCCTGTCTCCAAACAACAGCAACGAAAGTTGTGGTTACACACACATGTGTGTGCACACACACACCCTCAAATCCTCACACACTCACACGCTCACTCACATATACACACTCACTTTCTCATATGCATACACCCACACACTCTCACACACACTCACACACTCACACACATACACACTCTCACACTCACACACACATGCTCACACACATACACACACACCTTCTCACATGCATACACCCCGCCCCGCCCCACCCCACACAATGAAGAGCTTGCCTTGCATGAGTAAATAGGGGAGCATTTGCTTTTGTAAAGTACTGTAAAATTTAGACTACTGCTTTCAAGGACCATAAAAATTAAGTTCTTAAAAACAAAACAAAAAACCTTAAAACAAAAATGCCCCTCCAAACAACAGCACCCCCCCCCAATGCAAAACAAACCAAACCCCATCCCTGTCTGAGCTAGGTGCAGAGAAACATACATATAGCTGAACTCAGCGTGTGGGATGTGGGGCTTGGGGATCAGGAGTTGAAGTCATCTTCAGTCTGAAGCCAGCCTGGACTTCAGGAGACCCTGAATACAATTAAAAAGCCACCCGCAAAAGAAACATGAGAGTCAAGAACAGCTGAAAGTTGCTTTCAGTTTAGCACTCAGGAAAACTGCACACTACCATGCTGTTGATGTCTGTGTTTGTGTCCTCCCTTTGTCCGGTTTCCCCTCAGGACTCAGGGTGACCCCGTCCGCATCAGGCATTCGCATTCCCCTCGGAGTTACCGGCAGTACCGGAGATCCCAGTGCTCAGACGGAGAGCGATCCGTTCTCTCGGAAGTGAAGTGAGTGGTCAATCCCATGGCTCCAGACAACACAGCCCGCAGAGCTCCCTGCCTTGGCCAGCAGGTGGAGCTTAGGATCTGAGTTCTGTCTTGTTCATAGACTCTGACGCTTTCTCTTTGGCAGCTCAAAGACAGATCTTGTACCACCACTTCCGGTCACCCGCTCCTCGGATGCTCAGGGGTCTGGAGGCTCTACAGTTCATCAGGTTAGTATAGGTTTAAGGCATCCTACTGATGAATACATATATAAAATTTATTGTGTATGAGTATGGTCTGTGTGTTAAAGAATTGCTTTCAGAACTGTTTTACATGGTTCTGGGATTTGAACTCAGGTAGTGAGGACTGAGCTACAAGGCTTTTACCCACTGAGCCATCTTGCCAGCCCAACAGATGACATTTTAAAAAAAGTTATTGTTTTTTTTAGTGAGATAGGGTCTCACTTTGTAAGCCTGTCTGGCCAGGTACCTCCTTTGTTGTTGATCAGGCTGGTCTTGAACTCACAGACTCTGCCTGCCTCTGCCTCCCATGTGCTGGGGTCAAAGGTGTATACCACAGGTAAGTAGCCTACAAGAATTTTGAGAAGCATCCTGTGCTTTCAGAAATTCCTTTGAATACAGTAGCTGAGTCTTTATTCTCAGATGTTTATACATATGAAGCTATAGCAACCAAAGTCATCTCTAGCTGACCTGAACAACTGTTGTGAGGCCCTGTGGGTGGGGTGATGGTCTTGGCGTTTCCAACTCCTGGGTATGGTGTGCAGGTCAGGTAGGCAGTTGACCTTTCTTGCCCTGGGTGGCAGTGACATGTCCCAGATGACATGAACTCTGTGCTATCACACTGTACACGAACCATTTCATGGTGTAGCTCACTGGAATAGAACCAGGGATGCTTTTGCCTCTCCTTTCTGGTCTTTAGAAGAAAGTGTTGTTAAGGAAAGTCTCTAAAGTACATAGGTAAATTGTGCCCAGTTTTTTATGAAAATTGATGTGTACCCAACTGTCAGACCAAGATTAAACACATGTGGTTTTACAGTTAGTACTAGAAAATTTTCTCTAATTACAACAGTGTCATAAACGAATAGTTTAGGGTGGCCACACTAGTAGCTCAGGCTGGATTTGCTCTTCCTGGGGTTACAAGTGTGTTCCTCTACACCCAGCTTCTGGTGTTGCTTTTAAGTACTTGATTTGGTTATTTTGACTTTTAACATTTTTTTTTTCTAGAGAAGAAATGGGTCTAAAGACAGCCTGATTGAAGAAAAATCTCAGCTATCTACAATCAATCTGGCTGGAAAACACACAGCAAAAACAATAAAAACCATCCAGGCTGCTCGTCTCAAGACAGAGACTTGACCCGGTTAAGGGGTGTGGGGTGGGGTATGGAGGTGTGTGTGCCACTGGTACTTTTGAAACTGTGAATTAGATAATTATCTACATATCCTGGACATGTGTCTTTAGCACAAGAACATTAGCATCTCTTACGGATTAAGGATTTATGCACAGCATTCTTGTGCTGTGGGCCTCTGGAAGGACAACCTTATAAACTCACTGGATTCCACAATCTTTGCTGAAATTCTGACCATCCAACTCCATGTTTCTCCTCTCTCCACCACAGCCAATATGAGAGGCTTCTAATGAGCCCCTGGATTCCTGACCCACATCAGACTGTAGTGACTTTTATTCCCACAAAATGGTTTGTAATATTGTTACTTTGTGACATTAAGTCCCATGGTTATTTACAAGTAATGTAAAAAGCTGTTAAGTGTTGATCTGAATTTAAGTGTCCTTGTCTTGTGTTTTCTGAAGAAAAAAAAATAAGCCCATGTGAGGTTTGTCCCTGACTCTACACACCTGCCCACCCATGTTCCCATGGACCTTTATCTCTGCATGATGGCTTTTCAGATAGGAACAGTACTCAGAACCCTCTGTATCTGCCATCAGCTGTGACCTATCCTTTCCTGTAGCGGTCTCTAGCTCCCTTGAAATTCTCCACTCAGTTACTATTTAAGCCTTTTCAAGACAAGGTCTCAGATACCTGCCTCTGCCATGCTGGAGTTTTATTACTGCCCAGTAATTCAACTTTATGCCACAAATGCCTCCAGCTATTTGAGGCTTCAACTGGGGGCAGACTGCTCAATGATAAGTGTTTGCCAAGCTCTACCCCCAACTCCCAAGGTTCAACTGTGGCCTTTGCTTCCCCCACAAAACTAAAACCAAATTCAAGGATTCCTTCCCAGTGTTCTGTCTCAATGTCCTCTTCATTCTTCTGCTGTAATTCTAGGGCCTCTTCATCCCCACGTCCTTGCAGCTCACCTCACTGGGGTAAGCTCTCATTGCCCACCTGTGTGCCCTGCTCTGGCTCCCTCTCTTGCTTTAATAAAACCTAAGCCTTAGTGGTCTGGTCTCTTTACTACTTCCTTAACTCTTTGTACTGGATCACTTTTCAACTTTGCTCTGCAGTGGTACCTCCCCTCCCCTCAGATTTCCATGACTGATTCAGATCTTGGATTCACCTCACACAGCATTTGTGGTACTTTATTCTAATGCTTAGGACACTTTAAAGTAAAATTTATGACCACGAATACCCAATGTACTAGCTGTCCCTTCCTGTTAAGCAAAAGGAGATTATGTCAATCTAAGCTGAAATAGCTCTACCTATCAGTTTAGCTGTTACATATGAACCCACAGTAAGGCGGCCGCCAATCACAACATACAAGCCTCAGAATAGTATCAAAGTATTTATTCATAGCCTTGTTACAAATGTGCATTCACCTATGTGGAGTTTTGACCAGCTTCCCACAAAACTTAAATGGCTCATGCTTCTAAAGATCAAATTTCCAAATCAAGGACATCCTAAAAGAAAAGATAAAAAAAAAAACCGCTTTAAGTGTCAAAGTTATCTGGTAACATAAACCCCCACCAAAGCCTTGAGTGTTGAAAGCTACCTAATTTTTGACTTGTAGGTTTGGCAGTTTTTCTAGCTAATAAAGATCCAAACAGATTTTCAAACCCACTAATGTACTATTTCTGTTCAGTACTATGTACTCAGGAAAAAAAAATGCATAAAAGTTAGCCAATGGGTAAAGGCTGTGTCTCTTACATTACAGTCTATGTTAATTTCAGATAAGTACCGGCAATGCAATACAATCGAATCAGTAAGACTCATGATTCAGCATTCCAACCTAAAAGGAAATCGCAGAACTGGTGCTTTGTAGTCATCCTACCTTAAGCCACTTTGTGCTCCCGCGTGTTGTTCAGGAAGTATCCGTCAGCTTCAGGCACTCACCTGTTGAACGAGTAAGAACTAGTTAAAGGTACATTCCTGGCGTTGGACAGTAAGTTCACTTGCAAACACCAACTAGAGTAGACTTTGTTACTTATGCAGCTCCTACACCCAAGATACCAAACTCCAGGGAAAGGAAAGGCCGCAAAGCATTACTTTATGCCTTTTTTGACACCACATTCACTAGTGACCAAAAGTGAACGGGCAACACAAAGGCTACATGAATAGGGCGTCAGGCAGTGGGCAATCAACCTACCTTGTGACTTGGATGTCCGCTCCATTTCTGCCCCGTTGTGCGCCTGGGCACATGGCGAAGATCTACAGCCCAAACGGCGCTCGGCTTCCACACCGACCTGCTTCACCCGGGGTCCCGCGAGCCGTGCTCCTCACACGGCCACCGAGTCCGCGCCATCTCCCTATTTTCAGGGAAGGGGGCGTAGGCGAAAGGCTGCCGCGGACAACCTAGATCCCACGCCAACTACCTCCCAAACCCCAGCTTCCAGGCACACCATGCTGCGCGCCGCGCGAGAGCACAGAAAGGACGCATCGCTCTCCCACAATGCTTTTCTACGACCGGAAGAGCCCACTGTCCGCGGGCGCGGGGGGAGAGATAGATTGTACCACGGACGCCGCGCTCTCTCCTGCCCCCGTGTGGCCGGAGGGAGAAGTGCACCGCGGGAGGCTGTGGCGCCGATTTCCTAGAAAGAGGGCGCTCACCCGGCCGGCCCCTTTGCTTTTGTGGGACCGGTTCTGCCCCGCACCCAACCCCGCGCGGCAAAAAGGAGATTTTGTCAAGTGTGTGTCCAGCTATGCCTCCTTTCTGGGCCCAGAGCATTTGGTCAGTGATGAGCAGCGGGCGTAGAGCTGAAGGAGCTCAGACCCAGAGCCGGGGGAGGCTGGACGTTTCTCCTCCGGATAAGGAGCAGTAAAGTCGAAAATCTAAAAAGCAAAACCAAAATCAGTATTTAGGACATACATGGTCCAGTTTCTGTCTGAAGTGGACTGGAATGGGATGCGAATGATCTCTCTTGCAGTCTAGTGTTGGACAATCGATAAACCAAAACCAAACAGCTTTAAGATCCAGGAAGAGTGAGGTGTGATGCCGCACACCTATACTCCCAAGCAGTTGACGGAGGAGAATCAGGAGTTCAGGTTCATCCTGGACTACTTACTGATTTAGAGGCCAGCCTGGGCTACATAAATCCCAGTCTCAAAACAAAATCCACATACCACCACCCAACAAGAGAAGCTGGGTTGTGGAGGAAGAGGCCTTTAATCCCAGCATTTGAGAGGAAGAGGCAGAAGATCTCTGAGTTCTAGGTCAGCCTGAACTTATACTGAGTTCCAGGCCAGCCAGGGTTATACAAGTGAGACCTAAGGCTATAAGTGAGACCTTGTCTGGAAACTAAACAAAACAACCAGTATTATTCAGTAGAAACACAGTGAAGATTACAAGAGTAACTTTAAATTCTCAAATTACCAGATTACAACATTACAAAACATGAAAACTTAATTTGAATAATAACCCAACATTCATAAAATTACCATCAGAAAGTTTTAATACGGTGCTTTGATCTTTTAAATTTTCTTCAAAATCTTAAAAATATCATCAATCATAAAATACCAAAAAAAAAAAATCAACAAATTCCAGTTTAGAAAAGGGACATTTTATGTGTCTCCTAGCAGAGGTTCTGAACTGGTTGCCTCACACCCAAACCATCACTCCTTATGAGAGAGATGAAGGACTGAGACCAGCTATATGGCAACAATAAAAATTCTCTTTTAAATAAGTCTTGTGCCTCATCTAAAGATCACTGCCTCCCTCCCTTCCTTCCTTCCTTCCTTCCTCTCCCTCTGCTCACCTTGAAGCAGTTTCTTACTATGTAGCCCTGGCTGGTTGGTAGCCTAGGCTGGCTTTGAACTCACAGTGATACTGCTGCTCCAGCTTCCTGGAGCATCATGATTACAGCACCATGCATGACTTCAGCATCTTTGTTTCTTTAAAGCATGCTTTCAAAATGAATGAATGAATGAATGAATGAATGAATGAATGAACAAATCTCAGTAAATTGAGCTGTGTTCACTAAACACCTAGAGCATCACAACTACTTTTTCAAAGTAGTTTGAAAAAGAAGAAAAGAAAATATCCCCCAGATGAGTTATCTTCACACTAGAACTGCCCCGAGTAAGTAAGACATCTGGGGCAATAGCCACATGCCAGTGAAATGTGTTGTGATCAAACAGAGGTAGTGTGTAACTCCTGATCGGCTCTGAGAGGTCATCGTAACATCTTGTGTGATGGAAAGGTTGGTTTAGGGAGACAAGTGCCATCAAGATTGCCATTTAGACACCAAAGAGTACACTATGAGGATTGTGGTGGCTTTCATCTTGACTTCTTGCTAGAGAGAGCCAGAGTGAGGACATTTTCTGCTGTTAGGGCTGGCAGCAGATCTAGCTGTACATCTAGTTCTGACACTTAGGTTATACGCCACTGTTCCGAGCCTGAATTTCTTCATTTGCAGGTAACAGCCGTCTGTATGTGTACAAACCAGAGCATAAAGACTTAAGGAGGGTTATGCTATATGTGGTGCAAAATGACATCTAATGAAGGACTCAAGTGAGCTGAGCCCAACGCTTCCTCTTTATCCCAAGCAAGCATTGGCTCTTCGAGCAACATGATCTTTAGGAAGGCAGGGTGCCGGCTTCTGTTTAATGGCTTTACATTTGTCCCCACCTGGTTCTCCCCACTAAGCTCTGGAGAGCACACAGAGAGGTAGAGCTTGCTCACTGTGTCCACACTAGACCAGTGGGAGGAGTCCAACAACCATTTCCAAGTTCTTCATCTTTCTGATGACTCAACTACATACATCCTGGTAGGGAAAGTGATTAAGTACAGGCAAGAAGAAAGGACACAAGCTGGAGAGAAGGCTCAGTGGTTGAGAGTACAGACTGCTCTTCCAGAAGTCCTGAGTTCAATTCCCAGCAATCACATGGTGGCTCATGACCATCTGTGATGGGATCCAATGCCCTCTTCTGGTGTGTTTGAAGACAGTTACAGTGTACTCATAAATAAAATAAATAAATAAATAAAAGTGTAAAATAAAAGACTCAGATAAAAGCGGAGCATTGGAAAGAGAGTCTCAAATCCAAGGCCAGCCTGGGCTGCTGAAGAACATCTCAAAAATAAAAACATTGGATGTGGTGGTGCATACCCAGAATCTCAGCATTCTCAGAAGCAGAGGTAGGACAGCCTGGGCTGCACAGCAAGACTCTGTCTCAAAGAAGAAGGAGGGAGAGAAGGAGGAAGAGGAGGAAGAGGAAGAGAAGGAGGAAGAGAAGGGGAAGGAGGAGGAGAAGGGGGAGGAGGAGGAGGAGGAGGAGGAGGAGAAAGTGGAGGGGGGATGCTGTAAAGAGATTTGACATTTGTAATCTGCTCTTCCCTTCACTTCTACTTCTGAAGCTGGGGCACCGTGCAAGGACGGGTGGCCACGTGCAACACTAATGAAAACAGAACTACTCCAGTTTTCCTGTGGTAGGCATGATAGTCCTTCAAGATGTCTGCACTGTTATGGTTCATAGGCTTTACAGTGGGATGGAACTACTAACTGTTCCTCTCCCTGGCGGCTTGCACTGCACCTTCCGATACAGTGAGATCCAGTCTTCAGGAGGAGGCTTCCAGGTCAGGCATAGTGTGATACCTCCAGTCCTGTGTCCAAAGCGTGTGATCTCTTCAGCACTAGGAAGGTAAGCAAGGGCAAGAATAGTGACTTGCATTGTTTTGAGAGTGTCATCTGTCCCTGTGACCGACAACTCGAGGGGAGGTTTCACCTGCCAGGTACTGGCATTATTAGATGCCAATTAACATGCACACACAAGTGTATGGCTCTTGGCATGACTACCAACATCCCATGTGGTGTAACATATATGTCCCAATATATGTGTGTACACACAAGTATATATATGTTGAAGTAAGCTTATAATGTATCTTTACGTTTTATTTCAAACACCTTCAGTGCAATTTATCTCTCTCGGCTCTACCACGGCATTACTTTTCCTCCTGGCTCCTCAGATAAGTCCCCCATTTTCTCATGCCTTCTTCTTAACATCTGTCTCTTATTGTTTTGGATATTAGTTTGACTTATGTATATATTTCAAGTCATCGGTGGTAGGGGGGGATATCCATCAAAGAAGGCTGCTCAGGCATGGATTTAAGCCAATAGAAAGTCTTTATTAGCTGGCCAGCAAATCCACTGAGTGTCTGGGATTTCAGTGTAGCCCCAAGCCTTTCTCAGGGTGAACTTTTAAATTTAAAAACCATGTCTTGCTTTGAGATACTTAAGTTAATAGTTACCCATACGCCGAACTACAGGAGACAAAAACCAGGGCTAGTACATTTAGAAACTTTACCAGAATTATGGACTATGATGGTCTTTGTTTTCATTTTGGGAGGTGGTGCTGTCTATGTGCTGAGTTTTATGGCCTGAATAGTACTTTCATCATGGAGTCAGTTGGTTTGAGGGTTTACTAAGATTTGGGGCCCTTCTCCATCACGAGGGTTTATCTACAATTTCTTGCTATCTTGTGAGCTATTGATTATTTAGGAAAAAAAAGAAAGCAAATTAATGGATACTATTTGGTTAACAAAAATTAGAAAATCATGAAACCATTCAAAGGCCAAGTAAAACATTTGCCAGAAAGCAGAAGAATTACATTAAACCTAAAAATCAACCATGGTGTTAGTTTCCTTGTTTTTGTGACAGAATGCTTGCTCACCCAAAACATCATAAGTGTGGGATGATTTGTTTTGGCTCACCATTTTGGAGGGTTCTGTCTGGGTGGATTTGGTTCTATGTGCTTGGACAGAGCGTCACAGGGGCAGAAGTGAGTGCAGGAGGAAGAAGCTTTTCAAATGGCTGACAGGAAACAGGGAGAAAGGAAGTGAACTGGGGACCAGGTTCAACTTTCACATCCCTGTTCTCAGCCACTTCCTCCTGCTTAGCCCTGCCCTTAAGAGCCCATCACCTCTCAGAAAAACACCATTGACAGGGACTAAGCATTAAACACACTAGTCTGTGGGCACACTTTGTATTTAAAGTGCAACAAGGACTGATTTTTTGGAAAGTGGCAAAAAATTGATATCAATGAGCACTAAGAAAATACTACCATGCAAAACAGTAAGTAAAGTTTATCTAGTGAATAAACAGCTAAAGGACTAAAGAAAATAATTTGTGATTTTGATTTGGTAGTAATGTATTCAAGTGAATAAAAAGGACATTCTATGTATTAATTGACCAAATACTTTAAATAAATGTGATTTATAAGTAATAGTATCCTTAATAAAATATTTATGTTTATTTATATGAGAAATTAAGGAAGCTAAAGATAAAATGAGGCATTTTACAAATGAGAAATTAAAATTTAAAATATACAAAGGAATCCTGTGAAAATGTTTATTACTTTTTTCGTTTATAACAAGACTAACATTTACTTGTTTTGAGACTAGGCCTCCAACTTAATAATAATGTAATAAAGGATGATCTCAAATTACTGATCCTCCTGCCTCTACCTTCCAAGTGCTGGATTCGAGTCCACCTCCACTCCTGGGTTATGTGGTGCTGGGGTAAAACCCAAGGCTTCACTCTGCTAGACAAGCCTCTTACCAACTCAGCCGAGCCCACAATGGAACTCTTGGCTCTGTCAATCTTTATGTTGATTTCATTGAAATCCAGGTAAGCCTATGGTTGGATAAGCTTTGTTATTTTTTTCTTTTTTCTTTTTTTTTTTTTTTTTAGAAATTTGGGGTATATGTGTCTTTAAATTGTTTTCTTACAGTCTTTTAATTATAAATTTTGGTTATTTGTTATGCTAAATAACAGATCAATGATATGATTTAGTAAAATGTGCCTATCTTAGTTCGATTAAGAAGGACAGTGTAATAATCCCCTCTGCACCATTTTAGATATCTTGCAGGGGAGACTGATTTAATGAACGAGGTACTGCTGCAAAGAACTGCTGAGTAAAGAAGGCCAATTCAGAAAATCCCATCAGGCTTGATGTAAGTATACATAATGACCACCAGATGGCAGTAGAAGACAACCACAAAACCCACCCTGATTTCTAGACCTGCATTCACATAACACTTCAATTGGAACGAAATTAGTATTTGACCAGAATATACTAGATTCCATTTTTTCAAGGTTGGTTTTTATACTAGTTAAAATAGACCAGGCATTGATGTTTTAAAAAAATTCTGATTGAAAAGACTTGTTTTTTTCTTATCCATTTAAAAATTTTAATTAATTCATTAATTGCATTTTAGGAGTCTCTCTCTGTCCCTCCCTCCCTCCCTCCCTCCCTCCCTCCCTCCCTCCCTCCCTAATTCCCTCTCTCCCTCCCTCCCCCTCCTCTCTGTGTGTGTTGGGGCATGTGTAAGTCAAGGTCTGCCTATGGTGGTCAGACGACTATTTGTGGAAGGCTGTTCTCTTTTTGTCCCCAATGCTGGTTTCAGGGATTGATCTCAGATCTACTGGCTTGGCAACAAGCACTTCACCCACTGAGCCATCTTGCCATCTCAAGATTTGTTTCAACATGTAATCCAAAAGAGCGTACTATATATTCTGGTCCAGACAGGAATAGAACATGTTTGGGTGGTAGCATTCTGTGTACCACAGATGCAAATCTCCTAAACCAAGAAGGACCATGGAGCTGATGTACTGGACGGGAGTTAGCCTGCCTGGAAACACGGGACGGGAGCCAGCCTGCCCGGAAACACAGGAATGGGGGCTGCATTACTAGGATGTCTCAATTGTGGTTAGTCTGTGTTCTGTGGTAGACTTGTTTGTTTGTTTGTTTCTTTCCCCTTTGGTCAGGTATAGCTTCACTGCTGTGTTGAGTCCCACATCTGAAAACCAATACCAGCTAGATAGAAATACATAGCCTCAAAAACTGTGACGAAAGGGCTGGAGAGATGGCTCTGAGATAAAAAGCACACAGTTGTCTTCAGACTAGAGGACCAGAGTTCAGATCTCAGTGCTCGTGTTGGGAGGCTTATGATCACCTGTTATTAGCTCCAGGGGTCCAGTGCCCTTGGCTGGCTTCCGGCAAGGACCTGCACACATGTGCACACACACACACACACACACAATTTTAAAGATTTTTTTCAGTGACTAGATTCATGTGGCATTTGTTTACTGTCTTTGTTTCCAAGGGTATTTTTAGAGAAGTCTGTCCCCTTGCCAGCCTCTCTGCTGCTAAACACCACAGGGTTATCTGGGGCTCAGCGAGCAGGAGGCAGCTGCACAAGGAGGAGTCTCTAGTGAGAAAGGAGGGGCAACAAGAGCAGCAAGCACAAAGCCTGTAGCTTTCTTCACTCCTTTAGTTCAGTCACTGTTAGATTCAAAGTCTCTCAAGTCACATCCTGGAGACTGGGAGACTTGAAGCCTGGCATACAAACTCTCTCCGGAATCATAGAACCCAAGAGTAGAGCTGGCAGATGGGAGTGGTTTGCAATCTTTCCTTCTGCAAGATTGGGATAATCATTGTGTTCTGTAATGTACTATCAAATAAATGGTTGGTGATTCTCTAGGTCGTGAGTTATTCATAAGGCTCAGAATAGGTTCAACACCCACCCCAGCAAATTTCCTCTTTCTTTTCTTTTTTCTTTCCTTTCCTTTCCTTTTCTTTTTTTCTCTTTCCCTTTCTCTCTCTCTTTTCTCTCTCTCCTTTCTTTCTTTCTTTCTTTCTTTCTTTCTTTCTTTCTTTCTTCCTTCCTTCCTTCCTTCCTTCCTTCCTTCCTTCCTTCCTTCCTTCCTTTCTTTCTTTCTTTCTTTCTTTCTTTCTTTCTTTCTTTCTTTTGCTTGGTGTCCAGAGCTGGGAAGGGCTTGGGACTTAGAAACCTGCATCTGAGTATGATTCTTGTCACAGTCTCAGTGCACTTCCAGATGAAGTGACACGGGAGCTGTGATGTACGGTGGTTGTGTGTACTGACACCTCACTGACTGTTCAGGAGATTGTTATTAAAGGGAAGAATACTAGAGACGGCTCTAGCTTAAAAACATTCTGTTCAACTGGAGGTTTATTTGAAGATACCAGAGGAACTTCTTCAATTTGATATGATGTGAACTCAAAGATACTGAGTTAAATGATCAAGTCAGTGGATTAAAACAGGTATCTAACAGGGTTGTGTATGGGAGCACGGACATGGTGAGAGTTTGTAGAGACACGGGCACCTTCCTAGCGATGAGTAAGCATTCATAGCTCACTCCCCAAGTTGTATCAGTACAGCTATGTTGCCCGATCCTTCAGTGTTACACACAGGGCTCACAGCTAAGTAAGACTGGTGCTGATATTTCTCCCCACCAGGCTGCATAGCACCTTTGGGGCACTGTACAGGCTAGCCTGTGGAGAGGAGGCTTCAGTCTGCTAACAGCTTGATTTCTCTGTGTCCTGCAACCAAGGTCTGTGGTGTCTTCAGTAGCAGGGTCTTACCATCTAGTAACGATGGGCAACCACCAGCAGTGCCGATTGTCTGTGTTGTTTGGGAGCTTTCTGAACAACAGCCTGTAGGTGGCTCACCCAGAGTCTTGCTCTGTAGGCCAGCGTTAGCCTCCTAAAAGGTGGGATTACAACTGTGAGCCACCATGCCTGGAAATATTAGGATATAAAATATAACCTTTGTTCCTATTACTTGAGAAACGTGGTCAAAGACCTAAATGTCAATACAACACAGTCTGTTCAAATACCACCCCATCCTAAAGGAGTTCAAATACCACCCCATCCTAAAGGAGTTCTGGGTAGGTTATCCTAAGCAGTTGTACAGCTAGCTCTTCCCATGCAAGCCGTTGCTCAGCCCTGGGGTTGGTGTTAGAGCTCCTGATGAAGGGGGATTCAAGATGCTGCTTCCCCTGTGAGGAACAGCTGGGCTTACCTGAGATGCGTCTCCTGCAGCATGAGAGACTAGGAGAGTGGCATGCATACAAGAGCCCTTGGCTGGAGCAGCTGTTCCTGGCAGTGGTATAAAGGAGAGAGAGGGCTTGGGTAGGGCATTTTCTCTCAGCAGCAAAGAAGCATGGTCCAGTTGGTGCATCTTCTAGGTCAGACGTGGGCTTATTTTCAGGGTCTCTTTCAACAGCCTTGCCACAGTGGTGGACTGTCTGCTCCGGCTTTTCCACAGTGGTGGACTGCCTGCTCCGGCCTTTCCACAGTGGTGGACTGTCCACTCCAGGGCTGATGAGAGCGACTATCAGTAGACTGTTGACGGAAGACTTGTGTGACAATCTCTGGCTCCAGACTATCTGGATTTAAGTTCTGTCTCTGCTGTTTGTACACTGTGGTCATGGGCAGAGGTAGAGCCAGAGCGGGAGAAGAGGGCAGGAGAGAGAGCGCACCAGTTAAGAGCACTGGCTGCTTTCCCAAAGGATGGGTTTGATTCATAACATGCACAGGGGACTCACAGCCATCTGTATCTCCAGTTCCAGAGGATCTTCTTTCGGGCTCTGTGGACACTGCATACAGTTGGTGCACAGATATACATTCAGGCCATATATATATATATATATATATATGAAAGCTATTAGTGGGAATGCAGGAGCAGTGGGTGGAGTCTGGACAGGAAACCATCTGACCAACTTGGGTCTTCAGGTATTTCACCTACGGAAGACCCAGGTCCCCCAAGTTTTGTAAGCTCTGGTGTCTGCTGTCACCACAGCCAAGACTTGATGTGTATATATGACTTCATATTTACTTATACCTAGGCTTTTCCAGAAAATTACACGTCCATGTTTTCTATCTGGTGGCATACTGACTGTGTTTCCATACGTGGTTCTCCAGTAGTTTTCATCTCTGCTATATTTTCCACAGAGAAGCTGAGTAAGCTAGGGCGTGCTGAGCATGTTTGCTTGAGGCTTCCCCATGGGAATTCTGCTGATCCAGTCTACATATGGTGTCTATATTTTCTAGTTGAAAATTCACAGGCCAACTAAATTCTAGATGGTAGAAGAAATGATCCATTAAATATAATTAAATGTCGAAGAGTTCCCTGGACCTTTTGGAATGCATGAATTATTCATTCTCTTCTTATCCATGACTAAAATTAGTTTGCTTTTGAATTTTAAGTATCTTTAGAACACAACTTCTGTCTAAAAAGTATAATTATCAATAAGTTATCAGTGTCTGGTAAGCTCTGGAGAGGGATCTTGACCTAGCTAAGCTATTTTAAATGATACAGCAAAGTATGTGTTCAACCCAACGAAAACCAGACATAGCTGGAACATTCTAAGTAGACAGGAAAGGCGAACAGCCATACCTCTGGTTTGTTGCTGGGATTCCTAATTTCTGGATTATAATATCAATGGCATTACTTGGTTACTTAGGGAAACAAATGTTCCATTAGTTTTTAAAATAATCATTTAAAACATTTGAGATTATAATATATACTTACATTGTTGTTGCTGTGGTAATATTTTAAAATGGCATTTTCTTGGGCTGACTATCTAAGAGGCGGCAGCTCTGTTTAGCTCTGCTGCCATTTTCCTCGGCCAGAGGCCACGTGCACGCTGCAGCGTGGGAGGTGGCTCTGCCAATCTCCCACGGTATCTCCACAAGATTGGGCTGAACCCAGACCATCCTGCCATCCACGTGGTACCTGGTAGAAATGAGACTCTAATGCTTAATGATTAATCAAAGGCTTTATATGTTTGGTAATGCTCAATAACAAGATGCCCACAAAATTGGAGGTGTTTCCCAATTAACTAACCTAGATATAAGTTGTTACCCAGGACTGCTCCTGGTACATGCGGGGTCATCCATGGCGCCTCCTACATCTCTGCCTCTTGCTCCTCCTCTCCTCTTTTCCCTCTCCTTACTCCTCCTCTTCCTCTCCTTACTCCTCCCACCTTACCTCCTCCCGACTTGTGGGGAAGATTTCCCCCTACACATTGTTTTCTCCTTCTGTTCTTCCCTCCAGTCCCCTCCACCTGGTTATCCAATTGAAACACACCAACTGATTATTCAGTATCAAATAGTCAACCCACAAAATGTAAATTTATTAGTTTAGCTTTTTTTTTTAATTTTGGAAAGTTTTTTTTTAATTGGATATCTTATTTACATTTCAGATGTAATCCCCTTTCTCCCCCACCCAGGAACCCCCTATCTCATCCTCCCTCCTGCTTCTGTGAGGATATGCCCCCACCCACCCTCTGACTCCCACCTCCCCACCCACGATTTCCTCCACACTGGGGTGTCCAGCCTTCACTGGACCAAGGACTTCCTCACCCACCTGTGCCTGACACTGTCATCCTCCCCTCCATATACAGCTGGAGCCATGGGTCCCTCCCTAAATGCTCCCAGGCTGGTGGTTTAGACCTAGGAGCTGTGGTTGGTTGGTATTGTTGCTCTCCTCTTGGGGCCGCAAATCCTTTCAACTCCTTCAGTCTTCTTTATTAGTTTAGTTTTTAAAAAAGATTTACTATTGTTTTCTTTGTGCATGTGTGTGTGCTGTTTGTGTGTGTGTCCTCAGAGATGTTACAGGTGGTTGTGAGCTGTTCACTGTTGGTTTTGGGTACCGGAGTCTGGTCCTTTGGAAGGGCAGCAGACTGTCTTAACTGCAGAGTGAGCCCTCTCTCCAGCCCACCTCATTTGTTTTGTAGGCAGTCTTTTCAACAGTGCTGAGCAGAGAAGCTTCAGTTTAGCACTGTCCAGCAGTTACAGAAGAGCAGAGGCCGCAGCCGAGCGTGCAGCCGAGCGGTTTCTCCGCCCGCGGCACTTCCTGATGTAGGACATCCTAATTCCATCTCTCCGGTTTAGATCCACAACGTCTCTTCGTTTTCTGCTGTCTTAGGACACACGCAGCCTGCGGAGGGAGCTCATTTCAAAAGCTTAGTTGTCAATTCATTTACCTCTAAAATCTTAGTCTCCAGAAAACCCCAAACCCTATCAGCCCACAGGGGGCCTATTTATGTTGGTAACAGGATGGGATATCACGTAACATAAACGTTAGTTTCTGTGAAATGATGTAATTTTAAGGAGGGAGAAGTAGACCAATCTCTGTTCGGAGAGCACGGCTGTGTCCATGATGAACCAGAAGGCAGCAACAACGTCAGTTATGACTCCAGGCTTCTGGTAGTATTGTTGTTTGGCATATTTCCCCGCTTGTACTGGGGTTGCTTCAGGTGACCTGGACCCTCACTGGGCTAATGGATCCCTTCTGTGGACCTTCTCTCTGCTGGAGTCGATGAGAAAACTGCTGTTCCTTCCACGCTCCTGGGACGCAGGGGAAGCTGACACCTGTGGAGAACGCCTGGCTGTGGTACAACAGGGCTGGGGTGGAGGGACAGGCGAGCAGGAACGGTGGTACTGTTTGAGGTCTGGATCTGTGTATTGTCAGCTCTTTTAAGTCATGTCTGTTTTCTTTATGTGAGTCCTGTTTCTGTTATTTGTAGTCTGTCTGACATAACCTTCAGGCAGGAATAGCAGAAAAGCCCTGTTATAAGATGTTACTTTCTGGGCTGGGGAGGCAGCTCAGTGATTTATACTGACTGCTCTTCCAGAGGAC
>NW_021604593.1:3451088-3472312 GCF_004785775.1 Grammomys surdaster
ATATATATATATATATATATATATATATATATATATATTAAAAAGTCTCGCTTTATGACCATAAAGATTTTAATTCAATGACAAAACACTCTTGAAATCTATTAAACTTATATTTTGAGCTAGACGCTGCAGCAATTCTAGTATACACTTTGAGAGGTTAACCTTACAGCAGCCTATGTAATGCTCAATGACTTGAAACAGTAAGGATTTAATTTACTCTGTCTTTGTTGAGTGATTCTTTTGGTCTGGACTAGATCACTTATCTTAAGTGGTTTGCTCATGCGTCTGTAGTATCTTTGCCACACTTCTGAGAACAGACTGGTCTAGCTAGGATGATGTCCCTCAAAGGCTTAGACATTGCTGGTCTCCTCAGTGGTAGGCACAGGTGTGGTGGACACTGGGTTTCTGTCAGGCAGCTGGCTTCACAGAAACATTAGACGTTCCATGAGAGAGTTATGGAGGCTGTAAGTTCTCATACTCGCCCTGTAATGCTGTGTGCGCGTGTGTGTGTGTGTGTATGTGTGTAGATTTGGTCTTTTGAGGCTGAGTCTTGTTACGGTAGTCTTAGTTGGCTTCAAACTCACTCTGTAGCCTCAGGCATATCTTAGTCTCATCTCTGTCTCATTTGTCTCTGTCTTTCACCCTCTCTGTGCATTTGTAAAAGTGGGGCTCAGAGAACAACCTCAGATGTCGTTCCTTACTCCTCGCCTTGAGTAATGATTCTTCTGTTCGCGTCCCATCTTAATACAGGGGCACTGAGGTGTCAGACACACGCTACCATGCCTGGCTTGCATAGGTTCTGGGGTTCTGAACTAAGATCCTCATGCTCAAGCCCTGACTTCTTATCCACTGTCTTAGGGTTTCTATTCTTGCACAAAACATCATGCTGTGTCCATTACACTATCACCAGCTTTCTGTTTTCCAGCTCCTTCACTGCCTAAGCTTGGCTGTCTGGGAACTTGCTCTGTAGACTGACTCTGAACTCAGAGACCTGCATGCCTGTCTCCTAAGCACTGGGATTAAAGGTGTGGTCCACTAAGCCTGGATTTAAGTTTTTCTCCACCTAGAACTTGCTCTGTCCCAAGGTGGCGTTGAACTCAGAGATCTGTTTGGCTTTATCTCTTGGGATTAACGGCTTGTACCACCATGCCAGGGCCTAAACTTGGGTGGGATCTTGTCCCAAGGTCACTACTCCTTTAATTCAGTTAATGTCCTCGAACACAGGATTCAGCTGCATTTCACTTCCTGGTGCCCCTTTAATACTATATATTTTACATTTTTCCTTTCTAAGCTTGCTACACTGTTCAAAATGCTCTTTATGAGACTTAGCTAGAGAACGAATTCCCTGCTGGGCTTTTCTGATACTTCCTTTGTCAATGTAATTAATAGAAATCTCTTTACCTTAGCCTCAGCTAGACTCTGCATACAAGGGCAAAAAAGCTACATTCTTCATCAGAATACCACAAAACCAGTCTTTATGCCACATACTGAAATTCTTCTCTTCTGAAACCTCTTGGGCCAGGTCAGCACAGTTCAAATTACTCTTAGCAACAAAGTCTTCCATATTCTTATTAGGATAGCCCATTAAACCCTGTTTAGAGCATTCCGTGGCTTTCCAAATCCAAAGTCCCAACACATTCTTTCAACAAAAGCATGGTCATGACTATCACGGCAGTACCCCAGTCCCTGTCTTAGTTAGGGTTTCTATTACTGCACAAAACATCATGACCAAGAAGCAAGTTGATGAGGAAAAGGTTTATTCAGCTTACACTTCCACACTGCTGTTCATCACCAAAGGAAGTCAGGACAGGAACTCACACAGAGCAGCAACCTGGAGGCAGGAGTGGATGCAGATGCCATGGAGGAATGCTGCTTACTGGCTTGCTTCCCTTGGCTTGCTCAGCTTTCTTTCTTTCTCTCTCTCTCTCTTTCTTTAAAAAAAGACTTATTCTTTTTTTTTTAATGTGAGTGCACTGTCAGTCTCTTCAGACACATCAGAAGAAGGCATTGGATCCCATTACAGATGGTTGTGAGTGACCATGTGGTTGCTGGGAGTTGAACTCAGGACCTTTGGAAGAGAAGTCAGTGCTCTTAACCACTGAGCCTTAACCACTCCAGCCCTTACTTTCTTATAGAACCCAGGACTACCAGCTCAGGGATGGCACCACCCACAGTGGGCCCTCCCACCCTTGATCACTAATTGAGAAAATGCCTTACAGTTAGATCTCATGGAGGCATTTCCTCAAGGGAGGCTCCTTTCTCTGTGATAAGTCCAGCTTGTGTCAAGTTGACACACAAAACCAGCCAGTATATCCACTGATCCACTCTCTTAGCCCCAGACTCATAAGTGCTGGGATTGTAGGCCGTACTCTCTTTTCTTTCCTCTTTCTCTTTGTCTTCTCTCTTCTCCTTCTTTCCTTCCTTCCTTCAGGTTTTCCAAGACAGGATTTCTCTGTATAGTCCCTGCTGTCCTGGACCTCACTCTGTAGATCAGGCTGGCCTTGATCTCAGGGATTTGGTTGCCTCTGCCCTCTGAGTGGTAGGATTAAAGGCCTTTGCCACCATGCCTGACTTAACAGTAATCTCTGTTCTTCATGAAAAGAGCTGAGAAGCTAAAGGGGATGGATTAGGGCGGAAGACGTGAGAGCAGGGCTCATCTACTGTAAAAGGCGTGCGCGCGCGCACTTCAGAAGGGAATCGATCATTCAAGGTCATGAAACTAGGAAGCAGCGGAGCGAGGACTTGAACCTTCATCTTCTGTCTGCTAATCCACTCTCTTTCAACATTTTGTTTCTAGTTTTGCTGGTTGAGCTGAATGTTCTGTTTGCTATGCAGTAACTAGTCTCTGAAGACCAGTTCTTGGATCAGTTTTGGGTGACTTCAAGGTTATTGTGGAAAGTTCTTTGTTGTAATAAAGGGGTTTCTTGGTCCATGTTACAAGTGTTTTCCTCACATTCATACCTATAACAACACGAGTTTCGTGTTGAGCTTGCACCACAGCTGCCCTTTGAAATACCGGGTGTTAGTTTAGAGAAATAGGTGCTTTTAGAACTTAGCAAGGTTGTAGTCACAGGGACTGGGGACATGATGACTTAAGCACCTGGGAAGCTGGATGGTGGTGAAGAGCAGCAGAGCAGAAGGGACCCGACAACGAGCGGCAGAGAAAGCCATGGGGCAGTGCATTCTAGGCGGACGGTCGGTGGGAAGTGGCTATCAGTCAAGCTGCAGAATTTTATAGCCTTGTGTATGTGGCTCTGCGCATAGGTCAGATCCAGACTTCTCCAGGGAACTTAGAATATAGGGAACAGAGCCAGGGTGCAGGCAGCCTGGCTTCGTGTTACAAGACCCAAATATCCCTCATCGTGCCTCCGTTGGAACCGCCCTCTTGTACGTCACTTAACAGTGTGTTAGTTATGTCTCTTTAGAACAGTCTTCAGCTTGCTTGCTCTTGGCAGTGGTCACTCAGGCAGCAGTGGCTCAAGAAAGCCAATGATTACAAAATGCCCGGAATGCTGGAATAAAGGAAAATACGGTGCAGCACATGGAGAGGTGAGCATGCTCTGAAGTTCAGAGAACCCTGCCGTTGGGAGCCAGTCTCCTCCGCTTTCCTGTAATCGCCATCTTTGCTCTGGTCATGCAGTAACCTAGGTCAGAGAAAGCTGTAGGGCAGCTTTGATCCTGGGTTTCATCTGAGCCTTAGGGACTAGGGTGTGGTTCCTGATATTCCTAGACCCTAGGAATAGGACTTTGTATCTAATTGTCATCTAAGTACAGATCCTTTTTTCCCATGCCAAAAAGAGAGAAAAATTCAAGCCACAGGAGTAAATCACCTGAAATCATCCATTAACATAGACCTTTTGAGACTACAGATATCATTTAATAGTATTAAAGAAAAGAACCCAAGGAGATTAAAAGAAACCAGATCAGTATCAGCTAGATGGAAATGGACATTTGAAAAGTGGCCAAAAAGAAAAGGAGTTCAGGCAGGGGCATACCACTTAGTAAGATTAGGCTTTTAAATCCCAAGTTTGAGATTAAGAACGCCCTTGCTGATAGATGCAGAGGAAGTACTGCTTCTGGATCCACTTCACTTACCTTTGTTCAAAGCATGAAATACATTAGAGAAAGTTGTGTAATGTTTGGAATTTTACTCTGATGTGCCAAGTATTAGGAGATAAAGGGTTGTAGGATCAGCAGATTTATTTATGAATTTATTTGCACTGGTTGACCAACCCTTTCCAAAGCTGCAATTATAAAAGGGAAAGGAAAGTAACTAAACACTAAAGCACTTTCAGTCCTGGCTGAAGATGTTCAGAAGGCCAAGGCACTTTTCCATCTCTGGTGGTCATGTGAGCTTTCTATCACTATAATACCTATGTGAGACAATCTTTATGGGAAGCAGAGGTTAATTCTGGCTTGCAGTTAGTGATGTTTCAACCCACTGATGGCTGGTCCCATTGCTGGGGAGCCTGTGGTGCAGGCAGCATACCTTAATAGTGCCTGTAGCAGAACTTTTCACCTCGCAGTGGATGTAGCAGAAGAGGAGGAAGAGGAAGAGGAGGAGGAAGAGGAGGAAGAGGAGGAAGAGGCAGGGACCCAATGTCATATTCAAGGACACAAGCCCTTCAAGAGAGAAGAATCTCCAGCTCAAAACTTTTACCACCTACTAACTTTTTATCTCTTACTCTGGTGCCGTGGGGTGGGCACCAAGCCTTCATACACACAGGCCTTTGGAGAGCAATTATCCTAGCTCTAGCAGTGGCTTACATATGCTTACAAAAAACCATATAGTCTGAGTGTTTTCTAGATTTCTGCTACTAACAAGAGTGTTATTCCTTACATGTTTATAGGTAACAGCTGATTTTTTTCCTACAAAGGGACACCTGGCCTTCTCTTTCTATTTGAGTCTTTGAATTTCTTTTATTTTTGAGACAGAGTCTCCTGTCACTTTGGCTGGCCTTGAACTCACTATGTCAATGAAGCTGACTCTGAGTTCCTGATCCTTCTGCTTCTACATCCCAAGTGTTGGGTTGCTGGTGTGACCCAGCATATGTGGTTTTATAAAATGCTGATAATCCAAACAAAGAGCCTTTATGTGTTAGATGAATACTCTACCAATGAAGCTGCATCCTCAGCCAACTCTGCTTAAACATTATACCTATATTAAAATTATTTTGGGATAATTTTAGATTGACAGAAAAATTCCTATTACATTATAGCAAATTTCCACGTGTTCTTCTCACTGTGCCTCCCCTTCTCCCATGATCCCCTGTGAGTTGTAAATAAGACTTTATTTGGAAAAGGGGTCTTTATAGTTATAAGTAGGTTAGTAATCTTAGAATGAAGAGTTTATTTCTATAAAGTTGGGAGAATAACTTATGGTATCTGTGCTTTTTATTTAAAATAAATGAGTTTACTAAGTGCACAGCAAACAGAAGCAAAAGAATACGTAGCAAATAGCAGACAGATAGGAACATCAGACAGACATCAACAAATCAGGGGTTTAAAACATCCAGTGATTACTGGAGCAGACCGGTTGAGAGCGGGGTACCCTCATCAAAGCAGGGCTTACGGCATCCAGCAAAGATCAGTTAGGGAGGCTGAGGCAGTCAGCCGGAGCTCCCAGCGGAGCAGACTCTCTACAGATGAGTTTACAATGACTGGATTTCCTATATCCATTGCAAGTAGTTTATATCATGGGATAAACCAAAGAAACCTCTGCTGAAAACAGTTCACCTTCGTGCTGTTCTCAAAGACAAATTTGTAAACCCAAAGCTGTGCTTGCTGTTTTCCTCCTTACAGTGTTAAGGGGCCAGGACTGATTTTGGAGGACAACTGGTATAAACATATACAGGTTTGAGTGTGCGTTCTGGGGGCATCCCTTCTCGAGCTGGCTTCTCGGTGAGTTCGAACAGCGCGTGCTTACAGTGCGATGTATGCACATGAGGCGAGGGGAGGGCTAGTTCTTTTTATTCCTTTTCTGCGCAGTATACCACAAGCCACCCAGTAGAGGTGTCTCTGTAGAATCCACTAGTTGCTCACAGTTTCTAAGTTCCATCCTCCTGTACCCTTCCCCCCTCACTGATTGTCTTAGCAAGTCAGGCATTTTGTAAATATTCACTGCTGTGAGCTTCTCTGTCATTTTCCTCATAATTACATTAATTAAGAGTTTTGGAGATGAATGGAATAGAGGTTAATTGCTTTTACTATTGGTTTTGTTGTTGTTTGTATGTTTGTTTGTTGTTGTTTTTTTTGAGACAGGGTTTCATATGGCTTAGTCTCAAAATTTCTATAACTAAGGATTGCCTTGAATGCCTAATCCTCCTGCCTCAGCTTCCAGAATGCTGGGATTACATACATGTGCAATCATACCCCAGCTTCCCCTTTATGCAACTTCTTAAAATTAAAAATATGTGTATGAATGTTTTGCCTGTATGTATGTGTACCATATGCATGTCTCTGCCTGTGGAGGCCACGAGAGGGCATCAGATCCCATGGAGCTGGGATAATAGATGGTTTTGCGCCACCTTGTGGGTGCTGGGAGTTAAACCAGGGTCCTCTGGAGAGCAGCCATCTCTAGGCTGCCTGTGGCATCATCTAAGAGGCTGTACACCTACAGACTTTTTCACTGATGCTGTTGGTCTTGGTCACAGATGAGATGGTTTTCTAGCTTTCAATATTATAATACTATTTTGTTGCCTAAACTGTTTCAACTTTTTTTTTTTAAAGATCTATTTATTTTATATATGTGAATACATTGTCACTTTCTTCAGACACCAGAAGAGGGCATCCGATCCCATTACAGATGTAAGCCACCATGTGGTTGCTGGGAATTGAACTCAGACCTCTGCAAGAGCAGTCAGTGCTCTTAACCACTGAGCCATCTCTCCAGCTCCTGTTCCAACTCTTATGCCCTTATTTTTCTTACAGAATTGGCTTAAATTTTCTTTTTTGTTTCTAATCTTATTAATTTTTATTGCTGTATAATAACATATTCCCCAAACTTAGGGACTTATAAGATTCATAAACTGTGTAGTTTCCATAGGTTTGGAGTCTGGGTGTAGTTTAACTGGGGACCTCTGGTTCCTCACAAAGGTGCAATCAAGGTATTGGTGAGAAGGGAGAAGATTCTAGTTCTTTCCTGGAGAGGATCTACTACGGGTTCCTGCACATAGTTTTCAGTAGCTGTCATGGCCTCTCTGTCTGCCCAGCAGTCCACTACCGTGTAGGTCGCTCTAGAGAGCTGCTCGTCACAGAGCAGCTGGCTTCCTTTAGAGAGGATTCGAAGGCAGGTGTTCAGATGGACAGCTGTCTTGTAACCTAATCATGGAAGGGGCATCCTGCTACCTTGCATTTGTTACATGAGTCATTCATCCAACCTCCATTTAGAGGGAGGGATTCTAAAAAAGCAAGAGCATGAGGTGGCAGGAGCCGCAGAGGAGGCTGCCCACCATCTTCCATATTCTCTCTCTAGATATGTGCAGCCACTTCGGTGAATTAGAATGGTCTGAGGAGAAAAGAAGGAAGGAAGTAAAACCATTTCTGATGAATTAGGTATTTTGTTTGCAATAATTTTAGCATCTTGTCACTATAAATATGAGGTTCACCTCTTATTCTTAATAGTTATTTAATTCATCTATGACATGTGTCTTCCAACCCATATGTAGCTACTTTGGTCCAGGATGTTGGCTGTCTGAAATTTGGAGAGAATTTGTGTGTGTGTGTGTGTCTGTGTGTGTGCTTAGAAACAGGACTTCAAACTTGAAATCTTTCTGTGATAGCTCCACAAATAACTAATGGGATTTTAGTCATGTGCTGTCATATTTAGCAAAAGCATTTTTTTGGATAGTGCCGGTGCGCTGCTGTCACTTAGGCCTTGCCAGTATTACTGCCACCATGTGTCTGGAGTTGTCTTGATTCCTTGTGCTGCAGACTGCTGACTCTCTAGAATTAGTGTATGGTGTTGGGACAGTAGCCATGTTTGCTGCTGAGGCAGGCTAGAAACTCGAAACCCACCAGAGACTTCTGGGACCTAATGAAATCTAGTGAGACCAAGTTAGAGTGTTAACAAACATGTTTGAAAGTTTTAGGGTATCCTAGAAGAATGGATAGAAGAAAGAGATGACAGCAGAACCTTCATGGAGGTCCCAGACAGATCTGAGTCTCATACCAGGAAAACAGGAAGGCACATGGGATAGCCTTTCTTATTTTATGTGCGTGAGTGTATTGCCTGCATGTAAGTGTACCACACATGGACAATGCCTTCAGAGGTCAAAGTGGAAGGCAGATTCCCTGGAATTGGATGTGAGCTGCTGTGTGGTGCTGAGAACCTAACCCAGGTCCTCCTTGAGAAAAGTTGGTGCTCCCAGCCTCTGAGCTACCTCTCCAGTTCCTCACTGGGAATATTCTTCTAAAGCATCTTCCCAGGCTCTGAATTTAGAATGGACTTTCCTCTGGAAGGGAAATGGTGATTTGTGCAGCTGCTCAGCTCCTGCCAGACAGCACAGCTGAGCAGTTACCACATCGGCTCTTTTTAAATATCCTAACATGGACTGTTATATGGCAGGCCCCTCCAAGATGGAAGGATCGTGGTACCTTCCCAAATGGATGTCTCCTTAATGTTCCCTGGATCGAGGAGATAGCTTGGGTCACAGTCAGTCAGATGCAATTTTAGGGGAAAGAGATGGTACTCCTTATCCATCATAAGGGGGCACCACTGTGCACCTGACATTGATGTATCTAAGACACCTGTGAAGCATAAGAACACTGCCCATTTTCCTTTGCCTACAGGGAAATAAGCAATGTTTCAAAGACATCGTTGCTTTGAGAGGAACCCTGTCTAATGATATTGGAGGAATGCTGGTTAAGAAAACAAAACAAAACAAAACAAAACAAAACAAAACAAAACAAAACAAAACAAAACACCCTAGAAAACAGAGGATCAGAGAATGGAATGATGGACCTTTAAGAGTCTGGCTCCTGGACTGGAGAGAAGGCTCAGTGGTACAAGCTCCAGCAGAAGACCTGTGTTTGGTTATCAGAACCTATGTCTGGCAACTCACAATCACCCTTGACTCCAACTCCAGGGGATCTGGCACCCTTTTCTGGCTTTCAAGGGTGCCTGCACCCATATGTACACACCCATATATACATACATACATACATACATACATACATACATACATACATACATGTGTGTGTGTATGTGTATATATGTATACATATATACATATATAAACACACACACATACACACACACATACACACACACACATATGCAATTGAAAATAAAATATTTAAGAAAAAAACTCATTCTTCTCTCATCTTGACTTCAGGTTCCTCAACCTCTACTCCTCCCAGAGCTTCTTCTCCAAAGTCCTCTCTTCCCTAGATCCACTCCTCTTTTTTTTTCCTTTAGGAAAGAGCAGGTCTCTCAGGCATATACCCTCATCTCAGTATGAGGAAAAGGGTACCAAGAGCAAGCAAAAGAGACAGAGAAATCCCACTCCTATTGCTAGGGATATAAGAACACTAAGCTACACAACCATAACATATATGCAGAAGATCTAGGTCAGACCCATAAGGCTCTCTGTCATTTCAGTCTCTGTGATCCCCTACAAGCCCTGCTTAATTGACTCTGTGGGACATGTTCTTGTGGTGTCCTTGACCCCTTTGGCCCTTAAAATCTTTCCTCATCATGTCTGCAGGGTTCTTTGAGCTCTGCTAACGTTTGGCCATGGCTTTCTTTCTTCATTTACTCCCGTTCATGCTAGATGGAGCCTCTCTGATGATGACTGGGCTAGGATTTGGTTTATGAGTATAGCAGAATATCATCAGGAATCATTTCATGGCCATGCCAAGGATGGCTTCCCTCTCCTGGAGTGGACCTCAAGTTGGACCAGTACTGGTTGGCTGCTCCCACAAATCCTGAGCCACCTTTACCCCAGCACGTCTTACAGGTAGGACAAATTGTAGGTTGGAGATTTTTGGCTGAGTTGGTGTCCCAGTCCCTCTATCGGAAGCCATGCCTGGTTACGTAAGACGGTTGGTTCAGGCTAAATATTCTTCATTACTAGGAGTCTTGCCTAGGGTCACCCTCATAGAGTCTAGGGAGTTTCCATTGCACTAAGCTTCCACCTCGTCCCTGAAATCCTCCCCTCATTCCAGTTGTCTCAGAACTCTCTCTCCACCTCCATCCCTCCTGTCCCCATCTCCACCTGCCCCCAGGCCACCCACAAAATCTATTCTATTTCTCCTTCCTAGGGAGATCCATGCATCTTCCCTAAACCCTTAAAAATAAAACAAAATCTTAAAAGGAGAATCTGGCTTGGAGACTTGGGTGTAGCACAGTGGGGGAGTGTGTGCTTAGTAGATATGAGGTCCTACTTTCTACTTATAGTTCCAAGAAGGAAAATAAAATTTAAGATGTTGAGCTTGGTACTACCCACTCCTCTTTCTGCATGTCTGTATGGCCTGTGTATGGTGCGGTATTTTAGGAATGAAGAAGCTAGGGCGGAGACTCAGAGCAGAGATGATGCTCATCTGTACCGTCTCCCTTTTCTTTTTATTAAATTTAATTTTATTCTTTACTTATTTACTTTACATCCCACTCACTGCTCCCCTCCAGGTCACCCCCCTCCCACAATCCTCTTCATTCTCCATCCCCTTCTCCTTGGAGTGTGTGTGCTGTGTCCACCGGGGTATCCCGCTTACCCTGGCACTTCAAGTCACTGTGAGGCTAGGCACATCCTCTTTCAGTGAGATCAGACAAGGCAGCCCAACTAGTTGACCATGTCCTCCGTATAGGCCACAGCTTTAGGGATAGCCTGCATCCCATGTTTGGGACCCATATGAAGGCCAAGCTGCACATCTGCTACATGTGAGGGGGAGGCCTAAGTCCAGCCTGTGTATGCTCTTTGGTTGGTGGTTCAGACTCTGAGAGTCCCAAGGGTCCAGGTTATCTGATTCTGTTGGTCTTCCTGTAGAGTTCCTATCTCCTTAGGGGCCTGCAATCCTTCCTCCTATTCTTCCATACGACTCCCCGAGCTCCATCCACTGTTTGGCTGTGGCTGTCTGCTTTTAACCAATGGCAGCTTCTCACCTGTTGGTTAAAACGAGTGAGTCATTTAAAGTTTCTTTTCAGTTCAGTGAATCTGATGGGTGAATTCACGAGTCAGTATTGGGTGTTGGGAGCATTTTGAAGCCTACCTCAGTGAAAGAGCATTCATTGTACAGGAACAACTTACCCAGAGTCTAGCTCATCCTTGTGGAACCTGGATAAAATATCAATCCTGTGGCCAGGAGCTGTTTTGTGCATGAAGTGTTCTCATGTTTTTGGGGTGTGGACTCGGATTCTCAGGCTGGGGTGTCTGTGTTTGGAAGGGCGCGTTTGGTGGGTGAGAAGTGATACCTGGATATGGAGTAAACAGGTTTTGCTAATAGTGATGCCAATAACCGATTCATCAGGACAACATGACAGGATGATGCTCTGAGGTTGGGTTATTTTTGCTCCTTTTGGCACATCTTTCTTTTCCTCACTGGAGCAGATGGGCAGCTCTGAGCTCATCACCTCAGGGAAGGGAAGAGGCAGTGTGGAAAGAGTCTCCGGATTTGTGTTCCAAAGTCCTAAGTCCTTCAAAAATAGAATCGTGGGGAATGGACGAGATATATGGTAAGATCTTGAGGAGGGACTAGGGATTCCCCCAGATTAGAGAAAATTCCAGGGGTGAAGGGTAACTATCTGTGACATTGATAGATCTCAGACAGACACTCTGAGCCTGGGTACCTAGAACCAAATAGGGCCAAAGATGACCTTCCAGATACTCCTATATACCATAGGAGTCAAGCCATAGATAGTTCACACACTGAGGTCTAAGGCACAGACCTTGTCTTCTGGATCGAAGCTCCTCAGTCCATACAGGTCTCCACTGACAAGTCACTTACAGTGAGTGATCTTCATGGTCATGTAATTCTCTCTGCTGCTTTTTCAGTCCAGGTAAGATGAGTGAGGAGATTTTTTGTCTCCATGTCCCACAATAGGATAAAGGCAGCAGTGTGACGTGGTGGTCCATGGGACTTCATGTGCTTCAGAGTCGATCTGTCTGAGGCCCTGATGTCTTTTTTCCAGCAGAGATCCCCAATGACTTTGTTGTGCTGTGTCTTGGCTCCAGATCATTTGCTATGGCTTCATTTCAGGTCCCATGGCTTTCGAAGATGTCTGCCAGTATTACAGGCTTACAGATTCCTATGTAATGGCATTGGAGTTTGAGTATATTTATCTTTGCCAGCAGGTCCAAAACATCATGTATCTCCTTGGATCATGATTGGTTCACATGTCCACCCCTAAGATCATCACTGAGTGGTAGACGGTGGTGGTATATGGTCAGAGGAGGGGAGGAGAATGCAGAGATAGTCCCAAATCCTCCAATGAATGTTGGAAGCCATAGATATTATCAGACCCAGACAGGAAATACATACCAATGATTTCATACCAATACTTAGGACAATGGAACAACTACAGTAATGCAATGCAGTAAAAGTTATATGACTGTTCTCTTTATGTGCTAAGATAAATATCTCATCCAAAGCAAGTTAAGGAATAAAGGGTTTGTTTTGAACCACAATTACAGGATATAGTCCATCATGGTATGGAAATTTTGGAGGAACTTTGGCATTTGGTTGCATTGCATCTATACTCACAAAGCAGAGAATAATGGCCGCTATGCTCTATTAGTTCAGAATTCTAGCCAGGGAACGGCACCACCATGGACTGGTCTTCACACCTCAATCAATCCACTCAATCCACACCTCACAGGTGTGTGTCCAGAGGCTCATCTCCCAGATCATTCTAGGTCTCATAGAAACGATGCACATCCTCCTTGTACTCGGAAATTTGTCACTATCACTTGGAATACCTAATATAATGTAAGTGATATGCAAATAGTTATATTGAATAGTATAGAGAATAATGAAGGAAAATAAAATCTGTACATGTTCTGTTCAGATACGGCTTTTCTCTCAAATATTTCTACTCCATAGCTGGTCACTATTGTTAGACATGAAACCCATGACTATCAGGCTCAACTTTCTGTTTGTGATGACCTCATTCTTGGGTTGGGGATTCTCTGTGGGTTAACGCTTTGGGGTTCTATATGATGATATAAAATGAAGTGAGTGACCTCAGCTACTGTTACAATTTACCTGATAACTGAGGTTGCTGAGTGACTGGTGTGTGTGGTGTGTAAAACACATCTAACATGGATACTCTGGATAACAGACAATTCATGTTCTGCATGAGACACTGAAGTGGAAATTTCTGGTTTCTTTGGAAACTCAGTTGTGTCACATGATATTTTCCTGGAATGTGAGAGGATGCTTTATTGAAGCAGACGCGTGAGAGGGCTTATGATTTTCTGCTGGAGCAGATGCTTGAGAGGAGTGTGATGTTTGGAAAGTGTATAAATGGAACCCCACAAACAGTAAAAGGATGCTTTTGCACTGCAATGCTGCACAGTGCTTCTCTGGCTTCCCTTCATCGCTGGTCTTTGCTGGTCTTTATTTCATAAAGAGAAACACACCAAAGAACTCCTTGTGGTATTCCAGCTGATTCTTGTCACTTCAGTTGACTTGTGATGATTTGGCAGAGATTTGAAGTTTCTGCTGGATTGAGTGGCTGCTACTAATTCATGTTTGGTGTTTGCTGTTGGACTGGACTGCTGATATCCTGACAATGAAGAGTAGAATTGCCCTAAGGAACTTCCTAACAGGTCTACAAACCCCTTTTCCTATTAACCTTCTTTCTCTTCAACCTCTGGTTGATGGATTACAAGGGAGGTTAAGGCATTCTAGAACCCTAAATAATGTAGGTTTAGAAAAACTCTAAGCCTGCAAGACAGTGTGGTAGTATACGACTATCATGCACTCAGAATGGCAGGATTTAAAAGTTAGGAATTGTTTTTGAAATTACTCAGTTAGTATTTTCAGAATTTTGGTAAGTAACTGCAACCTTTGGAAGGGGAATGGTAGAAGAACTAGGGGAACACCATGGCCATCTTTCTGTTTTTGGGGTACTCCTGGAGAGAGAAGTGCTGTTAACTTTCTTATAAACACTTAGACCTAATGAGGAGGAAACTAGTTTTTTCAAAGAAAACTGGACTGAAGGTAAATGGATGTTGGACAAAGGAATAACATTCTTTTTTAATTAATTAATTAATTAACTTTATTTTTTTACTTATTCACTTGACATACCACTCAGTGGTCCCCTCCTGGTCACTGCTTCCCACAATCTTTTCCCCATCCCCCTTTCCCCTTCCCCTGTGAGTGGGTGTGGGCCCTCTGGGCATCCCCCCAACCCTGGCACTTCAAGTCTCTTCAAGGCTAGGTGTTTCTTCTCCCACTGAGGCCAGACCAGGCAGCCCAACACATTCCAAATATTGGCAACAGCTTTTGGGATAGCTCCTGCTCCAGTTGCTTGGGACCCACAGGAAGGCCAAGCTTCACATCTGGTGCATATGTGCAGGAGGCCGAGGTTCAGCCTATGCATGTTCTTTGGTTGGTGGTTCAGACTCTGAGAGCCCCAAGGGTCCAGGTTATCTGATTCTGTTGGTCTTCCTGTAGAGTTCCTATCCCCTTAGGGGCTGCAATCCTTCCTCCTATACTTCCATAAGAGTCCCCAAGCTCCATCCACTGTTTGACTGCGGGTCTCTGCATCTGTCTGAATGGGTTGGTAGATGGATCCTCTTAGAGGATAGCTATGCTAGACTCCTGTCTGCAAGCATAACAGAGTATCATTAATAGTGTCAGGGATTGGTGCTTGCCCAGGGGATGGGTCTCAAGATGGGCTGGTTATTGGTTGGCCATTCCATCAGTCTCTGTTCCATCCCCAATCCCTGCAGTTTTTGAAGACAGGACAAGTTTTGGGTCAAAATTCTGTGGGTGGATTGGTGATCCTATAGCTCTCTTGGGATTTCTGCCTAGTCACAGGAAATATTCTTTAAAAGATAAAAATGTCAGATTTTCTGTGTAGAAAAATGATATTATATGTGTGGATTAAAAGGTGATCAATTGGGAATATCTCTCAAAGGCTCATGTGTTGAAGGCTTGACCCTCATCTTGTGCTGCCAAAAGGAAGTGTTAGTATCCTTGGCAGCTACAGCACAATGTAAGGAAGTTAGGTCATTGTGGGCATAGCCCAGATGGGTCATTAGGATCCCGGCCACTTCTGCCTCTCTTTCTTCATTCCTGGCAGCTGTGTGAAAAGGCTTCTTGTGCCAGATTCTTCTTCCATAATGTCATGTTCCATCACTGGTCCAAGAGCAATGGGGACCACCAAATACAGACCAAAGCTTTCAAGACTGTGAGTCAGAACAAAGCTTTCCTCTTATAGCTTGGTTATCTTAGTTACTGTAAACCAGCCAACCAACCAGCCACTCATCGGTAAGGGCTGAGGAGATGCCTCAGTCAATAAAGGTGCTTGCCACCAAGTCTACTGATCTAATTTAATCCCTGCCACCCAAATGGTTAGAAGGAGAGAACCAATTACTTCCTTTGGCCTCCACAGGTGTGCTGTGGTATGGGTACACAGGAGCAAATGACACACACACACCCAACTCCCAACAAAATGAATAAATTATTATCAAATAAAAGAATCAAATGAAACAAAACACAGAGAAAACTGGTCTATCTGCACAGTGAGTAGTTGATTTTGGTGCAAAGTTGTTTTTTTTATTTATATCTTAGTTGTAGTTATTTATATCTTAGTTGTAGGCTTTTAACCTAATGTAATTTACATTTGACTTGAAACTTTAGAGGTAGCTTTCCAGATGAGGTAGCATCTAGGTGAAACATGTTACCTAAGATCAGCATGTTTCCAGGGAGTGGTATGAGGGATAGTGTATTGAATCTTTCCCACACTGTTCCTACCTTTCTTGCTCGGGGCAGTTATTTAAAACCACGTGGGATGAGAGCAAGAGTACGTCTCACAAGCAACCTCTAAAGCACCTCACTGTGCTTTCTGCATCATGAACACGAGATTAATTGAGCAGTTACAGAATGAAGATGTTTTATATGCTCCAAGCAGAAACTGGGTTTGATTTAGAGTATTCTCTTCATTCTGAAAACAGTCTGTTTAATGTCTTACAGAATTCTGATGCTGATCCAAACCAGGCAATAATCCAGTTGAGTTCCTATACAACTCCTAAATCCTTTGTAAAGCATTGAAAGAGAATATTTATACTCCCTAGATTAGTAGATGAAAATTTATCTATTTACTTTTGAGGCAGAGTATAGAACTGGCTGGCCTGAACTTGTTATGTCAACCAGACTGTCTTCAGACTCACTTGGGTTCTGTCTGTCTCTGTCTGTGGAGTACTGGGATTAAAGGCCTTTGCTACCAGGCTTGAATCTTTATTTCCAATGAAGTCTATTTTACGATGGTATTTAGAAGTCCATGTCTTTAGTATTATCCTACCAGGATTGACAGCAGCTAGGAATGAAGCATTTTATTGGAAAAGTTAAGAATGGAGGGTTCTCTCTTTTTATGAGAGTACTGGTTAATCTTACAGTTGTCTCTGGAGACCTTACTATTGCAATATGTTAGACCTCTCAAATGGATAGTGTGATTTGGGGTGCCTGTTTCCTGCCAGTGGCGCCTCTTCTCTGTCAGCAAGCCTTATTCCAATATGTGAATACATCACCTAGCAGTTGCTTGGTGTGCAATCCCCTTAGTCTTGGGTCCATATCCTTAGCCATCACCTCCACAGGCTCTGTCACACTCCCCTCTGAATTTAAATTAATGAAAAACAATAGGAAACCTTGGCAAAGAATATTTTTTTAATAAAAGATTTATTTATTTATTTATTTGTTTATTTATTTAATGTGTATGAGTCTACTGTAGCTGTCTTCAGACACACCAGAAGAGGGCATCAGATCCCATTACAGATGGCTGTGAGTCACCATATGGTTGCTGGGAATTGAACTCAGGACCTCTGGAAGAGCAGCTAGTGCTCTTAACTGCTGAGCCATCTCTCCAGCCGCATAGAATAATTTAAAGGAAAATAGTTTGATGTTCTGACTCATTGATTAAAAAATCCAAGGAGAGAGGTGGATGCTTAAGACAACTTCGCAATGGGTGGTTAGGAGAATTCTGCTTTCTCCACAGTGTGAATGTCAGATTCGCATGGCAGAGTTGTCTTTTATTTTTGTCATAGTAGACGGTGCATTCTAATTTACAAGGGTGACCAGAGACAGATAAAAGCCACTTATGAAGTCACTTCCCTTTTCACACTACTTCTGGTGACTCCTAAACCAGGGAGAGAAGAAAAGATTTAATCTGAGCATCTCCAATATTCATACACCAGGATTTAATAGGACAAATTTGATTAAAAAATTTTGTTTTTAAAAGGTGAATATTAGTAGGGATGTGGAGGTGGTTCAGTCAGTGTCTTACAGTTTCTATTGTTCTGATAAACACGTTGACCAAAAGCAACTAGGGGAGGAAGTAGTTTATTTCATTTTACCCTTCCAGGTAACTGTCCATCATCCAGAGAAATAAAGGGCAGGAACTCTAGGCAGTAACTGAAGCAGAACCCAGAGAGGAGTGCTGCTTACTGGCTTGTTCCTTATGGCTTGTTCAGCCTGCTTCCTTAGAGTCCCAGGAACACCAGGCCAGGGGTGAGGCTGCCCACAGTGAGCATGGCCCCATAAAACATCAATCAAGAATACGCGCTATAGGCTTGCTGCAGGTCACTTTGGTAGTGGCAGCTGAGGTTCCCTATTCCAAAATGACTAGCTTGTGTCAAGCTGACATAAAAACTAGCCATCACAGTCAGTAAACACCTGTTACACAAGCGTGAGGATCCGAGTTTGGATCTTCAGCACCCATGTAAAAAGCCACTTGTACACTTGTACAAACATGTATAGTACACCCCCACATGTACGAGACACTCTCCATACAAACTTGTATAACACACACACACACATATCCCATACAAACATATATAACACACACATAAACATGTATAACACACATATAAACATGTGCAACACACACATATAAACATGTATAATATATACACACTCATGTACAACCATGTATAATACACACATACAAACATGTATAATATATACACACCCACGAACAGACATGTATAATATACACACACACCCATACAAACGTAATATATACACACACCATACAAACATGTACAATACACACACACCTATACAAACATGCGTCGCTTCTTGATCCGACCCGCAGAAAGGAGCGACACCACACGGAGTTCTTCTCAAAGCAGTTTATTCAGGAACCTTAACAATGTCCAAAAGCCCCCGAGGCCTCTCCCTGTCTGCCCTTAAATCCCTGTGCCTGCACCACTCAGATCCTGCCACGAAGGCGCTCTCAATTGGTCCAAGGTGTTGCTTGTTAGATGGCCTGATAATGCATAGCAGGGAGTCTGCGCAGTGTAGCCTGCGGGCGTGGCTCTTCAGGGGTGTGTAAAGAAGTCAGGTGCTAGTCATAAGACTTGTAAGGAAGTCAGGTGCTAGTCGTAAGACTTGGCAACCGTCCCAGGCGCCATCTTGGAATGGTCACCACACCCGCTTCTCACAAACATGTATAACACACACAATTATATTAGGAAAACTCTGTTGTCAATTAAACCAATAAGTGCACTTGAAGCATATTTCTTGTCAGCCTAGTTTGTGTTGCTATAACCATCTGCTATTTTTACTGCGCATCTACAACAGTAAGATGCTGGGTGAGGCTTATTTTTTTTCAACATGTAAGAGAGACTTAGAATTTTTCACTGTGTGGCTTTGAAGACTTGAGTATACTATGTGTTCAGCTACTTTAATTTAGTACTTCTATGTGACAGGCTTTGTGCTTTGTGTATTTCAGCATACTTTTTAAATGTTATTTTCCTGTTACACCTGGGATCAGTGAGGTAATCTTCTTTAATTTACACCTTTTGTATGATCCAGCAGGACCTAAAATTAATCCTTTCCTTTGTGAAGAGGCCAAGGCGGTTGTGCCCTTAGGCAACCACATGCCACCTTAATGAACTTCCCCATTTCCTGCTGTTACAATCTGTCTTTTGGCACCTGAAAGCTGTCCACACTCTTCGTCCGGTGGGCATATTCGTTTGCCAGGACCGCCAGAGCACAGGACCACACCACAGATAGCTTCAGCAACCGACCTTTAGTTTTTCACAGGTAGGAAGGCCAGGGGTCTGAGATCAAGGCATTGTCAGGCTGGGTTCTTTTGAGGTGCAGTGTAGAAGGAGATCTTTCTGACTGTGTCCCCGTTTTTTAATTTTTTAGTGCTGGGGATGAAAGTCAGGCCCTCACATATGCCCAGTACCTGCTTTGACACAGACAAAACCTCAGCTCCATCTGAGATTTTATGTTCCCTTCCCTTTGTGACTTTCAGTGTCTGAACTTTCTCTTTTTACAAAGGACACCAGTCATGTTGGGTTAGAGTCCACCCAAATAACTTCACTTTAATTGCTGCTGTGAAGACCTTATCTGGAAACACAGTCATCCTCTGACATCCTGGGGTGTAGGATTTCAACATGAATTTTAGGGTGTGAGGATGCAATTAAGGCGCTAACACAGAAATATTTTATGTCACACGGCACTTCTGAGGTGTCAAGTTTCTACACAAAAATATGTATTGTAAGTGTCAAGTAGGAAGCAATGAGTCATTTGCACAGTGATGCCAATGTAGAGGTTGAAATGCCAGCCTAAGAAGACTTACCTTCCCCTCCCATTTCAGATGACAAGGAAGCAATGCAAACTTAGTGCCTTGGTCTGTTCCCTGTTGCTACAATGCCATGTACTGGGTAAGCTTTAAAGAGAAGAGTTTTTTCATGGTGTCTCTTGGGTCTGGAGTCCAAGATGAAGGTGTTACATCTGGTGATGGCCTTGTTTCTGGCAGAACCCGAGTAGTTCAACAGGTCACATGAAGAAAGACAGGAGGCTCTGAGTATGTGTGCATGTTCTTTTTTAATTTTATAAATCCTATTCTTTTAAAAATATTTTTTCTTCTTGGTTATTCGAGACAGGGTTTCTCTGTGTAGCCCTGGCTGTTCTGGAACTCACTCTGTAGAACAGGCTGGCCTTGAATTCAGAAATCCACCTGCCTCTGCCTCCTAAGTGCTGGGATTACATATTTTATCTTTTACTTTTAATTATTTGTGTATGTGTGTGGGAATGTGCACATGAGCATAGTACCCTCAGAGGCCAGGAGAGGGCGCCAGATTCACTGGAGCTGGAGTTACAGGGAGCTGTGACTCCTGTTGTGGAAGTTGGAACTTGAACTATGGTCTTTTGTAGGAGCAGTATGCGCTACTGAGCCGTCTCTGCAGTTACACCCTCTTCTTATAAAGCCATTCCTGTGCGACTATTTGGGTTCCGCCCTAAGGACTGTATTTAATCCAGATTGCCTCTTCAAAGGTCCACTTCTAAACATCATCGGTTGCTTGAAATTTTCATCTACTTAATACCTCATGGTGAGGATTTAGGTCTAGTGTGAGTTTCAGAACAGATAAACCATATTTAAACCAAAGAAGCAAGTATGTGCAGAATGGTGTCTAAAGTAGAAATGGCACCAACGGCCTGTCTGAACCTTGCATACCAAATAATAAAAAGGTTAGACCCTCTTTTATATCATACAGCCATATTTTTGTTCTCATCACATACACACATGTACATACATATACATACACACATACACACATGTACACATACACACATGCACGCATGCACGCATGCACACATATGCATATACATACATACAAACACATGCATGCATGCACACATATGCACATACAAACACACACATGCATGCATGTATACAACCTGATACTTATTCACCTTACTTGGCACAGTATTGACTCAATATATACTGTTTCATAGGAGCTGATGGTTCTCTACTGCTTTTCCACTCTTTAAGTGTAAGGAGAAATCCCTAAATAACTAAAAAAGCTTGTATAATGAATCCAAAATGTCCAAATGGATAAGAATCTATTTCTTTGGAAACACCTATAAGCAGAATTGCATTAGAAAAAAAATCAGGAATTACCAGAAGACAAATGAATTTGGAAGTTCTCAATCACTTCTGGCACTTAGTACCATGTCTTCATCTTGAGAGTTAGAAGCTGCAATTGTCTAGAGGTTTTAGTGTGTGTGTGTGTGTGTGTGTGTGTGTGTGTGTGTGTGTGTGTGTG
>NW_021604593.1:3472322-3484953 GCF_004785775.1 Grammomys surdaster
GTGTGTGTGTGTGTGTGTGTGTGTGTGTGTGTGTGTGTGTGTGTGTGTTTGCGCTTTAGCATTATCCACATAAAATCACTTGGAGAAGACTAGTGGTTGGTTAAATACTATAGGATAGTAGTTCTCAAGCTTCCTAATGTGCTGACCCTTCAATTTAGTTCCTCATGTTGTGGTGACTCCCAGCCATAAAATTATTTTCTTGCTACCTCATAGCTGTAATTTTGTTACTGTTATGAATCATAATATAAATAAATAACTGATACACAAGATATTTGATTTGTAACCCCATGTTAAAAGGGGTTATGACCCACAGGTCAAGAACTGCTACTATAGAGGGTCATCATCCTAATATACAATCTTAAAGACTTGACCGGATCAGACCAGTGTCCATTTACTGTTATTGCTGTGTTTCCAGGGCAGTACAGGGAGCCAGGACCAGCTGTGAAGAGGAGAGAGAAGGGCATTTCCCCAGCTTCCTCCCCAAGGAAACCGACCTGGCTCTATGAAGTACTGCTCCCAATTAATGCCAGATTAGGTCTGCTGGGAGCGCCTTCTTTTCATAGTAGTCACAGTCAGAAGAAGGACAAAAGAGATATGGAGGAAACCCACCTGCACCCAACTGCGTCCTCACCAAAGGCTGGGATGCCACAGATCCATCCAGATGTTCCTGCATGCTGCCCATTTCACCCCAGTGAGTTCTGAGAAAGCAGGATTACATCATGTTTGACTGTTTCCAGTAGCTTCTCAGAACTTCTCTAATTAATCTGAGTCATATTTGACATAGCTTAGAAACAATGTAGGTGGATATCAAGTTGTTTTTTTTTAAGTAGAGTGTTTTTGAGCTATTATGAAGGATAGTGATTGATGATGTGCTTACATAGACGACAAATTGCTATTTCATTAATTGGTAAGAACTGGACAGCTTATCCCTTTTCTTAGAAAGTATTAGTGATTTCCTGTGGAAGGCAAGAAATTGAAGAATCTTTCCTCCCTATACTCCTCCCCAGTTTTCTATGTTACGTTCTATGGTCTAAAAAGATGTCTCCTGCTTCCCCTTCTACGCTATTAATCCCTCTCATATTCAGTCTCAACACACCCACAGACATCGGTTCTCACCTCTACTCTTTACTTTCATATGTATATATTCATTCCAAATGACTCAAACAGAACATGCACACATATTCTTAGAGGTGGCATCTCACTTGTTTTTAAATTATAACACCAAACAGAATTTTAGTTAAACTTCCAAGTCAGTTAAATATGAATATAAACCAAAAAGTTACAGTCATGGTTGCTGAATTTTATGTGATGCATTTGAATGATGGAAACAACTCTATGGTGATAAAGGGCAATTCTTCATCTCGCAAGTGAGGGAACAGGATGAGCAGAAGACTCTCCTGTTTGCTGCTTGCCCTGTGCGTACATCCGTTCTCTGTCTATGTGCTTCAGAATCTCAAGAGTTCTGAGCTCTGTGAGTGCTTCACCTGTTAGTCCCCAGTAAAATGATGGGTGTCCTGGGTTCTTATGGGGATAGTTTTGGCTTTTCTCCTCACTCCCATTCTTTGAAAAACAAGTTAAGTATGTGCTAGAATTAGAAGCAACATTAGACTATACAGTTTAAAAGAACAATTACTAGGCGTTGGGAAGGTTTTTTAAATGAAAACCTTAGGGGAACTGTTGTCTTGGTTTGTAAGGAGTAAATAAATGGGTTAGCTAGACTGTGGCCAGAAATCTAAGCACTAATTCCTCTAGGTGCTTATCTGAGGGCACAGAGGACTGAAAGCAAGATAATCACAGGCAGCTCGAGCTAAGAGCCACCTGGGGAGCTCTGTTGAGAATAGACTGGCCTTGATAAATGGTGTCAGGTCTTAAAGGAGCAGGAAGATGAAGAGAGACCATCTTTTCTCTCTTTTAGGACCAATCAACATTGCTTTTTATTTCAATTAGTTAGCCATTCAATGTCCTATCCATAAAGAAAGAATAATGGTTTATTATTCTGACTGCTTTGATTTGAACAGTACACAATGTATGCTTGAATTTAAACAATATATGGCCATCATAAACATATACAAATATTATCTGTCGAACAAAATATAAAGTTATGACTGTTGAGATGTCTCAGGTGATAATTCTTGCTTCACAAACTTGATGATTCAAGTTTGATCCCCAGAACCCATAGTAGAAAGAAGAACCGGCTCTTTCTTATTTTTTCTTTTATTATTAATAACCATTCCATTCGTTTACATTTCAAATGATAGCCCACTTCCAGGTTACCCCCATCCCAGTATATCCCAGTTCCCAATTATCCCTCCACCAACCCCACATCCCACATCTGCCCCCTCCCTTTTGCCTGTATGAGAGTGCTCCCCCACACACTCACACTCTTCTGACCCACCGCTCCAGCACCCCCCTACTCTGGGTCATCAAATCTCCCCAGGACCAAGAGGCTCCCCTCCTGTTGCTGTCAGGCAAGGCCATCCTCTGCTACATATGTATCTGGAGTCAAAGATCCCTTTAGGTACACTCCTTGGTTGGTGGTCTAGTCTCTGGGAGAACTGGGTGATCAGACTAGCCTATGTTGTTTTTCCAATGGGGTTGCAATCCCCTTCCGCTCCTCCAGTCCTTCTGCCAGCTCCCCCACCAGGTTCCTTGAGTTTATCCTGATGGTTGACTCCAAGCATCCGCCTCTGCTTCAATTAGTTGTTGGCAGGACCTCCCCAGGAACTGTCACACTTGGTTCCTGTCCGCAAGCACCTTTTGACCACAACAGTGTGGGGTTTGATGTCTGCAGACATGATGTATCTCCAGGTGGCGCTGTTCCACAGTTGGCCCTTCCTTCAGTCTCTGTTCCAGTTTTTGTCCCTGTTCTTCCTTTGAATAGGAACATTTCTGGGTTAAAAAAATTGAGATGGATGGGTGACTCCATTCCTCCACCAGGGGCCATGCCTATCTACTGGAGGTGGTCTCCACAGGTTCTATCTCCCCCTTCTCTGAGCGTTACAGCTAAAGTCATTCCCATTGCTTTATATAAACGTAAAACTGGGAGCTTTACGTTTCTCTGGTGTCTGGGACCCTCCAGTGACTATCCACAGTTCCTCATCCCCCGCTACCTACTTTTTATTCGATTTTCTGACCCTCTGTACCTCTCTCACGTCTCCTCCAGATTCTGATATTGCCTACCCTTGTATTTCCTCCTCCTCCTTTCCCCCTCCCTTGTCCCACTCTCCTTTTATCCCCCACAATTGTCCTGTCCCCCACTCCGTGCAGGGCTGAAGCATCGACCCCCTGATCTTCCTTCCTTCTACACTCCATATGGTCTGTAGGTTGTAACATATGCATTGTGAGATTTTGGGCTAGTATCCACTTATCAGTGAGTACATACCACGAGTGCTCTTTTGTCTCTGGGTTACCTCACTCAGGATGATATTTTCTAGTTCCATCCATTTGCCTGAGAATTTCATGAAGTCATTGTTTTTAATAGCTGAGTAGTATTCCATTGTGTAAATGTATCACATTTTCTGTATCCATTCCTCTGTTGAGGGACATCTGGGTTGTTTCCAGCTTCTGGCTATTATAAATAAGGCTCCTATGAACATAGTGGAACATTTGTCCTTGTTAGATGTTAGAGCATCTTTTTGGTATATGCCCAGGAGTGGTATGGCTGGGTCCTCAGGTAATACTATGTCTAATTTTCTGAGGAACTGCTAGACTGATTTCCAGAGTGACTGTACCAGCTTGCAATCCCACCAACAATGGAGGAGTATTTCTCTTTCTCTACATCCTTGCCAGCATCTGCTGTCACCTGAGTTTTTGTTCTTAGCCATTCTGACTGGTGTGAGGTGGAATCTCAGGATTGTTTTGATTTGCATTTCCCCGATGACTAAGGAGGTTGAACATTTCTTTAAGTGTTTCTCAGTCATTCGAGATTCCTCGATGGAGAATTCTCTATTTAGCTCTGTGCTCCACTTTTTATAGAGTTATTTGGTCGTCTGGAGTCTGCCTTCTTGAGTTCTTTGTATATTTTGGATATTAGCCCTTTATCAGATGTAGGGCTGGTAAATGTCTTCTCCCTATCTGTGGGTCGCTGTTTTGTCCCATTGACAGTGTCCCTTGCTTTACAGAAGCTTTCAATTTTATGAAGTCACATTTATCGATTGTTGCTCTTAAAGCATAAGCCGTTGGTGTTCTGTTCAGGAAGTTTTCCCCTGTGCCCAAGTATTCGAGGCTTTTCCCCATTTTCTCTACTATTAGTTTCAGTTTTTCTGGTTTTAGGTGGAGGTCCTTGATCCACTTGGACTTGAGCTTTGTGCAAAGAGATAGGTATGGATCAATTTGCATTCTTCTACATGCAGGCTCTAGTTGAACCAGCACAATTTGTTGAAAATGCTGTCTTTTTTCCACTGAATGGTTTATTCTTTGTCAAAGATCAAGTGACTATAGGTGTGTGGCTTCATTTCTGGGCTTTCAATTCTATTCCATTGTTCTGCTTGCCTGTTTCTGTACCAATACCATGCAGTGTTTTATATATATATATATATCACTATTGCTCTATAGTACAACTTGAAGTCAGGGATAGTGATTCCCCCAAAAGTTCTTTATTGTTGAGAATAGTTTTTGCTATCCTTGGCTTTTTTGTTATTCTAAAAGAATTTGAGAATTGCTCTTTCTAAGTCTATGAAGAATTGAGTTGGAATTTTGATGGGGATTGCATTAAATCTGTAGATTGCTTTTTGTAAGATGGCAATTTTTACTATATTAATCCTGCCAATCCATAAACATGGATGATCGTTCCATCTTCTGAGATTTTCAATTTCTTTCTTCAGAGACTTGAAGTTCTTGTCATACACATATTTCACTTGCTTGGTTAGAGTCACACCAAGATATTTTTATTGTTTGTGACTATTGTGAAGGGTATCATTTCCCTAATTTCTTTTTCATCCCTTTTATCCTTTGAGTAGAGGAAGTCTACTGATTTGTTTGAGTTAATTTTATATCCAACCACGTTGCTGAAGTTGTTTATTAGCTCTCTGGTAGAATTTTTGGGGTCACTTGTGTATACCATCATATCACCTGCACACAGTGATGACTTGACTTCCTCCTTCCAAATTTGTATCCCTTTGATCTTTTTTTGTTGGCTAATTGCTCTGGCTAGAACTTCGAGTACTATATTGAATAGGTAGGGAGAGGGGCAGCCTTGTCTAGTCCCTGATTTTAATGGGATTGCTTTGAGTTTCTCCCCATTCAGTTTGATGTTGGCTATTAGTTTGCTGTATATTGCTTTTATTATATTTAGCTATGTACCTTGAATTCCTGATCTTTCCAATACTTTTAACATGAATGAGTGTTGTATTTTGTTAAAGGCTTTTTCTGCATCTAATGAGATGATCATGTGTGTTTTTTTTTTACTTTGTTTATATATTGGATTGCATTGATGAATTTCTGAATATTGAACCATCATCCCTGCATTCCTGGGATGAAGTCTACTTGAACATGGTGAATGATTGCTTCAATGTGTTCTTGGATTCACTTTGTGAGAATTTTATCGAGTATTTTTGCATCAATATTCATAAGGGAAATTAGTCCATAGTTCCCTTTTTTTGTTGGGTCTTTGTGTGGTTTAGGTATCAGTGTAACTGTGTCTTCATAGAAAGAATTGGGTAGTGTTCCTTTTGTTTCTCCTTTGTGTAATAGTTTGAAGAGTATTGGTATTAGATCTTCTTTGAAGTTCTGCACTAAAACCATCTGGCCTTGGACTCCTTTTGGTTGGGAGGCTTTTAATGGCTGGATCTATTTCCTTTGGGGTTATGGGACCATTTAGATGGTTTATCTGATCCTGATTTAACTTTGGCACCTAGTATCTGTCTAGAAAGTCATCCATTTCATCCAGGTTTTCTGGTTTTGTTGAATATATACTTTTGTATAAGATCTGATTATTTTTTTAATTTCCTCAATTTCTGTTGTTATGTCTCCCTTTTCAGTTCTGATTTTATTAATTTGGATACTGTCTCTGTGCTCTATGGTTAGTCTGGCTAAGGGTTTGTTTATCTTGTTGATTTTCTCAAAGGACTAGCTCTTAATTTTGTTGATTATTTGTATTGATTTTGTCTCTACTTGTTTGATTTCAGCCCTGAGTTTGATTCTTTCCTGCTGTCTACTCCTCTTGGGGGTATTTGTTTCTTTCTGTTGTAGAGCTTTCAGATGAGCTGTTAAGTTGCTAGTGTATGCTCTCTCCAGTGTCCTTTTGAAGGCACTTAGAGCTATGAGTTTCCCTCTAAGCACTGTTTTCATTGTGTGCCATAAGTTTGGGTATGTTGTACCTTCATTTTCATTAGATTCTAAGAAAAGCCTTTAATTTCTTTCTTTATTTTTTACCTGACCAAGTTATCATTGAGTAGAGCATTGTTCAGTTTCCACGTGTATGTGGGCTTTCTGTTGTTTTTTTTGCTATTGAAGACCAACCAGCCTTAGTCTGTGGTGGTCCGATAGAATGCACGGAACTAATTCAATTTTTTTTTTATCTGTTGAGGTTTGTTTTTTGTCTGAGTATATGGTTGATTTTTGAGAAGGTACCAAGAGGTGCTGAGAAGAAGGTATATTTTTTTGTTTTAGGGTGAAATGTTCTGTAGATACCTGTTAAATCCATTTGGTTCATAACTTCTTTTAGTTTCAGTGTGTCTCTGTTTTGTTTCTGTTTCCATGATCTGTCCATTGATAAGAATGGGGTGTTGAAATCTTCTATATTATTTTGTGAGGTTCAATGTGTGTTTTGAGCTTTAGTAGTGTTTCTTTTACAAATCTGGGTTCCCTTGCATTTGGAGCCTAGATGTTCAGAATTGAGAGTTCATCCTTGTGGTTTTTTCCTTTGATAAGTATGCAGTGACCTTCCCCATCTTTTTTGATAACTTTTGGCTGAAAGTCTTTTTTGATGGATATTAAGATGGCTACTCTAGCTTGTTTCTTGGGACCATTTGCTTGGAAATTTCTTCCCATCTTTTAATTTTGAGGGAATGTCTGTCTTTGGCTCTGAGGTGTGTTTCCTGTATGCAGCAAAATGCTGGACCCTGTTTATGTATCCATATGTTTGTGTTAGCCTATGTCTTTTTATTGGGGAATTGAGTCCATTGATGTTGAGAGATACTAGGGATTAATTATCGTTGCTTCCAGTTATTTTTGTTGTTAGAGTTGGAATTACAATTGTATGTTTCTCTTTTTTTGTGTTTGTTGTGAAAAGATTAATTTCTTGCTTTTTCTTGGGTGTTGTTTCCCTCCTTGTGTTGGAATTTTCCTTATATTATTTCCTTCTCCTCTGTAGGGCTGGATTAGTAGAAAGATATTGTTTAAATTTGGCTTTGTCTTGAAAAACTTTGGTTTCTCCATTTATGGTAATTGTGAGTTTTGCTGGGTATAGTAGCCTGGGCTGGCATTTTTGATCTCTTAGGGTCTGCACAACATCTGCCCAGACTCTTCTGGCTTTTATAGTCTCTGTTGAGAAGTCTGGTATAATTCTGATCGGTCTGCCTTTATTTGTTACTTGAATTTTTTCCCTTACTGCTTTCAATATTCTTTCTTTGTTCTGCACATTTGGTGTTTTAATTATTATATGACAAGAGGAATTTCTTTTCTGGTTCCATTTGTTTGGTGTTCTGTAGGCTTCTTGTATGCTTATGGGCATTTCTTTCTTTAGGTTAGAAAAGTTTTCTTCTATAATTTTGTTGAAGATGTTTGCTGGTTCTTTGAGTTGGGAATCTTCACTCTCTTCTATACCTATTATTCTCAGGTTGGGCCTTTTCATTGTGTTCTGGATTTCTTGAATGTTTTGAGATAGGAGATTTTTGCTTTTTATATTCTCCTTGACTGTTTTGTTTATGTCTTGTGTTGTATCTTCTGCTGCTGAGAGTCTCTCTTCTATCTCTTGTATTTTGTTTGTTATGCTTGCATCTGTGATTCCTGACCTCTTTCCTAGCTTTTTCATCTCCAGGGCTGTTTCCCTTTGAGTTTTCTTTAATGATTCTACTTCCATTTTTAGATCCTGTATGATCTTGTTCAATTCCTTCACTTGTTTGATTGTGTTCTCCTATATTTCTTTAAGGGATTTAGGCATTTCCTATTTAAGGGCTTCTACTTGTTTACTTGTGCTCTTCTGCATTTCTTTAAGAGTTATTTATGCCCTTCTTAAAGTCCTCTATCATGTTCATGAAATGAGAGGTTAGATCTGAATCTTGTTTTAAGGATGTTGTTTGGGCATCCAGGACTTGCTGTGGTGAGAGAACTGGGTTCTGATGTTGCCAAGTCAAATTGGTTTCTGTTGCTTATGTCCTTTCACTTGCCTCTTGTTATCTGGTTATCTCTGATGTTATCTGGCCTCCCTGTCTCTGACTGAAGCCTGTCCTTTCTGTGATCCTGTGATCCTGTGATCCTGGGAAGTCGAGTTGGGGGGGTTGAGCTGGAGCTGGGGTGTGTGCTGTGAGGGATTGGGTCCAGCACAGGGTCTCCCAAGAACTGACTCTTGAAAGCTGTCCTGCACATGTGTACACATACACATGGTAATAATAACAATAAATTAAGCCAGGCATGGTGGTGCACAAGTGCAACCCCAGCATTTAGGAGCTGGAGGAAGTAGGATCCAGGGTACAGTGCCACAGTGAACTCTATCTAACAAGAAAAAGAAAACAAAAATTTAATTAAAAACCAAACAGAAAACAAAGAGCCAGCAAGATGTCTCAACAGGAAAGGCACTTGTTGCCAAGGCCAGTTACCTAAATTTCATTTGTGGGAACCTCATAATGGAAAGAGAGCACAGACTCTCTCCAAATGTTGCTTTTTGACTTTATAGGAACAAGCATACCACCCTATGGATGTAAAAACAACAACAACCTAAAGATGGGATTTCAAAAAAAATCTGTAAATGCTCCACCAACACACTATAGTGTTTTTGAAAGGGTTTTGATAAACAGCTCAGGTTGGTCTTCAAATTGCAAACCTCCTTTCTCATTGTGATGGGTTCTGGGAGTATAGGTATGGCTCATCACGCCAAACTTCTAAATAACAGTCTCCAGGGGTTGGGGAAGACAGTTTCATTTGGTGATATTCTCTCTCTCTCTCTCTCTCTCTCTCTCTCTCTCTCTCTCTCTCTCTCCTTCTTTCTTTCTCTCTCTCCTTCTTACTTTCTTTCTTTCTTCCTTTTTTTTTTTCAGTTTCTCGAGACAGGGTTTCTCGGTGTAGCCCTGACTTTCCTGGAACTCTGTAGACCAGGCTGGCCTGAAACTCAGAAATCTGCCTGCCTCTGCCTCCCAAGTGCTGGGATTAAAGGCGTACGTCACCACTGCCCGGGAAAGACAGTTTCAAACCAAGAGCATTTATACAAACTTTCTGGTTAGTCAGCCATTTTCCTGACTCAATAACGTCAACAAGTATTGCTGTATGTATAAAATGACTTAATCTGGGGAGGGTCCACTCCTTAACAGGATAAAGAGAAGGACATATGTAATAACTCAGGAAGGTTTCTGAAAAGAATAAAAAGATAAGTATAAGCCATTAGAAATTCATTATTAAAGGCATGTGACATAATAACATCATTTGTCTCCCAATGAGTTAAGTATCTAAATTGTATCTTGCAGGGATTCTCTGTGTGGGTAGGGTGTGTTGCTCTAAAGGAACATTTGACAACATCTATAGACAGGTTTGACTGTTACCACTAGAGTAGGTTTTTGATATCTAGTGGGGAGAGGCCAGGGATGTTTCCAAAACCCTATTATGCTCTGGGTGTTGCCTCCCATCCTCCTAACCCACAGCAAGCAAAAGTGACTGGATACAAAATGACAGTGGTTGAGAAAACTGGTTAAATGGAAGTGACCAGGTCCACTGAAAACTGGGGAGAGGAATGAGTCTTTCTACAAGGCTTTGTTTACACAGACAGGAATAAAGTGCCTGGTACCTGTGATGAGAAACTTCTAGAAAGCAAACAGTATCTCAGGCTGAGAGTGAGAGAGGGTGGGATGGAGTGGGGAGTGTTTGGAGCAATGCCCTGAATTTCCTCCCAAATATTTGTGAAAGAGCCAACACCTATTACTAAAGACGGAGAGTTTGTTTTCCCCTGAAGCTCCTTTCCTGAAGAGATTCGTGGTTAGAGCAGCTCTCATCTACTTCTGTTGGCTTCTGACCGTCTTCAGAGTCAGGATGGAAGAGATAAGATCCACTTTCTCTTTCAGATTTACTCCCCCTTGGGAAAATTCGGGATACCATTGCATTTCTGTTGGCCTGTCATTTGCTTCTTAACATCCTTCAACAGCAGCAAGTGGTTTATGATTTGTGGCTCCATTTTATCCCCACCCCCATCCCAATAAGAAGAAGCTTATTGCTTCCTACAGATTCCTGCTTGCATTTAGGTAAAGATAAGGTCAACAAAGTTTTCCTTTTCAGTGAGGCATACAGTCTTTAGTCAATCTGAGAATTTCATGCATGCATACCATGTATTCTACCAAACCTGTCCCCCCTACCTCCAAAACTTTTCTCAGATCTACCCTGTCCTCTACCTACCCTTCCCACCTTTGTGTAGGATCCTCCTCCTCCTCGTCTTCCTCCTCTTCCTCCTTCTTCTATAACCCACAAGGTCCAGTTCATAGTTGTTATATACTCTCAGGTATTGGGCTATCTACTGAAGCATGGTCAGCCTACTAGGGATCACACCTTAGAGAAAATGTTCTCTCCTTCTTGTACTGACATCCCTGGCCTATATATTGCTTTCCCCTTGGTGGATCTGCCACTTTGTCTCCTTGGTCTAGGTTGGACTCCATTGATTTTTACAGCCCTATTCTTCACATATGGCCTCCTAACTCCCTTTTCATGGTATTTTCTTGTCTCTGTTTTGTAGCTGTGGCTAGTCAAAAGGCAAACCCCACCCAGGCTGGATTGCTGGGTTCTGGTAGGTTCTATAAGTGGCTGGTAGCTGTGTGGTATCTGCAGCACAGCTCATAACCTGTGTATAGATCCTCCTCATCTTTGCTGTTCTTCATTGTTTCTCTGCACTAAGACACAGCTACGTCAGTGACTGCAAGCATTGCAGTTCCAGTAGCAAGTTCAGTCTGATGGTGGAGGAAGCAGGGCTGAGGTTGGTGTTTGTTGGAGAAACAGCCGGTGGACTAATAAAATAGTTCTGTTCCCCTTTTCCTAACTATATTTACCCACTCCTTCCTATACAGCTTCTATTGTGCCATCTTACCAGGAAGTCCAGTGTATACCTTTAAAAACTGCATTGAGTCTATGTAGAGAGGACCCATCGGTGGTGCCTCCCAAATCCTGTGCTTTGAGTACCTCAGTGGTTCTCATTCTGTCTACATTCCTGTAGTTTATACACCTTTTTCTTGGAGTTCTTCCTCTATACCCTGTGACTTTCTTTTCATCCCTAAATTACTTTCTTCTTATTTTCTATAACAGCACTGACTCCACTCTGCCAGTACTATGGCTGAAATTTCACATTCCTTAATATGGTAGTTAGTGATGTCACCTCTGTCTCCTTGATAAACTCATCCTGGACAAGCTTCACCTGTAAGATTTGTTTTCTCTAAGTTATAGATCTTTGATGTCATTCTCCTGAATTCTACTTCACTTCTATGCCTCCAGTCTCCCAATCAACTTTATCAATTCTCCCAACAAATTTCTTTTGTCAGACTTGAGAGCTTCCTCCACCATCAGACTGGGCTTGGTACTAGGACTGCAGTTCAGGCAACCACACTAAGACTCTACTGGGAAATCTACACAATCTGGGCATTTCATAGATGGTGTTCCCAGTGACAGTGACTGCTAGCTACCAGGGCCACCATCAAGTACCACCATCGACAGCAGAGATCGGGAGCTGTGGACAAGAGCAGAATATTACACATAAAGCTTATGTTCTTTGCAGTAACTGCTAGGGGTTACATGATGCCTTCAAGGTGTCTCAGCGCTAAATGTCTCTGTCTTAGACTTCATTTGCCTTCCGCAGGGTGGTATCCGGCTGTTCCCGTGTCTTCTTATTTGTGTCACTTCTGTTCTGGTGGGAAGACAATTGATTTTGAACATCCACTCCTCACCGTGCTGTTGCCTGTTAAGATCAGTTTGTTGACCTCTACGTGTCCCGTTTGGCTCACACAAGTTTATGGTAGATGAAGTTTCCACTTTATTTAATGTGGATGTTGCTGTCTCTCACGAGAGTGCTTGGCTCAAAGTCTACTGGCTCATAATTTAGCATTCGCTTGAATTTTGAGGTAAGATCCATCACCGAGCAAAAGTATCTACCATCTTGATGTTAGAGTGGAAACTATGGAAATTACTGGTATGAAATAGAAGCTGAAAAGCGTAACTTTGGGAGAGTTTAGTGGAGACCTTGTAGAACTTTCACAATGACAGCAGCCACCGCATAAGCTCAGCCCAGGCATTGTTACTACTGCTTCTGTTTAAACCTTCCTGCTTCATATGGTGATCATCACTGCACAGTGAGACAGTGAGGCCTCCGAAGCGTGGCCATTTTCCCTTCCCTTCCCTCCCTCCTTCCCTCCTTCCCTCCTTCCCTCTGTCTCCCTCTCCCTCCTTCTTTCCCTACCTCCTTCATTCCCCCCTTCCCTTCCCTTCCCTTCCCTTCCCTTCCCTTCCCCCT
>NW_021604593.1:3485353-3490417 GCF_004785775.1 Grammomys surdaster
CCTTCCTTCCTTCCTTCCCTCACTCCTTCCTTTGAGTGTAGGTCTGGCAGTGTAGGTCTGGCAGAATATGGTAATGACAGAAAATAATAAGAGATGGAGAAATAGAAGGAAATTAAGCCGAGTTCCAGGGTCCCCATATTTTAGCTATGGTACAAATGATTTAATAAGCCTGGCAAGTTACTTCAAAAGCAGTTTTGAAAGTTTGCATGAAATGACTTTTTGGATATACTCCCTTTCCAACATATTTAAGTTTTTCCCAGGCCATCTCCTTTCCTAAATAATGCTTTAAAGCAGTATACTCGCTCTTCGTAGAAGCTGGCCATAGGTTTTAATTTCAGGTTTATTTGTATTTATTCCACTCACTCAATCACACAGCTGGAAAAATCCTTTCCCTCCTGCCACTGGCCAATAGTTACATTAAAGCAGCCTGCTAGCTAAGAAGAGTTGTAAATATCACATCTTCCTTCTATTTAGTTTTAATATTGGAGACTGAGTGAACAATTTGTAGGAGTTCTCTGTTAAGCCTGACTTGGCCATACTATAGCAAACCTTCAGTGGATTTTTAAAACTAGTTCTTTCTTGTTCTTGAGAATTCTTGAGATACAATCGTATCTATCCTCCATCCCCCACTGTCCTCCATAAACACTCCCAGTGCTCCTCCTGAGTTCATCTGTCTTCTTTTTGTTGATGCTGCCCACACATGCACCGGTATGAGGTCATTCCTGGAGCATGGGAAACCTACCAATGGCCATGCCCTCAAGAACGATTCTCCAGCCCCCGCAGGCCCCGCCTACCTCTGTTTTGTGCCATCACATTTTATTCTTTAGTCCCATGCAGTTTCTTTTATACTTAGAAAAAAATAAAATCCTTATGTATTTCTTCTCTTACCCCTTGACATTCTTAACGATAAGGGGGTACAGGGTGGGAGCTGAAGGAAATATAACATTCATGCTAAGGATGCTCAAGGATAGCACACCCCCAAGAGACGAGAATGGCAAGGCCAGAATTTATAGGTGTAGAAAGGAACCGTTTTCATTTTTCTTAGAAGTTTAGCCATATTTTCTAAGGTATTAGAGATGGTAGAAAAATTAAGCCGAAAGTTTTTAGCTGGCAACAACCTTGAGCATTCCTTAGGGTGGACAGGAAAGTTTGGTAAAGATATTTGAGAGAGCCACAGAAATCCAGTTTTTCTTAAGGGTGTATTGTTTTCATGGGTAGATGCTTAGCAAGAAAATAAAACACTCCATAGCTCATGAAACAGTATAATATAATTAGAGGATATTCAAGATTTGATTCTTTTTTTTTGTTTTTTTTTTTTTGTTTTTTGTTTTTATGGTATGACATCGTGAGGACTACCACCTCATCAGTCTTGAAAAGAGCTGTTTAGTAGGAGGGTGAAGTTCCATTTCTGCCGGTGTAGACAGATGTCAACTTCATGATGCCAAAAGCAGCAGCAGGAGCTTTGTTTCCTGACTATTCCATTTCCCATAGAAAATTTTATTGGTGCATTATTTTGCATAAAATTTATGTGGTGTGCCTAGGTAAGGCCTACAGCACGCAGTACCCAGGCTGAGGTAAATTACCAAGGTCTAGAAACAAGCAGAAGGAACATCAGATGCTGCTTTGCCAATTACAAGAGTCATTTGACTCCATCTTTTAAATTAACTCGATATTTGCAATTCTTTAGCTGCATAATAGAAAGATAATTTTCAAGTGGATTGTGTTTTTTTTTTCCTACCATGAAGGTTTCCACTCTCAATTTCAGGAACTTGGGAAAGCCTCTGTGGGAGGGCTAGGGGTGGGGCTTGGTGGTAGAGAACTTGCTTACTGTTTGAGGTTTCTGGTTTGATTTCCAGCACTACAAACCCAAAATAAATATAACCAGATAAAGAAAAACCTTCTGTGGGCGGTAATTTGATAAGCTGACAGATGGGCCCGTTTCCCTCCTTCTCAATCTGTCTACTCTTCCTACAGAACCCTGAGTAATTTCTTAAATACTTGAACCAGGTCCCTTCTTTTTCTGCTTAAAAATCATTAGACAAATTTATTTTGTGGCATTCAGCCCAGAACGAGATCCACCCACATCCTGTGTCCCACAGTGCTTTACATCTGCACCTCTTATTCACTGGTCTCTGGACCCCTTTGCACTTTTCAACTCCACTGAGGTTACAGTAGACTACCAAAATACAAAAAATTTAAAAGTAGGTACTTGTTTATGTAATAATAATACCACAATGAAGTATTCAGTGAAAAATAACTATTTTTCAAATGAAGAGCATTGAAAATAATCACATTGTTTTACAGTTTTGTAAACTTCTTTGGTTTAGTGTTTGGATTAACTGGGTGTTCGGAGTCTCATATCTACTTGTAATTTACTGTGAACCTCTTGCCCTTCCCCTTGAATGTTCATTACCAGATTCATTAAGTCTCTGAAGGGACACCTTCTCTTCCCATTCACGTCTGTAGCCACCTACAGGAGCATTGCCTGCCCTTTACTTTCTCTGTAGCACTAGAAATTATGTAAAAATTATACAACCATGTATGTGTTTATTATCCATCTCTGCCCACTGAACTATAAACTCTATTTAAAGACCACATTTATCTTCTAAGCCGTTGCTTATTTGTTTTCCAATGTTGACAGCAAGATGGCTTAGAAGGTGAAGATGCTTGTTCCCAAGCATGGCTCAGAGAAGCCTTGGAACTGACTGGTGCATGGGTGGGAGGTTTCTTGTTATTGTAGTTTGTTTATTTGTTTTCTTTTTTTGTTTGTTTTCTTTTTGAGAAAAGGTCTCACTATGTATCTCTGGCTATCCTGGAACTTACTACGTAGACCAGGCAGGCCTTAAACTCACTGAAATAATTTTGTCTCTTTTTTTCTGAGTGCTGAGATTAAAGACCTGTGCTGATACATCCATCCAACAGAGGAGAAAGTTTTTATTATAGATATGAGAGAGAGATTAGTCAGGGACCTTTGGGGAAGTCTGAAGCAGCATGGCTCCTTCTCTGGGGCAGAGAGGAGAGAACAGACTGTCAAGGGCCAGGGCTGTCTCAGGAACAGAGAGAAGAGCAGGAACATGGAAACACCTCCTGGGTCATAAAGAAAAACCTGTACTTGTAGGGTTGGAAAAGGAATCCTGAGATCGGGAACAGCCTGCATACTATAGGTCAACAGGAACCAGAGGAGCCTGGAGGCTAACATTTGTGGATCACAGGTCCAGGGCAATCTGGAGGCAGATGCCTCACCCTCTGAGGAAGTGGAGGTAAGGGAAGTGGCTCTTCCTGGTGGAAGGAAGAAGGGGGCTGAAAGTATCTTCCAGCAATCCTTGTTTTTCCTGTTAGCGTCCAGCCCAAGCAGAGCCCAGTCTGTCATCCTAGACATAGTCAGTGAGCCTGTCCTTTTTGGGTGCTTGGCGTTTTCCTTTGGACCTAACAGAACCATATGGTGGAGGGGAGAACCTATTCATTGAAAACTGTCCTCTGACCTCTACATCTTCACCACAGTAATGACATAACTAAAAAAAAAAATAATCAAGTTTAGCAGCTTGAACCAGCAAACATTTGATAGCTTACAGTCTGTGGGTCAGCTTGGCTGTGGGTGTGGCTTAGCTCCCTTACTGCAGCAGTCAGGCTGGGCTCAAGGGCTTAATGGGAGCTTTCTATTAAAAGCATCTGCATCTTTTTTTTTTTTTTGTCATTGTTGAGATCACATATCCAACAGAAGAAATTGAAAGAAGGAAGCAAGGGAGGAAGGAAGGAAAGAAGGAGGGAAGGAAGGAAGGACAGAAAGAAGGAAGGAAGGAAGGAAGGAAGGAAAGAAGGAGGGAAGGAGGGAAGGGTTGATTTTGGGGTCCCTAAACAGAGGACACACTCTGTTGTGAGAGGGAAGGTGTAGTAGCCAGTGTGGGCTAGCCTGTGGCAGCAGCACTGACCAGAAAACTGAGAGCTTGATTTGGAAGCAGGGCTGGGGTCAGACTGGCATTAGGCTCTGTTTCTGCCAGCTAAGTCTCATGTAGGAAGGGTCCCATAGCCTCCCCCAAATGCAGTCATCTGGGGTCTTAGTGTTCAAACAGATGGATCTGGCAGTGTGTGTGTGTGTGTGTGTGTGTAGGAAGAAAGATGACATTTCATATTCAAACTGTAACACTATTAACCTCAATTCCCAAGCCTCCCCCACACCTCTTTTTCTGTGAGATAACCCAGTGATCCTCTTTTATGACTGTATGTTTGACTACAAAGGATTATTCAAGTATTATTCAATAATTATTGAGTTATTGAATAAAGCATTATTCAAACAGTCTCTGTTTTATATATAGACACAACAGCACTTGAAACAAAAAAAGGAAAATGTAGACTAGAAATTTTAAAGAAGACAGATACCTATGGATGAGAGAATGAAAAACATAAATTTCTATATTGATTAATCAGTAAAATCAGCCTTGCATTATTTCTCAGCCTTTGAAAAAAATCTCAGAAGCATATTGATATTTAGTGTTTAATCCTTAATATACACGAACTCAAAATACACTAGGAATCAAGAATAAGTTTGTTCATTAATATATCTTATTAACCAGAAGACAGTTATTTGTGAAATTTCTTTTTAGTTTGACTTGTGAGTGTGTGTGTGTGTATGTGTGAATGTGTATGTGTGTGTGTGTGTGTGTGTGTGTGTGTGCACATGCTGTCTTGTGTGCCTGTGGAGGCTAGATATTGATATGGAGTGTCTTCCTCAATCACTCTTTGCCTTTCTTTTTGAGGAATCATTGAACTTGGAGCTCACAGATTCAACTATACTGGTTGACCAGCAAGCCTCCGGGATACTCCTGCCTCCACCGTCCTCACAGTGGGCTGGTGATTTATATAGGTACTTGAGATTTGAATTAATATTTACTTTCAAAGATATAAGGAGCTATGATATAAGCACTAAAGAAAATCAAATGACTTCTAATACTTCCTTGAAGTTCATAAAAGTAGTATTTTTAAAATAACCGCAGGTGGATAAGGCATGGAAGTTTAAATCATCTATCTATCTATCTATCTATCTATCTATCTATCTATCTATCTATC
>NW_021604593.1:3490427-3502656 GCF_004785775.1 Grammomys surdaster
ATCTATCTATCTATCTATCTATCTATCTATCTATCTATCTATCTATCTATCTTTTGAGACTGGTTTCTCTGTGTAGCTCTGGCAGTCCTGGAACTTGCTCTGTAGACCACACTGGCCTTAAACTACTTAGATGTCCACCTGCCTTTGCCTCCAGAGTGCTGGGATTAAAGGTGTGTGCCACTATGCATGACCATGGTTAGTGTTTTTAAAAATTTTTTTTATAACAATACTATGTTGGAGAAGTAGAGAAATCTGAAGCTTGACAATTTTCTTTTGATTATTAATTTCAATTTTTATACAAAGGCATAAAAACCTTTGAATAAAATTTGAGACCCAGTTAGATTGTTTTCATGTGCCCAAAGACGTTGCCACATATTTTGGAAATGTGATCACTTATGCACTCTCTCATTTTTTCTGTAAGTACCTTGAAGGATGAACATGACTGACATGAATAACTCTGGTTATTTAGCTTTTGTTCAGCTCTTGTTGGGAGTCCATAGTGAGATGGGGTTCCAGCTTTGCTGCCAGATAAAACATAGCTGCTTTCCATATTTCAGAGTCTTCTTATTTGTGTGACCTGAGGTTGGGCCAATTTGGTGCTATTCTGATGTTGCTAATAAGTTGCTTTACATTGGCTATCTGATTTTACAGTGTAAAACCAGACTTGGGACACTAAGAAGCCCATTCAGAAATCTCTTCAAAATTACTAAGAGTGACTTTTAACATAGACAAATATTAAAGCATCCTTGAATCAGGATCTACTGTTAGTGGGACTCAGGACCCCACTAATCCTTGTAACCACCCCTTTTAGAAACAAAGCTACACAATCCTGGCAAACTACCGAACCAAAACCTCAGAGTGGAAGTCTTACATCTTTGTTTTCATATCTGTCCAGAGAATTCTGAAGAGGGAAAAAGACTTCAAAATAAAAACAGAGGAGTTCAAAGGTTGTTACTTTTTACTTTTTATTCGGTAACCTGATTCTGTTCTGACAGAGGTCTTGAAGTATCAGGGGACTCTATGAAGTCTTTCATGGCAATTTGGAATAAAAGCTCTGCTATCCTCAATTGCACTCAGCATAGCTGTCTCTCTTGTTGGGATGAGATATGGATTTAGCCTTTGATCACCCCTGGGGCATTTAATAGATGTTCTGTAGAGTTCAGAATTTATTCACCTGTCTGTGCTTGTGTTTCAGACATTAAGAGATTTGTTTTTCTACTTAATATTTTTTTGAAAAAGGTTTGGGTAGAATAAAGTACAAAATATAGATAAAAAATACCAATGGCATTTCTCTCTGGAGAACACATTGGCCCTTTTCTCCCAGCCGTATTGTTTTCAATGTTAAAAATGAAAAAAATTCATAACATGAAAAATTGTTAATTATAACTGAGTTTTTCCTCCTTTGAATGAAAAATCAAGTTGAGAAAGCACTATTTCATTTTCTCTTACTTATTTGAACAATCTCAGTGGGATCATTTTTGAGCTTCAGGAGTTTCTTCCACTATTCAATGATGCACTTTTGATATTCTTTATTCTCTTTTTTAAAATTTATTTTTATTTATTTTTTTAAATCAAATCACAATTTTTACTTACTCACACAGGGGTTATAAATGCAAAAAGGCAGGACGTGGGGAAGGGGATGACACCGGAGTGTGGGTGTCCAGGGGGTGTACAGATATCTTTCAGAACAGGGTATAGGCTGGGTGAAGGTTCAGGGGATAGGTCACTATGACTCTGCCTATGATTCACTTTTCCTTATCTAAGTTGGTATTATCTGCCAAGGCTACCTATTTACAAGGTCTATGACTACTCAGTAAATTTCCACAAAAGCTGCCTGTTTACAATAGCTTACAGCCATCTGTTTCAATGTTTTTCCACAGAGACCCAAGATTTGGTGTTAGTATACATGTATGACAGGCCTATTGCTGATTTTAGGCCTATGGCTGATTTTAGGCCTTCAGTGTATAAGCAGGTCTGCCCCGGACATCTCCTCCCTTCTCTAAGTATAGAAGGGCTGTGGCGATTCTAATCTTGCAAAGGCGGGGGTAGAGGCCTGACCTCCAGTAATTAAAGGGGACCTTGCAATGGCTCCAGTCCCCCTGTCGCTGTCCAGTGAGACATGAGGGCCATACCCATCCCGATGTCTTTTTCCTGGAGAGGGGATACTTTTGACATCAACTCCTATGCAGTCAAGCTTGTCCCTCAGGGAACCCAGATAGATATTTTTAACTTTTGTTTATATTTCCTTGCAGTGCTTAGCCTCACAGCCTAAGCAAGAATTCAGATCACCTGACAGAGGGGGTTCTGGGTGGTCCCTCTCTGCTTGGTCTAGGGGTGGAAGTCCCCTCTTTTAGGTTGGGTGGAGATGGGTTTTGGGAACACCCTAAATAGAGTAACAACCTCATCTTGAGTCTCGTGGTCCTCCATAACTAACTTATGATAATGTTTCTGAATAGGTTTTGCTACCAAATTATTTAACTGTTGTTTCACAAAGTTAGTCAGTCTATTTAAGGCCCAGGGACCAAAAGAAATAAGCAAAAATCACCCAATTAATGATCCCAAGATGGGAGGAAGTAGGGTTGACAACCATAAAGAGGTTGAAAGCCAATTCTTGTACCAGCTCTCATCTTTCTCTTTCTCTCTCTGTCTTTTCTCAGGGGCTTCTCTGACCTTTTTCATGCTCTCTTTAACCCTCCCTGTCTTGTCTATGTAGAAGCAACATTTTTCTTTAAGGGCTGTACACACTCTTTTCTACTGTAATAGAGTAAATCAAGTCCAATAAAGTCCTTTGAAATTTTTGGAGGTCTCTTCAGACAGCAAAAGGAGGGATTTCTTCAGATTAGTGATGCCAATCTCTAGCTGTTTGATGTTCTTGTCAATGGCCCTTCAAAGGTCTGAGTAGTATAAGTTCGGAGGCCAGCATCTGGATTAGAACTTCTAACAGCAGACATCACGGGTGATTCATTTTTACCTGAGATACTGCCCAAGTTAAAGCTCCTGGGAGGCCCTCTTCCTCTGGGTTTTGTGAGGTTGGGTACAGAGCTGCTGCCTGGGATCTGCTCTGTGCTCGGGCCCAGACCAGAAGCCCTCGATATTCTTCATTCTCACTGCTGTTCACTTCTCAGATCATAAGCATGCAAATCTATGTATGTGTTTCACTGCTGTTAGATATTCAGATTATTGAAGAGTTTGGGTGTCACAAGCACTGTTGTGAATATTCTTTTAAAAACCTTTGCTGAAATTTAACTTAACCACCACAAATCTCATTTAAGTGTATTTGCATTCAGTGGCTATTAGTTTACTTACAAAAGTGTGTAACTATCAGCAAACTATGGTTTGGAACATCTCCTCCCCGAGTACTCATTAACAGGCATCCCCTCTCTTCCCATTCAGCCCTTCCAGTGCATGCAAACCTGTAATCTGCTTTCCATCTGTGTAGACTTGCTTTTTGAACAATCTATGCAAATTAATCTGCAGCACACCGTCTTTATTGTCTGATTCTTCTGCTGAACACAATGCTTTCAAGGTTTGCCTCTGTATGTGTCAGTTCTTCAGTCATTTTTACTGACAGGCGATATTGTATTTTACTGATATACTCCATTTGTTTATCCGTTCAGCAGGTGATGGACACATGGGTTCTTCTGTTACGGCCTTTGACAGACTGCTGTAGTGCTGCCATTTATGTCCGTGAAGATATCATTTTTTTATCTAGATATATGGTATATAGATAACTACTAGTGAAAGTCCTAAGTCTATGATAACTTTATATAAACTATTTTGAGGAACTTCTAAGTTGTTTTGCAAAGTGATGGTACCACTCTCTGTACCCATGAACGATATCAGTTTCCCTGAACAATTGGTGACTCGTTTTATTATTTGTTTTGACAACAGTTGTCTAATACCAGTATGAACTGACATCTCATTGATTTCAGCTTGCATTTCTTTAACAGTGAATAACGTTGAGTGCTTTTCCACTTTCTTATTGATTCTTATGCTTACATCTTACTCAGTGAGTTATTTGAAACTTCTGCCCCTTTAACTATGTGTCTTATAGCTGAATTATAAGACTTCGTGTACTCCAGATACACACCCTTATCAGCTGTAAGAACCCCAAGGATTTTCTCTCATTGTGCAGCTTCTCAATCTGTGGCTGTTTTCAGCTGGATTCAAACTAGAGTCACCAGGGAGGAGGGGCCTCACCTGAGGATCTGCCTCCATCAGATTGGCCTACAGATATATTTATGGTTCATATTTTGGTTAGTGAGTGTTGTGGGAGGGTCTAGCCCACTGTGAGCATGCTGCCTTTGGCAGATGATCCCAAGTTCTATAAGAAAGGAGTCTGAGCAAGCCACAGAGAGCAGACCAGTAAGCAGCACCCTTCCATGGCCTATGCATCAGCTCCTGCCTCCAGGTTCCTGCCTTGATTTCCTGCTCTGCCTTTTCTATAGGATAGACTGCAGCCTGTCTGCTGAGATAAACCCTCTCCTTTTCTTGATGCTTTTAGTTGTGGTGTTCATCACAGCAACAGAAAACAAAGTGAAAGAACGTTACTTCCTTAACGATGCCCTTTAGAGGCACAATTTTAAAAATTCATTTAGTTTTTACTTATTCAGTTTATATCCTCCTCACTATCCCTCTCCCAGAATTCTTCCTCCAACTCTCTCCCCTTCTCCTCTTAGTGTGTGTGGGCCCACTTGGGTATCCCCTAACCCTGGCACTTCAAGTCTTTGTGAGGCTAGGCGTTTCCTCTTCCATTGAGGCCAGACAAAGCAGCTCAGTTAGAACACATCCCACATAGAGGCAACAGGTTTTGGGATAGCCCAGCTCCAGTAGTTCAGGACCCACACGAAGGCCAAGCTGCACATCTGTAACACATGTACAGGGAACATGTAACATGTAACACTAGGTCCAGTCTGTGTATGTTCTTTGGTTGGTGGTTCAGACTCTGAGAGCCACAGGAGTCCAGGTTAGTTGGTTCCATTGATCTTCCTGTGGAGTTCCTATTCCCTTAGGGCCTGCAGTCCTTACTCCTATTCTTCCATAAGAGTTCTCAAGCTCCATTCACTATTTGTCTGTGGGTCTCTGCGTCTGTCTGAGTGGGTTTGTGGTTGGATCCTCTCAGAAGATAGCCATGCTAGACTCATGTTTGCAAGCATAACAGAGTATCATTAATAGTGTCAGGGATTGGTGCCTGCCCAGGAGATGGGTCTCAAGTTAGGCAGGTTATTGGTTGGCCATTTCTTCAGTCTCTGCTCCATTACCCTTGCCTGAATTTCTTGTAGATAGGATAAATTTTGGATTGAAAATTTTGTGGGTGAGTTGGTGTCCTTGTTGCTCCACTGGGGTTCCTGCCTGGCCAAAGGAGACAGCCTCCCCGGGCTCCATATTGCCAATGATGTAAGTCACAGCTAAGGATCCCCCCACCCCCCCAATTCTAGGCTGCCTCCCTAATCCCAGGTCTCCATTGTAGTTTGGAGATATTTAAAATGGCATTTTCTTGGGCCTACTATCTAAGCAGCAGTGGCTCTGCTTAGCTCTGGCCACCTGAAGCCAAGTGCTTCATAACTGGAAGTGGCCGAGGCCACGGGCACACCACAGCTAGGAACGGCCAGCCAGAAACACCGGCCCTGCCACCCACAAGACGCCAGCATGGAGATGGCTCTGCCTCTCCCTCACCTTCCTTCTCCTCTTCCTCTTCCTTTTCCTCTCCTTACTCCTCCCATCTTAGCTCCTCCTACACTCTATCTCTTCATGGAGATGCTCTCTATCCCCCCCCCACTCAGTTACAGATTTCTGTCCATTCTCAAGACTATCTGGCCATCCCCCCTGCCTCTCCCCACACCTGACCCTCCACTCTCCTGCTGATCCCGTCTCCCACCCAGTTTCCTCCCTCTATCTGCCTTCAATGACTACTCAATTCCCTCTTCCAAGTGAGACTCATGCATTCTTAATAAGCACAGTCTTTAATTCTGATGAACTGTGATTTTCTTTTGTTGCTGATACTGTTAGTGGGGACTAGGGTAGGATGTCTCGGATCACTTGCAGCTTAAGGCTTGTGTGAACCACTTGACTCGTGTGTTGGTAAGGAAACTTTGGTCCTTTACACGAGTAGCATGTGTTCTTAACTCCTGAGGCATCTTTCCAGCCTGTTTATTTTTATTATTAACAAATACTCAATGTGTAAAATAATGGGCATAATTAAGACCTTTTTACCGTTTCACAATACACATAATGTAACTTGATTATGCTTCTTCCATGTGTTAACTTCTCCTTCCCTCCTGTTTGAGTCTTCTTCCCAAGTAGTCCCTCTTCTATTTTCAAGTCTGATCTATTTATTCAGTCTAGAGTTTTACATATGAGAGAGTACACAATACTGCCCTTCTCAGTCTGGCTTATTTCGCTTAGCATGATCTGTAGTTCCACTCGTTTTCCTGGAAACAACAGACTTTCATTATTATTTATGATTCAATAAATTAAAGTGAGATTTTAAAAACAATGCAATATATTCTCCAGTATTGTTTGCAAGGGGAGGCAGCTTAGTTTCTTTTATAGTGTCAAGTTTTTATTGAGCTGGAGTAGGATCTCTGATGTGATGTAATGTGGTTAACTTTAGCTTTACTTTCAATAAGCTTCCACAGAGTGGTACATGAAGCTCAGAGAAGAGTGTCATATCAGTGATTAATAACATCAGAAGAGTTATAAAACACAAACATATCCAAGCAGAAGTTTTCAGTGTGGTCCAATATCGGCGTATATGATTTTTCCTCCAAGAGAACACTCCCTAGGAGAAGTCAAAATAAACCCTTTTGTTTAACTTCCCTTTATGAATGTGTGTACATACACTTAAATATATAGTGCATCATGCAAAATAATATGATCTCTGGAGTTTAACTTCCTTTTATGTGTGTGTGTGTGTGTGTGTGTACATACACTTATATGTATAGTACATCATTTCAGGTGAATGTAAAATAATATGATCCCTTTAGTCTTTATCAAACAATTTTGATGCTATTTGTCCCTCATTCTCCTTCTGTATAGGCCCCTCTTATCACTCCCCAATTGGAGGCCCCTCCTCATCATTCTATTTTCTGTTTGGGAATGTTGACAATGACCTCCACAAGCACCATAGACTAAGAGAACCCCTGTACCAGAAACTAAGAACCTCCCTTTGATGGTTGGTCAGGGTTACCCAAGCGACTCCCAAAACAATACTGATTTTCCACAGAGCCTTTGGTTACCTCTGAGTGGTTGAGGGTGGGCCCTCATTGCTGAAAACACTACATGCTTAAGACAAAGACTTGGATGCCTAGATCCTGATCTGACTCAAAAGCCTTCTTTCTGTGGGATAGCTTTCATGGTTCCAGAAAATACTACACAAACTGCCAAAGGGTAGGGGGAGAAGATAAATAGTCCTACCTAGCTGCAATGCCTGTGGACCACGACAGTTATCTGCATGGAAAGATGTGTAATGGTGTATGAAGTGGCAATCACATGTCAGTGGCAATCAGAGCTGTGACTCAAGGCCCACTCAACAGGAGTGACGTCATGCCTGGTACTAAAATCCTAGCCAACCTCCCAGGGATAGTGAGGCCAGAGATTTGAAAGGAGTCTACTGCTGCTACTTTGTCAGAGCAGAATACTTTCTTACTACATTCTAAGTTTTATTTTTATATCCAGAGATAAGTATGCCTATCACCGTTTATCAAAGAAACCTTTTTACAGCAGATGGAGACCATCATAGAAAACTACAACTGAAGACAATGCACAGAGAGATAAATCATGGGGAGCCCAGCTGTATCCACCAGATACATCTGCATCACATTCCCTCCGTCTATGGCTCAGAGAACACGGGAGAAGAGGTGGGCAAAAGATTGTAAGGGTCAGACTACCAGGAAGTCTTCTGTAAAACAGTCTTCCAGAAATGGCTGTGTAATCGAGAACAGAACAAGAACAGCATTGAAAAGCATGCTAACATGGAGCAGGGAAGTTTTCATAGGATCCCGCCCAGGGCAAAGAAATAAAGAGTATTGATTGCTGGATGGAGAAGAATTATCCTCTTCCAGGGATGTGTCCCCCATTGGTTGTTCAATGCAAAGTGGTCAACCTTGAAACCGTAAATATACAAGCAACAAATAAAGGTTCTCTGTATTTGTACACACATGTGTATATCTGTATGTCATAAATATAATAAAAAAAAAGAGGCTATCAACTTGAAAGTGGGGGGGGCAGGAAGCATGAGGATGACGGTGAGAAGCTGGAAGGAATGAAGTGATGTAATTCTGTTTCAGTCAACAAACATTAAAAAACAAATAAAAATGCAGAAAAGCCCCTTTGTCTATACATGAGATCTGTTTAACTCTGTTCTGTAGTGTTTTGATGCTCATGTGCGACCCGTGCCACCTGGACCTTTGCAATACAGCTTTTATTCGAGTGGGAGTCACTGCCTCAGAAGCTGTGGTGGTGACGTATGATGCTGTAGTATGATGCCAGCTGTGAAATCAGTGCCTTAAAAGTCCAGAAAAGTGTGGGAAAATGAAACATGATTTACAGCAGAGACCCGAGTTCTTTACACACAAAGGAGAACAACTCAAACTTACCCCAAGACTCGACCTTTCTCTTTTCATCTCGAAGATTTATCTCTGTGTGTGGACTGTGCTATCTGACACATATTAATCATATGAACATTTTTTTCCTACCTGTAGAGCTCCACCTACTGCTGACTTTGTCACCTCAGTACTCTGTCTTCCGGCTGCTTCTTTGGCATCTTCCTGTGCCGTTCTCCAAACAGTAGCTGGAACTTTTAATGCATGAACTGAACCATGTCATATTCATATTAAAATTTTCCAGTGATTTATCATTGCGGTCTTAAAAATATCTTCAAGTTACCAAATATGCTCAATGGTGAAGTCTGTATACCGAGTGTGAGTCAATACAGCATGCCAAGAAAAACAAAGCACGTTATAGACATGTAATCCCAATGTCAAATTGTTATATAGCCCACGTCACTTTCTTTCAAAAGTTGAGCTAAATACAGGACCTCTATTGTTTCACAATTCTAAGAATTTATGTGCTATTATTTTTAGATGTTTAACAGTAAAATGATAAAAAAATACGTCACTATGGTGGTTTGTATATGCTTGGCCCAGGGGGTGCCGCTATTAGGAGGTGTGGCCTTGTTGGAGTAGGTGTGGCCTTATTGGAGGAAGTGTGTCGCTGTCGGTGTGGGCTTTGCGACTCCCCTCTTAGCTACGTGGGAGACAGCCTGTTCCTGGCTTCCTTTGGATGAAGATGTAGAGCTCTCAGCTCTGCCTGCACCATGTCTGCCTGGATGCTGCCATGCTCCTGCCTTGATGATAATGGACTGAACCTCTAAACCTGTAAGCCAACCCCAATTAAATGTTGTCCTTATAAGAGTAGCCTTGGCATGGTATCTTTCACAGCAGTAAAACCCTAAGACAGTCACTAATGGCCTTTCTTTGCCTAGTACTGTCTGGTTTATCAAGTGTTTCCGTGTAACTCACTTCATAGTTTTTTATTTTTTTTAAATTTATAATTCTTTAATGTTTGTATTAAAAAATATCCTTCTCCCTTCCCTTCCAACCCCTTTCATGTCTTTCTACCTCTTTCAAATTATTCATAGCCTCTTATTCTTTAGTTTTTATCGTTACATATTGGTATATGTGAATATATATGTCAATGCAACCGGCTGAGTTCATTTCATGTTGCTTGTGTCCATTCCCCCCGAGGCTGCTCTCTTGGTGTTGAATGATCGTTTAGGGTGCCCATCTCTGGTGAACACTAGTTCTTTCTTAGCAGTTTTCAATTGCTAATTCTTCAATGAGGACTAGGGCTATGTGTGTTTTTCCCCATCTACATGGGTATATCAACTCAGGTTATTGTTCAGATCTTGTTTAAGCAGTCATATTATTGAGGTTTCCTGCATATGGTTATCTTGTAGTATCTAGAAAAGTCAATCTTGTATCAGATTTCCCCCCCTGGCTCTTATAATCTTTCAACTTCTCCTTTGTGATATTCCTGAGCCTAGGTGTAAGTGTGATGTTGTTACTGTATCAGATGGGGGATGGGCACCCTACAGTCAGTCTCCGCATTTTGGCTATTTTTGGCTTTCTGTAGTGGAAATCTGCTATAAAAGAAACTTCTTTGATAAGGAGTGAAAGCCATTCATATCTGTGGCTATAAGTATTTAGAATGCAGTTGGGAATTACGCTGGTTTAGGAAAGTGACCATAGCACATTCTCTGAGATCTATAACCTCATTACTGTGGTGGCTGGCTAGGATTGTAGTACAAGATATGGTTTCCCTATTGTTCAGTGGGTTTTAATCCAATTAGGCAGCTCTTGGTTATCCCCAAGATGTAGGTGCTACTATTGTACCTTCAGGGATACCTTGCCATGCTGATCATTGTTGTGGTTCATAAATGTCACAGCTCAACTGAACTACTGAGTAAATACATTCTTCCCTTATCAGCTTGCACAGGTATGATAAGAGCTGGTCCACAGGGAGGAGGCTCCAGCTCAGATCCAGCTCGATTTTTGAGTCCTGTGTCCAAAGTGTGTGGTATCGTCAACAAAAGGGAATTATCTTCCCGTTTGGAGAGGTCACAAAGCCAACAGCAACAGCCTTTGTTGTTTTGGAAGTCTCTTGGACTCTTTTGATCAATAACTCAAAAGTTGGTTTTTGTGTCTCATATAGGAGTTTTTGTTAGATAGTCTATGACTTTTGGGGGGAGCATTATCACCCCAAGTGGTATAACTTCATCTAAACTATATACATACTCTCTCTCTCTCTCTCTCTCTCTCTCTATATATATATATATATATATATATATATATATGCACATATATATGTATGTGTGTGTCTACTTTTAGGTAAGTATAAAATATGATTCATTATAACTTTTTCAAGCACTCTTAATGTTACTTATCTGTCCTTCCTCCTACTTCCGTATTGGTCTCCCTTCCCCTTCGATCATTACCCCCCCATTTTCTCCCTCTTTCCTTCATATTACTTCTACCCTATTCCCCCCTTTAGTACTCTTCCTCTCTCTCCTCATAATTCCCCCCTCCCGTTTCTTTACTGGTTTCCACAGTTACTCTAGATTATATATGCACATCTGAAGATTTAGAGCTAGGGACTGACATAAGAGAGAACATACAGTGTTTATCATTCTGGGTCTGGATTATCTCATTCGATATAGAATTTCCTAGTTTAAACTGTTTCTCCGTGCCTTTGCAGGGAGGGTCTGGTCTTGCTAGTTCCAAGGAGTCTCACTTCCTACTTTTTAGTTTTCACTACTCTTTGCTTTTTCCAGACAAAGTAGATTAAGGATAATTGAGTTTTTCCACTTCTTGGTGAGTATCTTACTTCGTGTGTTCTTAAGAATGCCACAAGGTGTCTGTGATAGGAAATTGTTCAAAAAGTAAAGTGAATTTCTATCCTTCATTATAGTTGAACTTAAGTAGAAACATTTAGAAACACTAAAGCTTGTTAGCTGTGTAAACTTTGGAAGACTTTACAACATATAGTCTTATTTGAATATTTTAATGACAACTTTAGAAAGTATGCATTCATGAACATGAGAAATTTCAATTATATCTATTTCTGTTTATAGGTTATGTAAACGATTAAAGCTTGAAGTGTAGTATTGTCAATGATGATTATAAAGGTTATTCTAATCATATTAACACATTAAAAATTGCAATCATTACTTCTTTCTAGCATGGTGTGTCTAGCAGACTTATAAAATAAAGTAGCAAAATTGAGGAAACAGAGTTGAGAAAGCTCAATAATAAATTGTGTAAACATAATATTCTGTTATGTTTCTAATGAGCTCCAAGCTGTAATTTTCTAACAGAATGAAATAACTCTGTCAGAGGCAAAATCAATACCTTGAAAGTACACAGCGATGTTCTGTGAAATAGAAATTGAGCTTCCTTTTCCATTATAAAGTAAATGTAAGTGAACGTAGATAGTTGGTGCATATAGAGTGTTTGGAGTACAGCTCTCCAAATACTGTTTCTGCTGAGAAATAAAATTTGAATGCTGTGTGCCTTCCATATTCCTACAACACATGTGTGGAGGTCAGAAGATGACATGTGGGCATCAGAGGGTGACATGTAGGGGCCAGGGGGTGACATGTGGGTGTCAGAGGGTAATGTGAAGATCAGAAGGTGGCATGTGGGGGTCAGAAGGTGATGTGAGGGTCAGA
>NW_021604593.1:3503056-3545754 GCF_004785775.1 Grammomys surdaster
TTTCAAATATTTCTAAAATTTTAATGTAAGATTCATAGATGTAAGCGCTCTTGTCAGAACATCCTCAGCTGTGTCACAAGTGTGTGGGGGAGTTGTCCTATCATTATCTCTAATTCTATAAATTTAAAAGTTATTTTCCTTATTTTTTTCAGTGGTCCACTGGTATGTAAGGGTTTTGCATGGTCCACATATACTTGTGACGCTTGGTGCTTCTCCTGTATTAATTCCTAACTCTATTATGTTATGGCCTGATTATTTTTATATTTTGGATGCTTTGATGGTTAATTTCCACAACTTCCCTCTTACTTTGTGAAAATTCATTTTGTGACATGCTCATGATGTATGTGTGTGTGTATGTTGTGGTTGTTTTTGTTGTTTGGAATTAAATGCAGCCACACACGCTGAGCAAGTGCTCTACCACTGAGCTGTGTTTCTAATCTGGAACAGGGTCTGTTTTTGTTTCTCAGTGAGGATATTAATTATAACTCTAAGTTTTCTTCTGTTGCATTTTGTATTTCCTTTCAACTTCTTGTTTCTACCTTTTATTTTATCTTTTTCACGTTGGGGGCAGTTTGACCGGTAGAGTACTCACAGCACCATATTTGAGTATCAAACCTCTGGCATTTGAATGTATTATGTAGTCTGGGTGCTTGAGATACTCTGTCTGCCAAGACTGGTTGGCATACCAGAGCCTTATGTCATCGTATGCCCATTTGATCAGATGGCTTATGACAATGATGTGACTATAATTCATTATCTGCTTCATTCGGGAGGAGTCTGAAGTCTGAGAGGTGAAGTTGGTCACGTAAGCTAAGCACTGCCTGACGCACTGCCTGATTCTCTGGCAAGAACCCCGGGTCCCAAAACCCAGGAGAGCTCTCTTGGCTGGTAACATTGATGGTGTCACTTATAATGATGTCAAGAGAATTAAATGCCACCCTGTGTGATACACTGGGAGGGGACACTGGAAGCTCCTGCTCTGCTTTTCCAGGATTGTATCCCTGGGGGCCTTTTTTCTTTGCTGACATTAATTTGGACCCTTTCACTATTATAAAATGCAATCACTACTATGTCAGCATTTCTGAGTTCTGTGAATCACAGAGCCCCAGAATTCAAGTGACCCTCCTGTACTCTTCCTCTTCTTCTTTTCTTTTCCTTTTCTTTTTTTCTTCTTTTTTTTTTAGACAAATCCTTACTAATGTAGACCTGGCTGGCCTCAAATCACAACAGTCTTCCTACTTCTGTCTCTCAAATGCTGAGGTTAAAGCCATATGTCACTATACCTGGGTGGTAATTCTTAATTGAATCTTCATATTTTATGAAAGGTACTAAAAATACATATTGTCATCCCAAAATATGAGGAAAAGAGCTCTTCACTTCACAATTAAAGTGTTCTTCAGCTATTCTTAAAGTCTCAGCGTTTCTTCCCAGATGCTCTTGAATGCAAAACTCCATCTTAACACCAGGGTTTTGTGTTCTTCAGGATGTTCACATTTGCATTAATGGCATAAAAGAGTGATGGTCAAAACTGCATCAGCCTTTGCTGTGGACCAAGCTATAGCAGTCTTTAAGTTTATTATTTCTTCCTGTGGGGGCTGTCATGTGCATGTGTGTGTGACACACACACACACACACACACACACACACAAAATCACATGCATGCCCATGTAAACCTCATGTGAAGCACAAAGGAAATCTCAGGAATTGTGTTCTTCCACCATGGGTTCTGAGGATAAAGCAATCACTTTACCCACTGGGACATCTGGCCAGCTAGCCAGTTTCAATAGCACACAGTGTTGTAAGAAAAGACTAGTTTCCCATGAGGCTGATGGGACGAAGCAGTAAAACTTGTAAGTTGAATAGCAATTTTAAATTATTTTATGTGAGAAAGTAAGATTTTATGTTTACAGCAGTTCTGGATGCAGAAATGCAGCAGCCATTACAAAGGAAAACACCAGGGCAGCCGGTGAGTTGAAGTCACCATTTCCCCAGTTAACTGGTTTTACTTGAAAGCCTGTGTGACTGGTGTTGCTGTTTGGAAGACAGTTTTATTTTATTTTTTTTTATTTTTTAAATGAATAAAGTGAGCCTGTGACTTAAGAAAAATAAACAATAATTTTGACGTTTAATAAAGAATCTCAGACTTTAAGAATAATAGTAATAAAAAAAACCCCATAGAGGCAGGCATGGTGGTACACACCTTTAATCTCAGCACTCAGGAGGCAGAGGCAGGTAGATTTCTGTGATTTTGAAGTATGTTCCAGGACATCTAGGAGCCAGGGATACATAGAAAGACCCTGCCTCAAAAAAAATTATAAGTTTAGAAAACTTAAATTGACTACTGGGGCCTTTTCAATATGGGTTTTTTTGATGAGATCAGCGATAATATTAACAACTGTGTTTCACTGGAAGCTGTGGAATGAAATTTGTCAACACTTTGAGGATCTGTATGACTTGAACAAAGATTTGTCACTGACATACAAGATTACACATTGATAAAAGATATGCTCCCAGTGTGAAATACATCAATGCCTTTAGTGAAAGAGAGAAAAAGTTCGTTAATGGGCACCAGACTTTGCCTTACAGTCTGTCTTTAGGAAACGGTTGCTTTTCTGTTTCAGTGCACAAATATCTGAAATAGGCTGCTAAAACTTTCTTCCATTTTCGTTGAGTGTCTTGCTATGAGGGGACATTTTCTCCACAGGCTTCAGCCAAAACAACATGTTGCAGCTGGTTCAGTGCAGGAGCAGATATGGGTCCAGATGTCTCTTATTAGGACAGACATTAAAGTGTTTGCCAAAAATACCGCTCGCCTACTAAATCTTTTTTGTTGTTGTTGTTTTGGAAAATGTAATTATTTTCATAAATTATATTACTAAACTATTTCCTGGGTTCATTATTGTTATTTTGAGATGAGTTAATAAACATTCTAAAGTGCTCATTTTAATCTCAAGGTGGTAAATTTAAATAGCTGTAACTCCCACGAAGCGAGGTCTTTGAATGGGAAATAGAAAGTGGCTCTCATGGAGGAGTCTGAGAACTGCTGCTCTGGGGCTGAGAGGGGAGCTGGACTTCTGAGGGGTGGGTGTGGTCAAATGTTATTATTTGTGGGTGTGATTCTCTGGAATCGTTCCTTTCTTTGTTCCATACAGGGTCCCTTTAAGATCCGTCTATTCCCTGACATGGGGCTGTGTGGTGGCATATGGGGGAAAGCAAGACAGGGTTTACAAGCCCCTCAGCCCGTTACCTGGAATCAGCTCTCCCTCCATTTTACTTAATGGACATGACTTGGAGACATTTCTGATTTTCTCTCTGCTGCAAATAACTTCCCGTCAAGACACAGGTACGTGCAGTGACTGGCTGTTTGCTGGCAGCCCTCTTCTCTTCATCTTTTTTGTTGCAGAATGTCTACTGCATTATCTAATTTTCAAAGAGTTGCACTTAAACCATGATGACTCCTTTCTTATCTTTTTAGGCGTCTGGCAGGCCACCCTCTCAATAGACCGGCCTTAATTCCTGGAACTATTCATGTTCCTTGGCAAAAATGTTGTCAATGAGGTTAAGGTGAAGACCTTGAAATAGGAGATCAAGCTGTACCTTCAGGTGGACCTGAATGCAATCACAGTTTAAAGGAAGGCAGAGGAAGATGTGTTACAGACAAGAGTAGCGGGTGGGGCAGTTCACTGTCACTTGTAACTCTAACTCCAGGAGATTGACACCGTCTTCTGACTTCTATGAACAACAGCATGCATATGGTGCAGAGACGTGTGCTCAGGCCCTAATACAAACTCAAAAATTAAAAACAAAAAACCAAAAAACCAAAAAAAAAAAACCACCTTAAAATAAGAGTAGAAGCAAATGAAGAAGCAGAGATGCAAACCCAGGAGCATCCGCCAGGGGAGCATCAGCCAGGGAAACGTGACAAAGCCAGGGCCACATGGCTATCACAGTAGTGACAGAGCCAGGGGCTCATGGCTATCTCAGTAGTTCCAGATGTGAAGCCACCAGACATCGAAGGGCATTCAATCCTGTTATTTTAAACAAGTCTGTGTCATAATTGGCTGTGACAACTTCAGTTATTATTATTATTTTTCAAAATGCTATGAGAAGGTTATTTGGGTGTAGAAAGGGCTGGAGTGAGGGAGGCGGGAGAGGAGACAGGGAGAGCAATGGAGGGTGAATATGATCAGCATGCTTCATGTGGGTAGGAAAATGTCACAGGGAACCTGGGTGGTGGTGGTGCACACCCTTGACCCCAGCACTCAGGAGGCAGGGGTAGGAGGATCTCTGAGGTCATGGCCAGCCTGGTCTACAGAGAGAGTTTCTGGACAGCTGGGGCTGTTACACAGAGAAACCCTGTCCTGAAAACATGAAAAAAAATAGATCAATGAAAATGAAAAGTGCACATGTCCCTTCCCTGGGGTGTGACGATGATTTAGGAGTGTACCAGGCAAGAAGTGCATCCACCCACCTGCATCAGTCAGGTATATTGCAAGTTTCCAGTCAGTTTTGAATTGCCTTGACAATGCAGCGAGGGAGGCAGAGTAAAAACAGAACCAGAGCACCTGGGTGTGGAGGCAGGGGAGTGGCTGGTGGGGTTTTACTTAGTCTTGTTGTTGGGGTTCTCAAGAAAAGCTTGCCTAAGAGTTTTAGAAACAGCTAACAATAGTAGGAATTTCTTTTCTAGCCCTCAAACTTGGAGAAATTTAGGGCATCATTCATTTTGTATATCACATTTATACTATCCTTTTGGTGTAGGGGGATGATGTCATTGTAAGATTTGAGATGCATGGGTTATTCCTGCAGGACTGTCCCCTGAGCTCCGCGCAGTTGACTCAAGGGAGGAAGCTGCTTCCGTGTTTGGTGTTAATGAAGCATCCCAGCTGTGTTGTCTGCATATGAACGCAGAGCACAGAGAGCCGCCAGGGCACAGGATGGGGGCACTGTGGTCATGTAGTACAGGATCTGCAAGACCCTAGGAACCCTCTGAGGGGTGTTGACAGCCTCTGGGATAAGGTGTGCTCGTCTTTCATAGCTAACTAAAGTTTAAGCAGCACCCACCATGGTGAAACCTGGTACCACAGCCATTTGGGGAGGCTGTGACTCTGTTCACCCTGCTCTTCAATATAAAAGATCACACTACATAAGAAGTTATAACACATTTTGCAAAATAAGTGACTGAGAGAATGCTTTCTGAAATCCCGGTGATGCCAAGAGTAGAGCATAAAGTTTGATGCCTAGAATCTGCAGCATTACAACAGCAAAGAAGATGAGTTAATATTTAGATTATATCAATGCATTACCAGGGAAATGTCTCAGAACGCATTCAAGACTCAGGTGTTTCAGCAAACCAGCATTCCCATTTCTTCATGTGAATAGAGTCACTTTAGATATTTTAGTGACAACAAGAAATATTTAAAAGCAATAGAGAATTAGAAATGACAAATAAAACCTAAACTGATGGGCTAGGTCAAACAAAGAGAATTGTATTAGAAGAAAATGACCATTGTGGGCAGCTTGCCCACAGGGCTGTAATTACTCCTGGAGCTGTGGCTGGTGATCATGTGCTTCTGGCGGTCAGCGAGGGCTTGAAACACAAGCAGATACACATTCTGTGGCAAAACACTTCACTTTGCTGCATGGAGACTTGAAGGTATAAATTACTTTTAATTAAAAATATCTCTCCCAAATAAACAGCCCTCTTTAATCAATACCTTCTAGTTTCTTGACAACATAGAAAGTACTATCTAACATGAAAAAAATGATTTCTTTAAAGTCCACGAAATATTAAATAAAGTACTGATTAGTGTTAATGATAAAACAAGGGAAGAAATATTGGATAATAAAGAAAGGAGAGGCTACAGATAAATAATAAGAGAATCATGAGGACAGCAGTTAGCAAAAAACAGCTATTATATTAAATCTTGTGTTTAGAGCATTAGTAATTCCTTTCTTCTACTTACTGCCCTGTTCCAAATGCTATAAAGTGTACATGTTTGTGTGTGTGTGTGTGTGTATGGTGTATGTGGTGTGTTTGTGTGTGTGTGTATGGTATTTGTGTGAAGTGTTTGTGTGTGGTGTATTTTTTATGTGCGTTTGTGTATGTCGGTGTGTATATCTGTGTGGTGTGTTTTTATGTGTGAGTGTGGTGTATTTTTATGTGTGAGTGTGGTGTGTATATGTGGTGAGTGTGTGTCTGTGTGTATATGGTGTTGTATATGTGTATATGAGTGTGGTATGTTTGTATGTATGTATGTATGTGGTGTGTGTGGTGTTTTTGTATATGTATGTGTGATGTGTTTTTGTGTGTGTGTGGTGTGTGTTTTGTAGAACAATAGAAAGTATGAAAGCGAAAGAGAGAGAGGGAGAGAGAGACAGAGGGAGAGAGAATGTATTGTAACAAGATAAAGAAGATAGCACAAAGACATGGATATCAAGATGGATCAAGAAGTAACCGTTAAAAATGTCAGCCACAAAGATCTAAGAAAGTTCAGTCTGGATATGAAATTCTATCAGCTATTCAGAAAAGGCATAGCTGGAATGAAGGGTCATGCAGTACAGACAGACAGCGGCCACTCAGACATGCAGACTCTCTGTGAAGCTGGAGAGGGGCAGACAAGACACAGGTGTGATAGAATGGACATGATTTTGTAGCATTCTCCATAAAAGGCAAAAAGGCAAATTTACTTTCCTGGGCATCATATTGGGAAAGAAAAATATTAATGAGGATATTATATGTTATCTTTATGTCTGTTTTTACTGTTCTGCTCATGCTACAAGTGAGATATTTTCCCGTTAAATCTACACCCTTGGAACTAACTAGTGCTAGAAACAGCCTGCCTAAGTTATGCCCAAGGCAAGGATCAGCATTTGACACAGAGATTGGAGCCTTCTTTCTTCCTCCCCAGGGACATTTCTATAGAAGTATTGATAAACACTGTGGTAAAGAAGACAGAAAATAGGAAACATGTTTATTTTTATAATAAAATATAGTTTTTTTGTTGATAAGGTACTTGAAGCTGACAGTTTTAAGATAACACCAGGTAATCAGTTCACATGTTGACTTCATAAAACTATTAATTCTCGGGACACGGCCTACATGTGCATTGGGCCCTTCTTGAAACTTCTGGAACATTTCATCAGATGAGTGAACGTGTTCTCTCTTGGGAAGTCTCTGCTGGCTTAGCATCGATGTCTTTGTAACCAACTTTGGCTGACTTTCTACACTTAGTCAGTTTTAGGCAAATCTTTCACATTTGAGTAGTGGCCTGCATGTAGGAACTGTCAACTTGTATACTTTTTTTTAATTAAAAACTGTATTTTTAATTGATTTGTCTCTCATACATCTTGACTGAAGCTTCCTTTCCCTTCATTCTTTCCACCTCCCCTCCCCGTTTTTCTCCTCCAGACCCACTCCTCCTCTGTTTCCCTTCAGAAAAGAGCAGGCCTTCCAGGAGTATCAACTGAACGTGGCATATCAAGATACAGTAAGACTAGACACAAACCCTCATATCAGGGCTGGATGAGGCAACTCAGTAGGAGGAAAGGGTCCCAAGAACAGACAAGAGTCAGAGACACCTATGCTCCTACTGTTAGCCCCACAAGATTCCTAAGCTAAACAACCATAGCATATATGCAGAGGGCCTAGCACAGACCCATGCAGGCTCCATGGTGCAGTTTCAGTCTGCGTGAGCCCCTATGAGCCCTGCTTAGCTGATTCTAAGCAGCCATTTGTAGATGATGAGGGCCATGTTCTCCTGGTGTCCTCAGCCTCTCTGGCTCCTACGGTCCTTCCTCCCCTTCTTCCTCAGGGTTCCCCAAGCTCTCTCTAATGTTTGGCTTTGAGTCTCTGCATCTGTTCCCATCACATGCTGGAGGAAACCTCACTAGTGACAATTGGGCTGTCACTGATCTATCAGTGTAGCAGAATATCATTAGAAATCATTTAATTGACTCCTCAATGCCCCCAGTCATGTCTGGTTCTATCCTAGGTCTCTGGGCCGTTATTTGGGCCATTCTGGATGAACGCTATTCCTAACAGATTTCTTCTGTTGCAGTGATACATTGCTGTGGGTTGTAGGTTGTGTGAGCCTCAGTGAAGGTGAATGACTTCAAACCTAGCAATGACTCAGCTAAATCTTTCCAACCAAGGGCTGTTACAGAGTGGAGTAGGTAGATAGCTGGGTAGAAGGGCAGGCATTTGCCTTTGATCGAACAGTACTTTGAAAGCAACAAAGAAACAACTGGTCTTTTGCTGTCTTTCTGGCCTCCTGAGCTGCTTCTGTCTGAGCAGAGACTGAGAACGCAATCACTTATACACGAGTAAGTGGTCTTCTGTATAACAGTGAGAAATGGAGAAGACAGTACAGAGAATTAAGGAGGCACAGCCCCTCTTCCTTCAGCACGTTACTGCACATGTGACCTCACAAAACTTACTTAGCTCGTAGGTGAGTGTTCATACAGCATAGAATCAAAGACTGAGAAAATACAAACATGCTTTAAGGATCCTGCCCATCCTTCTAAGACTCGGTAGAGTTCATTCATAGTTGCTCACTTTGTACAACTTCAGAAGGCGCTATTTGGAATTTGGGAGAATATGAAGGATGTCTGGAATTGTGCCACTGGAGACCTTAGGATCATTTTTGCTAGAATAGATGTAAGGGTTAATTCCTTTCATTTCCAGCAAGGTAAAGGACACAACAGTTTTAGAGAAGGGTGAGTGATACAATCTCAAGAAAACAAAAAGACTGTTTCCCCCTAACTAGGTGGTAGAGATAAGGGCCACAGTGAGATGTGAACCCACCTGCTCCTGCTACACAATCTGTTGCTGTGGTGATATTGGATTCTCCAGTATATAAAATTTTCAGAAAGTTAACAATGTAAATTTGGGAGCTGGCAAGATTACTCAGTGGGCAAAAGTCACCCGCCTCCAAGCTAATAATGAGTTTGATCCCTGAAACTCACATGGAGTAAAGAGAGAACTGACTTCTGAAAGTGTCCTGTGACCCCCGCCCCATGATCACTATGGCACATGATCATGGGGATGAGTGGACCATGCCACCAGACAGAAAACCTGGTAAGGTTAAGCAGGTTCAAAAACCCAGGGAATCTCATAATTGAGAACGGCAGGTGTGGAACTAGCTCCTGGACAGGCTCTACCTATCCTGGAACATGTAACCATGGCATCCCATGGAGAGGATCATGACAACTGGTCAGGTAGCATAAAAAGCTAGAGTTCTTTATGCTAATGAGGCATCTAGGTAGGCCCTGAGCATTTAGCCTGAGTATATCCTTTCTTGGGTATCCCTTCCTGCAAAAGGTATTTAATCCCTGGTTCACCCTGAGTAAGATGTATGTATTCACATCTGTCATAAAAATAAAGCAGTTTGGACAAACAAGGACTGTCTCCTTCATCAAGTATCATCACAGGGGGAGGCCTAAGTCTCCCAGAGAAGGCTTTTTCTCTTCCAGCGCCTCTGTACTATCAGCATTCACTTGGAACCAGACCGGATTCAGCCCTGACCCAGGCTCAGCCACCCCCTTCCTACCCGGTGGGTAGGGGAAGGGTGGACCCCGGGGTCCACCCTTCTCAACCCCTCTTGATCCCTAGCATCATCTGGGTACAGAAGAGATTGAGAACCATAGCATCCATCCCGGCCCCCACTGTTTCTCACTGGGAGAAATACAGGCTGAGACCCATTTTGTCTTCCCTGAGCGACATGCCAGTGGCGAGGCAGACACACAGCCCAACAGTGGCTCACACACTCCAGCAGATGCATGTGAACAGCTAATAAGAAATGTGAGGGAAAATCCATATAACTTACATGAATATGCGTACTTATTTTCACTTGACTCTTGAGTTAATGCAGAATCCACAAGACGAAAGGTGGATTCTGAGAGCATTTGAGACTGGACATTTGTAGGAAGCTCAGTAAGAAGGCATTAGAATAAGGCTGCTAAGATAGATAGGAATCTGCTTAATGGCATAAAAGGCAATAGACTTTAACATATGGGCTCATTTTTCTATGTGATATATGTCATTTGGATGTCATTCCTTAATACCCTTTTACAGATCAGTTGATGAGTCTTTACCTATCAGAAGATGTGAGATATCCTAACCAGTAAATGTCAAACAAGACTAGTTTGCTGTTGGGTATTTAATATTTTTTATTAATTTATCCTGAAAGCATATCCAAAGTATTATCTTAGTTCAGAGAGAGTTTTCTTAGACACATGTGATTCCTTTTTCCAGATTTTACCTCTGGCTGACTTATTAACAGCCAGGCCAGTGTTCTTCTGAGAACATTGATGATCTTTGACCCACTCCATAGACAAGGGTGGGTCAAAGAGAAAGATTTTCTTCTGCTTGTGTTAGGGAAGAAGGCAGAGCCATCTTTTCTCTCTTGAAAAAGGCTCTTGGGAAATCTAATGGCCAAAATCCTTCTTTCAACCCTTGGCTTGTAAATAAAGTTTCTGGAGTTAGGATGCCCATGAGTCTTATTTTTTTAAGTACCAAGAGATGTCTCCAAGTTCAAGGGCTTGGTCTTTCTTACAAGGTAAATGCCCAGGGAGACATCCAGTGTGGTATTGACCAGCTGGCCCTGCCATGGGGAGGCCTTTTGGCCACTTTGGTAGTCTTTTTGGTGTAAGAACTCAGATTCACTGCTAGAGAAACAAATTGTTCCTCATATAATCTTTATGGTAAAAGGAAAATTTTCTAGGAGAAATGAAATAAAAAACCTTACGAATCTAGGGACTTTCTATCTCTATATTATACACATTTATAATATTGTTCTATCTTTGCAAGTAAGGGTGCTTTTCCAAGTTTATTGTTTGAGAATTTTGCATATGAATAGAATGTATTTTGGGCAAACCCCCTGCCACTCTCTTTCTTTGATCCACGTTTCCCTCCCATGTGCTCCTTTTTAAACGGGTTGAATCCACCTTACACACCAATGTGTGCATGGATGTTGGACCACCCACTGGAGCCTCTCAGTGGTTTCATCTGAAGAAAGCTGACCCTCTCTCCTGTAGCAACCATCAATTGCCAATCACTCGTCAGCTAAGGGTGGGAGATGGTGAGCCTCCCACCTCAATCCACACCGGGACTTTGGCTAGATTTTTCTTGTGCATGAAGCCATAGCCACTGTGTGTTCATGTGTGAAATGGCCCCATAAAGTCTGGAAAATGCTTCTTTGTGGGAGTCATCTACTACCTCTTTGTCATGTAGTCTTCCTATCTCCTCTTCTATGATCATCTCTGAGCCTTAAGAGGAGGGATTGTGACGTAGATGTCCATTTTAGGGCAAACGCTCCACTGTCGGCTTAGATTATTTTTTAAAACCTACTTTAAAAAGGGTTCTTAAATGCATCTACCCATATCCCCTACCCCCTTTCTGGCCCTCTGTCCAAAGGTAAACAAGATGGCAAATGGGACAAGAGAATGTGGACGTGTAGTTCTTTGGGGGCAATTCCAATCTTCAGTTCATTAGTGTCAGGAGACAGTAGTCTAGTCCAAAAGGGTTACCAAACATGAATCAGCAACAGTGGCATGATCCAGCAGAAACTGCCAGGCCTCTGTCAAATTGGCACGTGTCATCAGGAGCAACCAGGACCAGCAGGAATGCACGAGTTCTCTGCTGTGCCTCTCTCTCTCCGAAGTGAAGATCAGTGAAGACTCGAGACCAGCAGAGTTGAGTCCTATTTATACTGTCTCCAAACATCGTGTGTCTTCCCATGGGTCTCGCCTCAGCAAAATACAATGTGAGTTTGCATCACAACACACAATCAGAAATTTCCACTTCAGTCCACAGCCTCTTATTCTCTGTACTTTGAGCTGTTGTGAATCTCTTCATTAATCAGCATCGACTGCTAAAAGAAGTTTTTCTAGTGAAGGGTGAGGCCTCTCCTAATATATTGTATATAGGGAAGGATTTAGGGGCAGTTTAACATTATGTTCATTTAGCTGGAAAATAGTGGAAGTCTCTTTCCTTGGACCTAAGACTTGTCTAGCCATAGGATCTTGGTCCAGTTACCAGCATCAGGCACTAGTTCCATCCTGTGGACTGGGTCTCAAATCCAATCAGAAGGCAGTTTATTAGTCCTAGACCATCCATGCCACTATTGCACTGATGGGCGTATTTTGCCAGGGCCAGTTGATAGTGCAGCTGCTGAACTCATAGCTGAGTAAGACTGCTGATTACCTTTCTCCCTCAGCTGATGTGTATCGTGTCTGACACTATGATAATGTAACTTTGTTGTTAGTTCCAGTTTGATTTCCCCATGTCCTGTGACTCAAGTGTATGGTGTCTTCGGCAATAAGGTCTTACCATTACCATCGAGTTCTGGAGGGTAACCAAAGGAATGACAACGACCTGTATTGTTTCGGGAGGGTCTAGGGACTCCATGACCAACAACTCTAAAAGAGAATGCACACTTGGCAGTGGGTTTTTTGTTTGCTAGCATATGGTGTTTGGAAGAGACCCCGTCCACCTGAATCCAGTAATTCCATTTAAACTCTTTATATATATATCTTTAGGAAGTATCTACAAAGGTTTTTTCAAAGGTCCTTAACATAGGTGGCCCCTCCAAGTATTCTTTCCTCTATGCTGTCTTCTCATCCCCACCCCATTTAAACATTCCTGCCGCATTATTCATCTCTCGGGCCCCCTCACACCACCCGTATTCTATTATTTCCTCACTCTTGAAAACTTGCCCTCCCTGGTCCCTGTCCAGTTCCCTTATTTCCATAGGCAATCTAATTTAAACACATGGAGTTAAACATTCAGAGCTAGGATGCGCATATGAAAGAAAAAAAGGTGATATTTGTCTTCCTGAGTTTTAATTTATTCAGAATGATTATTTTCAGATCCATATGTTTGCTTGCAGATTTCATTTTTCTTTATACAGGAGTAAAATTCCATCGCATGAATGCACCCCGTTCTCATTATCCATTCATCGGTAGATAAACATCAAAGGTTGCTTCCATTTCCTGGCTATTGTTAATGGAATAGCAGTGAGCGTGGATGAGTAAACATGTCTGAGTCTTCTGGGTATATGCGCAGGAGCAGTAGGCTGGAACCTATTGTAGACATATTTAGCTCTTTGAGGAACCTCTATACAGATCCCCTGGTTCACACTCCTGCCCCCAACGATGAGTGGCCCTCTTCCCGACATTGGCTGGGGTAAGATGAAATCTCAGAGTTGTTTTGATTTGAATTTCCCTGATTGCTAAGGATGTGTAACAACTTAAAAAATATTTCTTAGCCATTTACATTTCTCCTTCTCCTTCTCCTTCTCCTCCTCCTCCTCCTCCTCCTCCTCTTCCTCCTCCTCCTCCTCTTCCTCCTCCTCCTCCTCCTCTTCCTCCTCCTCCTCCTCCTCCTCCTTCTTCTTCTTCTTTTTCCTCCTCCTCCTCCTCTTCCTCCTCCTCTTCCTCCTCCTCCTTCTAGAATACTCTGTTCAGTTTCATAGCCAATTTTTAATTGGGCTGCTTGTTTTCTTGGTGTTTAGTTATTTGTGTATTTTAGACACTAGTCCTCTGTCAGATATATAGCTGATAAAGACCCTTCACCCAATTTTGTAGGCTGCCTCTTCACTTGATTTATAGTGTCCTTTGCTTTATCTTTGTCCTTGTCAGTTGTTGGTCTTACCTTCTGAACTATCAGAGTAGTTCAAAAAATTCTTACCTGTCAGATTTTTTTTTAAATTTTACAGAAGTAACTATAGCAACAACATCAGGACCATTGGGAAACTTTACAGTCAGGAGTTTCTTGAATCTGCCTCCTAGTGACTCTGATATAGGCTTGGGAACTTCTGCCGTCGACCATCCATCTGTGAGCCAGTCTCCTTATCTCTCCTGTTTCCTACGTCCATCTTGTTGTTCCCTACCATGATTTACTGATTCTTCAGCAACAACTGTCTATGGGCTGCTATGATAATGTTCATTTAATGGGGTTGACAGGAGTCAATTCATCTGTAGAAAGTATCTTAGTGCAAAAGGAGGTTATTGATTCCTAGGTCCTCATGAAGAGTCATGTAATTGGATCAGCAGTCAACTATTTTATACATCTGCATGCAGTCATGTCAGCAGCAAGGGCTGGACTGAGTGGCTGTGATTAATTCGATTTCTTCAAAGCAAATAGTATTTGCAATGCCAAGTAAAAATATAGTCTCTGATTAAAGTGTGGTAAACAGAGCCATGCTTTGGGAGATCTATTAGAGGGAGGAGAGAGCGGGGGGGCGCGGGGGGGAGGGGGAGGGAGGCGGGGGAGGGAGAGGGAGAAGGGGAGAGCGAGTAGAAAGAGAGAACAGACATTTGCCATGCTCTAGCCTATACTTTCTGTTGTATCACCAGTACATTTAGAAAATAATAATGACCAGTTTTATCTGTTCATAGATTTTTTTAAGCCGATGAAATTCACTGTTACCTCTCTCTTTTGATACCTGAGTTGTTGAAAGTGTTCTTTGGTGTCTGTTGCTGGCTTTCTGGTATCCTCACAAGGGGGACATGAGAATGCCTTTTATCTGTAAACAATGCCTTGTCTTACTCAGAAGTGGGTTCAACCTTATTTGTGAACTCTAGGGGCCTAAAATAAATGACCTATTTGCTCAGGTAATCTGTTCTTCTGGAACATCAGTGAAGATATCAGATGGTAAAAAATTCATTTCTAAAATCCCCAAGTGATCTCTTGAAACTCTCTCCCTTCTTTATTAGTATAAACAAACTAAACATGTGAGGTTGATTATAAACACTCCCAAATTCTTGTTACAGTTCCTTGAACATAAATCTGATTTGCTTGGTTTTCATGACGAAGATTGGAAGAATTAATCCACGGAAGAGAAGAAATACAAGCAAGGAAAACATAATTTTCTAGCATGTGTACTTCAGTCCATGACAAGGATGTGGACACTGATGCAACAGTGATATTAAAAGATATGGTGAAGGAAAAGCAACCAAATTTAGCTAGTAGCGTCTTCCTTAAAGTTTGAGTGAATAATCCAGGATAGCATAAATTCTAGCACACAAGCCATGAGTGTTTATGACTGCAGAAACAGAATGGGTTCCTGTTTCCCATGCTGCTCATTTTCATAAAGCAGAATTGTTTTTATGGACTGCAGAATGACTCCGTGCAGTCCTGTGCTCCTTGTTGTGTCTGAGATCCCTTTGGAAGAGGCAGTCATTACTTTACAAATTGTCAGTGTTTTTTTTCTTCTTCTTCTTCAAGCTTCTATGGCTATTATGTTCTTGTGTCAAAGAGATAATCCAAATCTTAATATCTGAATATGAGCCAAGTGAGAAAGTCCCCTTCTCCCAATTGAAAGCTTATGTATCAGAGTTTTTTTTAAAAAGTTTAAACAAAATTTTAAATTTCATGTGTATGTATGTATTGTCTATATGTTTGTCTGATAAACAAGTGCATGGCTGGTGACCTCAGAGGCCAGAAGAGGGCGTTCGACCTCTTAGAACTGGAGTTCTAGACACTTGCAGGCTGTCCTCTGGGTGCTGGGAATTGAACCTGGGTCCTCTGGAAGAACAGCCAGTGCTCTTCACCCCAGAGCTTGACTCCAACTCAGTCACGGCTCTTGACTCTCCAGCCCTAGAACTACTATTTTTTAAAGCCACTTTATAGGAAATTTTCTTGTGCAACGACTTAGCTTCTGTTTACCTTTCTGCTTAGTTTTTAGTTCTATATTCTGAATTTTTCTTTTTAGCTTAATAATTTTCTTTTGGGGGGCTTGATAGTATCATAGTACCAAAAAAGAGTATATGCCACACTCTTCTCCAGATTCCTTGATTGGGCTGAGTAGTCTGGCCACTCCTCCTTCACTGCTGGTCTAGTGTGTGCCAATATGGGCTTGGGCTGGAGAAGTTCTGTGCATCTACTGCTGCTATGGTGAATCCTTCCCATGTGACCCCAGTGTGGCCAAGAACTTCCTGTACCTATAGCACTCTGCTTTGAATATCTTCTTTCCTAATCAAGCCTGCAATCCTTGGATATCTAAAGATGCTTCTCTCTCTCTCTCTCTCTCTCTCTCTCTCTCTCTCTCTCTCTCTCTCTCTCTCCCTCTCTTTCTCTCTCTCTCTCCCTCCCTCCCTCCATCCCTCCCTCCCTCTGTGTGTGTGTGTGTTTGCACACACATGCATGTGTGTACATGAGTCCCTTTGCCATGACTCTGTCTGAGGATTCAGGTGCAGTAATTCAGTTCCTTTTACCCTCTGTGCTTAAAGACAGATCTCAGGATCTTCTTTTTGACCATCAAAATGGATAAAGAAAAGGAACAATAAACTCAAACTGTAACAAGCGAAAAAGTATTTTAAACATGCAAGCATTTCTTCTGCAATATATTACGTCTTCCACAATCTTTCCTGTTTCTCTTTTTTTCTTGTTGTCAATTCAGAAAACCAGCTCCATAACAGAAAAGCTATGATACCATATTTATGAGCTGAGAACTTAGGAAACAAGTCTTAACATAGCAAAAGATGAAAGTGTTGATTTCAGGGCACGCCCCCTCAATGGGAACTAAACCAGTCCAAGGATGGAAGGGGCGCACACTTGATTGTAAAATTTCTTCTATAAGGTAACTTGCATGGCAATGTCTAGGATTTCTTAATTATAACATAGACTCTGAAATTAAAAACATTTAATATTTTCTTACAGCCGACTGTAATCTTGCCTTACAGGTAACAAAAGGCCGAGGCAGTTACCAAAGAGATGTCTGTGAGCTTCAGCACCACTCTAACCAAGATTTATAGATACTCCACTCTGTGCTACCCCAAGGAAAGTGAGCTGGCTATCTGTTTCTCTCCTTGTCCCCTTACCTGTACAATTTGTATACTTGTTAGTCTGTTGTTTTTTTTAAAACTCCAGTGAATTCTTCTAGAAATATGTTTCTCTGTGACTGGCTGGTGCTGAGTGCTATGTCTAAATCTTACTGTAGCGCTCCACCTCGGGAGGAAGGCAGTAATGCTAACTATAAGGTTAACTATGACACAGTAAATCACCCACACTTTACAGCTGTACGTTTTTATCCCTGGCAGTGTAAATGTGCGTGGTGGTTCATTTTACACCACTCTACAACCCAAGAGTTTGTGCCTGACAGCTTTAAATAGAGAAAATGAATATTTTAAAAACAGCCCAGAACTATTGGTATGAATCAAGTCATTTTGAACTAGGAGTGAATAGTGAGTAAAACCTATTGCATTCTGTAATATTTGTAACTACCTGTTTCCAGCATGAAAAGTGGGCATGTTTTTTTCCCCATGAGGGTGCCTATAAAAACTTACTGAAGGAAACTGGAAGGATAAGGAGACAGCCTGCCTTAGTTTTCTCTTTGGCTCTCCAAGGATGCCAGGCTTCCCAGGATGTGCCGAAAGACGTGAGAATGATTCCTTGTGTTCAGGATAATGCCAGGACCCACCATCCAGGTTTCTAGACAGAATTCAATGAGAAACAGATGGAAAACTCTGAGCACAGAGCTGGCACTTGGTACTAGGCAACTATCATAATCATTGTCATCTCCAGCAGCCTTCTGGGGCAATCTTACCCCGTTGTTAGGAAGTTGTAGAGCCATAGGACGCATGGGCGCAATCTTTCTTTAGCATGTGATTCGCTTCTCTCAGGAGGCTCAGAGGACTCAGCTCCTCTCGGCTGGATTTAGAAATGTTACTATGTAACTGTTTTCTGGGTGGGCTGCTGTTAGGGAGGAATTTTACTTCATGATTTGTTTGACCTGTCCTCGAGTCCTGTCTCATACTGTTCTTTATGATGGCGATGCTGTGTTGGGAAGATGACATACTTTTTAAAATCATTTTCATGAGCTGGAGACCATCCTCTTTCAGATGTTAGAAGTTTTTAGTCTTATCTAAGCAAAACCTCCATTTCTTATCAGATAACAGTTTCGTTTTATTTTATTTTTTTCTTCTCACCTTCCTAGTGCCCCTGATTCAGGCTTTGGAGGAAAACCGAAACAGAGAGGGGAGAGTAGTTTGCTTTTGTGTCATTCCTCTCAAGTTTTCTGTCTTCATGCTTTTCACTTGAGGTCGTTTAATGTTCCTGTTCAGTGAGGGTGGGAGAGGTTAAGGAGAAGAAACAGCCTGCAGAGTCTGACTTCACTGAGCCAGGGGTAGAGGGTACCATTTCTGCAGTCAGCGGTTTAGAAGCCCCTCCCCCACAGACCTTTGTGACAGGTTCTTCTTCCGGCTCCCCGACGGAAGCAGTCCACCCACTGCTGCTCAGTGCAGGTGATATTTTTCTTGCTGGTGCTTTTGGAGTCTCAACCCTATACTAGATGAAGCGCGGCCAACTCTCCAGTGAGTGATTCTCATGACTGTGCTCCGGCTTGCCACTGCAGGAGGCATTCTCCACGGACAGCAGAATCCCCTAGTTTGGGGAGAAATGTACAGAGTCTCAACATTTCTGTTCTGTGCTCCTGCGACAACTACTTTCTTGAGTTGCTTAAGGCTTCCCACACAACAGATAGGTATAATGAATACTGCAGCAGTATTTGAAAAGGGTGGGTACCAACAAAACCAGGATCATCAGCTATCCTCCGCAGGAGAATGACTAACAGTGAACCATCTTATAGAAACAATATAATGGACCACCCCTCCACCCACACCCCCAAGGTAGATCCATTTACTTTTCTGGGTTTCCAAGTGTTTTACATACGGAAGCACACAGAAACACAATACGCACAGCATCAGTGCCACCCACCCCCAAGTCTCATATATTTAGAGAACTGACAATCCATACAACCAATCCTCAAATTAGGGCGGAGAGTAGGGAGTGGCACTGAAGAGACCTTTAGACTTTCTTTTCTTTTTTTTTTCTTTTTTCTTTTGGTTTTTCGAGACAGAGTTTCTCTGTGTACCCCTGGCTGTCCTGGAACTCACTCTGTAGACCAGGCTAGCCTCGAACTCAGAAATCCACCTGCCTCCGCCTCCCAAGTGCTGGGATTAAAGGCGTGCGCCACCACCGCCCAGCTTACCTTTCATTCTCTTCTTTTATATTGGTTACATTCATATGAGTACACTGTAGCTGTCTTCAGACACACCGGAAGAGGGCATCAGATACCATTACAGATGGTTGTGAGCCACCATATGGTTGCTGGGAACTGAACTCAGGACCTTTGGAAGAGCAGTCAGTGCTCTTAACCACTGAGCCATCTCTCCAGCCTATTGGTTACATCTGTGTGCTAGGGAAATATGCTCAGTTTTTTAAAAATATTTTTTGAGGGAAAAGATTCATTTATACATAAAACCAATGTTTAGGGCTTATAAATGAGAAGGTAATTATTTCAGACACATTGACACACATCTTAAATCCTTTCAGTTGTGAATTCTACTTCTTAAGAGCCTGCATACACAGCACTAATTATTTGATAGGAACTAGAAAAGAAGATATACTCACAGCTTCTCTAAGGATCCATGCCTAGGGCAATAAGGGGAGAATGAACCTTGGGACCAGGGTGGGATATAAGTTAATAAAAAATACAGGGCAATTAATTTTTAAAGTGACATATTTTCAGGAAAATTCCATATGTATTATACAGGAAGATCAGAATAACGTCTCGCTAAGGCTTAATGAAGTGATTAAAAAAGAATCAGTAAATGCCAAATAATGCACTCTTCCTGTGTCAAGCCTTTCTCTGGGATCTCATTTCACATAGTCAGTTATTCATTGCTTAGCACACCATCATCCTTAAAAGAAGTCCAGACACTGGGACAGAGGGATTGCTGTATGTATGGCTAAGGGCTGGGTCAGAGGGATTGCTGTGTGGCTAAGGGCTGGGACGGAGGGACTGCTGTATGGCTAAGGGCACTTGCTGCCCCTTTAGGGGGCCCAGTTTTGGTTCCTAGCACCCATATGATGTAGCTCACTACCAACTACAACTCAAACTCCATGGAATCCAATGCTCCTGACCTTCATGGGTACCTGCACTTCATGTGCACATATCTAAACACACACACACACACACACACACACACACACACACACACACACACCAGTGTGAAAGCAACCTAAAAAGTTGTGGATTTTTCCATACATACTTAAATTTCTTAAAAAGCGTTACATATTTTCTGAAACAATGTTAATGATACAAACTTAATTTCTGCTTTATCTTAAACCACTGGAGTTCAATGAGAAATGCATGCACTTTAGAGACAGTGATATGACGTGACAGCTAGGCTCTAGCCATGGAACCAAGTCTATGACAAAAAGGGAAGGAACACTTGTTTATTTTTAAGAGGATTGATTCTTCCAAAATTGTATTTTTCTCCCTTTAGGTTAATTGGATGTTAAAACAAAACAAAAGACACAATTACATAACTATTCATGCCCCAAAGTTCTCAGCGCTTGCCAGCCCTGGCGTTGGAGCGCCCTGATATTGCCATCTCTAGACCATGTGGTTCAGCTTCAGGAGTGACTGCTGTTAGCCAGCAATCTCTTGCTAAATTCACCAGCTCTGGCCCTTCTGACAGCTTTCAGCATACACACTGAGAATGGCCGAAGCTCCAGCCCTGCAGTTCCAGCTGCTGGGAACGTGGTCCTGCCATCAGAGCATCAAGTTCAGAATGCTTTAACCTGTGCAGCATACTTTCTTCCTTTCAAGACAGTGAACTCACTCTATACATGCTTTGTCTTATCTTTCTGATTGTGACAGTTAATCTCGTCAACTTGACAGGATCTGCAGTCACCTAGAGCTAGGCCTCTAGGCTTGTCTGTGAAGGACTGGATTAATCATTCTGAATGTGGCTGGTACTATTTCATGCACTGGACTGACTAAAGAGGATAAAGGAAGCTGAACATGAACATCTCTGCGTCCTGACTGTAAACATCTGCCTCGCCTCTGCCACCATGGCATGTCTGTCTACCATGACGGACCCTGTCTTCAAACTGTGAGCCTCAAACCCCCTTCTTGTATTAAGTTGTTTTTCTTGGGTATTGTGCTGCTGCATTGAGAAAAGTAACTAATTAACAGCCATATATATTTTTAAAAGATTTATTTATTTTATGAATGCATGCTGTATCTGCACGCACACCCATGTATCGGAAGAGTGCATCAGATTCCATTACAGATGGTTGTGAGCCACCATGTGGTTGCTGAGAATTGAACTCAGGACCTCTGGAAGAGCAGCTGCTGCTCTTAACCGCTGAGCCATCTCTTCAGCCCCAAACAGCCCTATTTTAGCCTTGCATGTATACTATATGTGAAAAACTGTAGATGCATATGTGTGTGTGTGTGTGTGTATTTATAGTTAAAATATACATGTGACTTACCAATTAAGTAAGAAAAACACACTGAAATTCATAGTTAATTCTATGTGCCCTATTTGTTTCAGGCAATAGCTTATACAACTAGGAAGTATGATGCTGTAGTAATTACAACTTGTGAGTGATATGAAGGGGAACCATAGGCAATGAAGAACCCAGAGCCAAGAGGACGGGAGCTGTTATTGCCCTTGGACTGAATGGACAAGGGGAAGAGACTTTCTTGGAAGCCAGGGGTTGTAGAGCAGAGAAGGCACACAGCTTTGGAGAACCAGGGACTTCCTCTTGAGTGGTATAAGCAGCCACATGTGAACCCTCAGAGAGAGGAACCTGAGCAACACTCCACTCTCATTCTCTTCTTCTTTGTTTAAGGCTGAAACTTTTTAGAAATCTCACTGCCTAGAAGTCTGTTGGGTAATAGCAGGAGAGAGGAGGGCTAATGGGTCTGAATAAGGGAAGAGAAAATACCGCACACACTAAGCCAACTGTCTAATTAGGTGAGAACCATCTCTCATCAACACATATCCTGACGATACATCCCCTATAAACATGGCACACTAAGTACCTTGTTCTTTCACTGAGATAGGAGACAGTTTCTTTTTCTGAATAAGTGTACCTATTAGTAGATATGGATGGATTCATATTTTATTCCCATTTCCTTCCTCCTTTAAAACAATTAAACTGTAATGACCACTCATCTCACTAAAAGATCATTCTAGATGTTCACTGCAGAAAGTACTTGAAGAATGTATACAGAACTGAAAGCTAGTAGAAACAAACTCAGCAATAAAAGTCTTTTATCTGCTTGTATCTACACACACACACACACACACACACACACACACACACACACACACACAGAGTCATCAATGTAATGAGCTTTATTCTAGACATGAACTGGTATTAATTATACTAAATCCTCAGTACAGCTTATCTGATCATAGTGATGACATCAGAAAGGTCTTCTGAGTTTTATATGACAAGTACATGCATGAGTCAAGAGAATTTGGGTTACATAGTTGAGACAAATAGTCACCAAGGCTCAGTGAGGGCCAGCAGCAGCTTTCTCATTTTGGGAGGAAGGACACACCATTCTGGGACAGTGCTGAATCATAACATTGTCATGTGATCACATGGTCATGTGATTGCTACAGCAGAGACTTCTGGAGAGTATCATGACAATAATTAAATGTTTCTGTCTCAAACAGGCACTCATCATCCAGCTTGTAACATTAACCAGAATTCATGTCTTGACCTTGCACAGCCGCCATGAAATGCCATCTTCTGTACCTAGGGGACAGATCTGTATGTCTGTAACTTGGGTAACACTTCCCACAGTTCAAAGTCCTGACTGGATTAAAGAAAATGAAATAAAGGTGGCTTATGAGGTCATAGCTTTCTTAAGTGTGCTCTCTCTGGACAGCTGAGGTTTGCTTTTAGGATTTTAGAATTAGAATTTACCCAAAAACTTTAACCCTTGGAGACTGATTGCCAGGTCTTCTTAATGTTGTCAATGGTAGACATTGCTCACATTTTATAAGGACCTCATGGAACCCCCATTGGTTTCTGTGCCATCTGTCCATTTGTCCATCTGTCCGTCCATCCACCTGCCTGCCTCATCCATCCATCCATCCATCCATCCATCCATCCATCTATCTATCTATCTATCTATCTATCTATCTATCTATCTATCTTCGTGTGTATAAAATCTGTACATGTGCACCCTCATCCAGTGTAGATTTGGACCTCTTAAGAGGAGCAGACATTTTCTTGGAGACCAAGACTACAGAAGCAAAGACAATTTCTTTGTAAGTTCATGAAAGGACAAATCTAAGGGCTGCAGGGTATGATCATCCATTTGTTATGAGAGGGTACAAGGAGCAGGCTGTTGTGTTTCCTTATAAAGATGCCCAGTGTCTAAGGAGTGAACATCTCCATCCTAACACAAACTCATTAAATTACTAGCAATCCAGAGAAGAGAGTGTTCATATCTGCTATGTTAACTTTTCCTGTGTTTTAATGGTAAGAAAAAAAAAATCTCCTATGGTAGCTTCGATCTTATCTTAGAAATACTTAATGTATCAATTGTGAAAGCTTTGCTTTTTAGTTTATTTTATTTATCACTGCCTATACTGTAGAAATATAAATGTGCAGATGAGTATATCTAATTTTATTGAGTATATTTCTGTTACATTGAAGCCAGTATATAGCTTATATGCCACTGCCTAATATGAGGAAAGGTAGAAAAAAATAGAGTTCAAAAGGTGAAACAGTCCTCTCTCTGCTGAGCAGCTCCTGGGCCTGCTGCTGGAAGAGATTTCCATAGCATTAATAAGAACTAAGCTTGTCCAAGAGCATTCCTGGCTTCTGAAAACACTGCAAGCTACCTCGATATAAATAACCCTCTGTTGCTTCCCCAACAGGATTACTAGATTGCTGACTCGGCAAAGCACAATTATTTCCATTCCCTTCACATTATTTATATAACTCAGCAATAGCTTTCCAACATTTCTTGCCTAATGGCTCTGAAAATCAACAATCCAAGCACTTCAGGGAGATGGATTGTGGGAGTGTTAGGGTAAAGCGTTGATAAGGGGACCACTCTACTCTCTCTGATATTGTTGGTTATTGAATGGAAGGGATGGAATCCACACCTGGGGTGGAAATAAGAGATTTATCAATGGGGGCTCAGGACAGCAGCACAGAAGGAACAAAGTAGAGGCAAAACCAAGGTGGAGAAATGCTGTCTTTCCAAGTTTGCTCAGATGTTCACTTTATCTTGAAATATTTATTTCCAAGCAATATGTGATTGTTGTAAATAATTAAATGTTATGCAAATATTTAATAGGACAAAATTCATCCACAGTCTCACTCTTCAGAAGGACCTGCCATTAACAATTTGTGCGCATTCTTCTAGGATTTATTTTAAGTTTCTCTGTGGTGGTTTTTCTCTGCCCCGTCCTTCCTCCTCTTTCACCTCTCTTTCACTTTGGCTTCTTCCTTCCCTCTCTCTTCTCCTTTCTGTCTCTTCTTTCTACTTCTTTTCCTCTCCATCTCTTCTCCTTTCTATCTCTTCCCTCCTATCTTCCTCCCTCTTTCTTCTCTTCAGTCTGGTTCCTTTCCTTTCTTCTCATTGTTTATGTACACATGGGATTGTGGATCAAGTGTAAGTTGTTTCTATCTTTAGCCAAACTTTATTTTCTTAAGTGTGTGCACATGCGTGTGTGTGTGTATGTGTGTGTGTATGAACGTGCACAGTCACAGCACATGTATGGAGGTCCAAGAACAATCAGGAATTGGTTCTCACTTTCCACTTTGTTGAAGCGATTTCACTCCTGTGTTTGCCTTACTGCATACCTCAGGCTAGCTGCCTCATGAGCTTTCGGGTGATTCCCGTTTCTGTCCTCCCTTTGCTGTGTGTTAGGAGCACAGGCAGGGCTGTTTTTTATGGCTTCTGGTTGATGTAGTTCATGGTGTCAGGCTTCCGTGGCTAGCACCTTTATCCACAGAATCATCTTGGTGGCCATTTATTTGTCTTTTTGAGACAGGGTCTAGTCATGTAGCTCATGTTGACAGGGAGTTCTCTATGTAGCTCAACTTGGTTTTGAATTAAAGATCTTTCTGCTTCAGTGTCCCAAGTCCTGGGATTACAGGTACGCTCCGTCACCCCTGACTGACAAACTCAGGTAAGTGCATGACTTAGGCACAGCCAAGTCTTGGTAAAATATCTTCACAGTCACCTTAGCAGATAAATCCATCAAGAATAACAAGTGCATAAGAGAGATCCACTTGTGTACCATTGATGCTCTGTGTGTGTGTGTGCGTGTGTGTACTGGTGATTAAACACAGGCCCTCATGCATGCTAGACAGGCATTCAAGCACTGAACTGCACCTCTAGACCTTAAAAAAGTTATTTTAAGTTTTGAGATAAGGTTTCACTTACTCACATAAGCAGTCCTAATGATTCTCCTGCCTCAGCCTTCTGAGTAGCTAGGCTTACATATTTGCATCAGCAAACTTGGCTTATTGCTTTTCCTTTATATACCTTGTAAGCTTATAGTCTTTATTTTGTAATTTTCCCATTAAAGTGTATATATTTAACCTAAAACACTAATTTTAATATATCAAAGTATGTTAATTTGTCTCACATGTGTTATGTATGTTGCCTATGGGTTTTTGCTGTTGCATTTGCTCTCTTCATTATGCTTGTGATTTGTAACTTTCAAATATCTACATGAACATATATGTCTCTAACTCTTCCTAGGCTTCATGTGATACTTAGAAACCCAGTTTATGAGAGATATTTATAGTGCTTCTTTTGTGAGCTTAATTTCTTGCCTTATATGCAAGTTTATCATTTTTTGGGAATTTATTTTGGACCAAGATACAAGAGGGATTCTATTTAATTATTTTCCAAATAGCTAGGTTATTTTACAGTCTGCTTCTTTGAGTAGCCTGTCTCCCCTCTGCTGATTTACAGTACTGTTCTTATAAGATACCAGGCTTGCATAGTTGGGCCTATTTTGTCTTCCTAATTCTGGCTTTCTGTTTCTGAACTGAACGCTGTGATTTTATTACTGTACTTTTAATGTATTCGGATAATTAAGAAATATTTCACTTCCTTTTGCTTAACTGGAATAGGACTATTTATTTTTATAGTATTGAATTTATAGATTAATTTGAGGAAAAATAATACCTTTAAATTGATTCTTTCTGGCCAAAAATGAAAGTAATTTTTCTAGTCTCCATTAATGTCTTTGGTGGGGTTGCAGACCTTTTTTTTTTGTTTTTGGTTTTTTTTTTGTTTTTTTAATGAGGGATGCCTTTCTGGGTATGCTTTGTGCTTCCTATGATTATTTTATTCCTCCTTTTCAGTGAGATTCAAGCATCTTCTCTTGGGCCTTCCTTCTTGTTTAGCTTCTTTGTGTCTGTGGAGTGTATTGACTAGCCTGTACTTTATGGCTAATATCCACTTATAAGTGAGTACATAGCATACATGTCCTTTGGGGTCTGAGTTACCTCACTCAGGATGATATTTTGTAGTTCTATCCAATTGCCTGCAAAATTCATTATGTCTTTTAAGAAATAGTGGAATAGTATTCCATTGTGTATATAAACCACATTTTCTGTATCCATTTTTCAGTTGAGGTACATCTGGGTTGTTTCCAGTTTCTAGCTATTAATAATAAGACTTCTATGAATATAGTGGAGTATGTATCCTTGTGGTATGGTGGAACATGTTTTGGGTATATGTCCAGGAGTGGTATAGCTGAGTGTTCAGGTAGAACTATTCCTAATTTTCTGAGAAACCACCACATTAATTTTCAGAGTGGTTGTACAAGTTTGTACTTCCACTAGCAGTGGAGGAGTGTTCCCCTTGCTCCACATACTTGCCAGCATGTGCTGTCACTTGAGTTTCTGATCTTAGCCATTCTGATTGGTGTAAGATGAAATCTCACAGTCTTTTGGATTTGCATTTCCCTGATGACTAAGGACTTCGAAGATATCTTTAAGTTCTTCTTGACCATTTGAGATTCTTGTGTTGATTATTCTCTGTTTAGTCCAGTATCCCATTTTTAAATTGGGTTATTTGGCTTATTGGTGTCTAACTTCTTGAGTTCTTAATTTATTTTGGATATTAGCCATCTGTCAGATGTAGAGTTAGAAGATCTTTTCCCAATCTATAGGCTGCTGTTCTGTTCTATTGACAGTGTCCTTTACTTTAAAAGTTTTTCAGCTTCATGAGGTTCCATTTATCAATTGTTGATCTTAGAACTGGAGCCATTGGTGTTCTGTTCAGGCAATTTTCTCCTGTACCAATTCATTCAAGGCTATTTCCTATTTTCTCTTCTATTATATTTTATGTATCTAGTTTTTGTTACGGTCTTTGATCCACTTGGACTTAAGTTTGGTGCAGGGTGATAGATATGGATCTACTGCATTCTTCTTTGTGCAGAAATCCAGTTAGACCAGCACCATCTAATGAAGTTGGTTTCTTTTTTCCATTGTATGTTTTGGCTTCTTTGTCAAAAATCAAGTATCTATAGGTATACAGCTTTATTTCGGGTCTTCAATTTGATTCCATTGACCAACCTGTCTGTTTCTGTACCAATAACATTGTCATGGTTTCTACATGCTTGACCCAGGGAGTGGTGGTATTTGGAGGTGTGGCCTTGTTGGAGTAGGTGTGTTATTGCCACTGTGGGCTTTAAGACCCTCATCTTAGCTTCCTGGAAGTCAGTATTCTGCTAGCAGCCTTCATATGAAGATGTAGAACTCTCAGCTCCTCCTGCATCATGCCTGCCTAGATGCTGCCATACTCCACCTTGATGATAATGGACTGAACCTCTGAACCTGTAAGCCAGTCCCAAGTATATGTTGTCCTTTATAAGACTTGCTTTGGTCATGGTGTCTACTCATAGCAGTAAAACCCTAACTAAGACAACCATGCAGGGTTTTTTGTTTGTTTGTTTGTTTTTAAATCACTATTGCTCTGTAGTACAGCTTGAGATCAGGGAGGGTGATTCCTCCAGAAGTTCTTTTTATTGTTCAAGATTGTTTTAGCTATCTTAGGACTTTTGTTTTTCCACATGAAGTTTTGAGTTGCTCTTTTAAGTTCTGTAAAAATTGTGTTAGAATTTTGATGGAGACTGCATTGAATCTGTAGATTGCTTTTGGTAAGATAGCCATTTTCACTATGTTAATCCTACTAATCTACCAGCCTGGGGGATCTTTCCATATTCTGAGGTCTTTTATTTCTTTCTTCAGGGACTCAAAGTTCTTGTCATATAGATCTTTCACTTGCTTGGTTAGAGTTACACTAATATATTTTGTTATTTATGGTTTTTGTGAAGAGTGGTGAGGAGAAGGTATACTCTTTTGTGTTTCGATGAAATGTATAGATATGTTAGGTCCAATTGGTTCATAATGTTTGTTTCATTATTTCTCTGTTTAGTTTCTATTTTGATGACCTGTCTATTGGTGAGAGTGGGGTGCTGTAGTCCCCTAACAAAGCTGAGTTCTGATAGTGCCATATTGCACTGGCTTTTGTTGATTGCATTCTTGAGTTTGCCTTTAGCCATTTGGTTGTCTCTGGCATTGGCTGACTTGGTAGTCCCTGGTAGTAGCAAGCCTCTGAGACTGGTTGTCGGGGGTGGTAGCAGGCCTCCTGGGAGGCAGGTAGAACTGTGTGCCCCAAGGAGTGGAGTGCAGATCCCTGATTGCAGGTAGATGGTTGGACTAGAAGATGGAGCACAGAGAAGAAGTGGCAAATGTCAGGGATGTTGGGCTTGCTGGGGCCCAGCAGGCTAGGGATTGGGATGTGCGTGTCTTACCTGGTTGTCTTGGATGGGAACAGGCCCCCTAGAATGTAGGCAGAGATGTAGGCTGAGGAGTAGGATACAGATCAGAGATTACATGAACTGGAAGATGGAGCTCAGAAATGATGGGGAAGACCTCAGGGCTACCGAGCTTGCTAGGGGCCGTTTATTTGCTTTTAAAAGACAAGACAGGATTTCACAATGTAACCCTGGCTGGCTTGGAACTGGATATGTAGCCTTGAACTTAGAGAAATCCCTCTGCTTCTGCTTTCCAAGTGCTGGGAATTAAAGGTACTACCATGCCCAGCTAAGGGCAGCTTTAATAATATTTACTTATTTTTTTATTGCACATGTGTGGGTATTTTGCCAGCATGTACATGTATGCATCCTGTGCATGCCTGGTGTCCATGGAGGCCAGAAGAGTGTATCGGATTCCCTGGAACTGGAGTTAAAGACATTAGTGAGCCACTGCGTGGCTGCTGGGAATTGAACTTAGGATTCCTAGACCAGCTGCCACTGCTGTTCACCACTGAGTCATCTTTCCAACTCCCAGAAAGAGCTTTGAAATGCTTATTAGTCAGACATTTCCTTCTTTGTGCATGGGAGTTAGTATGAATACAGAGTGTTGAGCTCCATTCCTTCCCTTTCCACTCTTCGAGGAGGAGGTTCCTGAGTTGCTTTAGTATTGCTTAGGTAAAGTCAGATCTCATCCTATAAAACAAAGACCAAAAACAAAGTAACAACAACAACAACAACACACCAAAACTATAGGAATGTGAACATGTAGGTCAACTTTCAGAAAAGGACTATGCTATAGATGAGTAAATTTTCATTTTATTCTTCTGATAAAAGGCAACTTCCAGATTTGTTCACTTGTAAGCCATTTTCTTCAGCATCCCTTCTGTGCCTTCACTACTGTTGGTTCTTCGCATCCACCCAGCTGTCCCATCATTTCTGTTAGGGTGTTTCCTCCTTAGGTTTCCTAGTTTTCTTTGAAATCTCCTTTGGTTGAAACAGCATCCCACCTTTTGTCTCTCGTATTTCTTGTCTGTGATTTCCTCACATATTAGAGATACTGTATCTGAAATAATCTTGTGTTTCCTGTTGCATCCCATTTGAAAGTCCTTTTCTGCATCTGCCTTTTATTGGATATGTTCTGTTTTTTTCTTTTTTAGTCTTATAGATTTTGCCTAATGTGTGAGTCTGGGTTGAGGAATAGGTACAGGATGCTAATTTCATTCTTTTAAGCACATAAATTCATAGCTGGGGATTTATATCATAGCATCATTGGAAGGGCAGAAGGATAGGGTTCTAGGCAGAAAGATCGGGTTGTAGGCTGGCTGCTCCTCCTGTGCCAGTCAAAAAGTACCAAGTGGCAGATGCCTACACTGGGGGAAGGGAAGGGGGTAGCAGTAGAAGTCTGTCACGTTGTCTTTAGATGGTTTCAGTCTTCCAGGTAAAACTGGAGGCGAGACCATCATTTAACATGGAAAATGTATTGAGAAATGATGGAAATTTGAGGTAAGATGGGAAAAGGAGAACCTTGCTGTCACAGGCTTATTGCAAAATGAGACACTTCCCCCTGCTCTATGATAAGTTAGAGAGAAGCACTTGTGTTGAGACACTGAGTACCAAATACCAGCAACCTTAAGAGCTATTCTAGAGTCTGTCTGGGGGTTTTCTGATAGTCATGTGAGCCTTTAAAATAACTAACACTTGAGATTCTTTGGTCTTATGAGTATTAAAATTAATCATTTTTTAGAGTCCATGACAATTCTGGATTTATATATAAAATATTTCATTGGTCAATTTTTACATCAGTAAAATTTACAGGTGTCTGAAAATGCCATCTTTCCTTGTGGTCTTTTAGTTTTTCTTCCTGATCACAGGATTGACTACAATGTATGAACATGTGGGCTCTCGTCTAGTCAAAAGACTTGTGTGGATTGATTCTGGACACCCGCCTCTGCAGTTCTATACTTACCTTCCCTCTGTGATTATCTAAGGCTGTTTTAAACTTACCCATGGCAGACAAGTCAGATACAGTGTGTCTCCCTACTCCTATTGTCTATCTGTCCTTAAGTGTCTTCATGACCCTCATGAAGATTAAGTTCCTTTTCACAGTGTTTCTTTTCCTTTCCTTCTGTGAAGGAAGTCACATGTGTATATCAGCATGCAGAGGTCAGAGGATAACTTCGGCTGTGTTCCTCTGCTATCTTCTATCTTGTTTTCTTAGGGACCAAGTCCTTCATGTACTGAGGACTTTGCCAAATAGGTTACGCTAGTTGTCTAATGAGTCCCAGGCATCCACCTGTCTCTGTTTCTCATTTCACCATTGTTAGCATTAGAGTGTGCAGCACCATGCCTGGCTTTTTACGTGGGTTCTGGGATCTAACTTAGTTCTAACAGCTTACTTTCTTGACTGAACCATCTCTCCAACCTCTTTGTGTGGTTTTGTTGATAAACTGCTTGATTTTTTTCTCTTTCATGTACACATTTTAGATTTTTCTTACTTGATCTCACATGAATGTCATTGTATACAAGAGTGTTTATATTACCTATTCCATTATAGTTTATAAATAATGTATATTTGATAATCTAGCACTTTAATTGGAAAAGAATTGGAGGCAAAATGAGAAGTTACAACACTCATGTTTCCTTAAGAGACTTTATGTTTCTTCTTAATGTTTACTGTGTGGACCAAATATAGTTCTTTTAATTTTTCTTCTTGGCCAGTGAAGGAACAGGGTTACAGAAATAATACCACTAGACTTCTAAGTGTGCCAAATTCTTTCTACATAAACTTCTTGAATATTTCATAGGATTCACAAAAAGGTGACATTGTTCTATTTATTCCTGCCTGTGATCTGAAAAGGACAAAACTCAAAAGTATACATATCTGAAAAGTTAGTGTGAGATATTGAATACTTTACAGTTTTGAAAGACCTGTCATCTTTACATACAAACACATGTTCATGTAATACAAAATCTGATTTTGCTAATTTGCCAAAGGGAAATGCCAAATTAGTGAGTAATTTGGTTCCATCAACATGTTTATTAGAACCTGACTATAGCAGTATGTATGCAACAAACGTTATTTCTCACCACTCAAAACCTTAACATTACATACTAGTAGATGCAGTGTGCATTGCTTAGTTTAAATTCCCATGTTATATTGCTAATGATTTTTTAATGTTAAGTCTATAACTGAGAAGAAAAACATAAAGAGGAAAGCTAATATTATTGGTAGCTAGCTTTGTAAGTATGCAGAAAGTCAAGTGTAAAAGAGTTAATATTGATATGTAGGTGCCATTAATCTGTCAGAACTAATGCCTAGTTATATGACATAACAGAATATGGGTTGACTGTATTCTGGAACCATCGAGTGAATCTTTCCAGGCTGCTGTCTCATGCTTTATTCGCCTTGCACATTTTGCTGTAGGTATTTGCTCTCACCATCTTCTGACCAGTGTCTACTCTGCAGTTCATATTTTCCATCTATGGCAAAGTTGATATATTAATTAGACACAGCAAGAGACTAGCAACTAACATTAGAATAGAGTAGCCTTATCAGTGTGCTGTTATCAAAGCTATTTACAATTTAGAGGTCGATTTTTTAAAGTAACTTTTTCCCTATATTTTTTCCCATTCAGTATTTTTGGGTTGTGTTCTTTTGACCTTGGATAACTGAAACCTTGGAAATGAAAAGGTGAGGGGGGGGGGTTCTACTATGCCAAACAGCTGGTAGCCTTGGAGGGGTTAGATGCTTAAATGAAAACTCTTTTTGGGACAGCATCTAAATAGGTAACACAGGCTGGCCTGGTACTTTTGATCCTTCTGCCTTTGGTCCCCTACTATTCCAAGTAGTTTTTATGGCAAATAGCGAGAATACAGGAATCAAACAGGAATCAAACATAATGGTGTGTGTGTGTGTGTCGGATCGATAATGTACATTATTTTTGTCTTATATTTTTCACCTTAGCACAAATACCACTGGCAGGAGAAAACACACAGAAGATTGGATGTCCTGTTAAAATGTGGGGCTGTGTAACAGCAGAACTATATCTATCTGTTTGCTTCTGTGTTTCAGCCCCCTGCTCAAGGCTTTACTCTCAGTAGGCACTCAATAAATACTCCAGTGACTTATTATCAACCCTTGAGAAAAAATCAGCCTCTCATGTTTCTTATCTGTTTTTCCCAAATTTTTCAGTATTAGGTGCAGTGCCAGAAAATGCATATTGCATTGTTATTGTTATTGCAGTAAGTTCCATATATAATAGAATTTTAAGTATTTAAAAATGTACAATACAGTGGCATGAAGTACATTTATACTGTTGGATAATCACCACACTATGTAGTTCTGGTTCATAAAATAAACTTCCCTGGACTGTGTATGATGACTCACCACTGCAACCCCTACCTCAGGGTTCCAGGCTAGAAGATTGTTGTGAGTTTGAAGCCAGCTTGCTCTATTCAATGAAACTGTTTCATATAATAAATGAATGAATGATGAATTCTAACCAAAGCCAAAACAAAACAAAGTATCAAAACACCTTTACCAAAACCAAAAAACAAACACAAAATCTCAAAGAGAATCTTTCTCAAATGGAGATCTTCTTCCTAATAAACAAACCTCATGCATACCAGGAAACCATTAATCTATTAATCTATTTCCTGTGTCTATGGATTTGCTCATTCTGAACATTTCATAAAATACAATCACAAGCAGGTCAACTTTGTGTCTAGCGTTTGTCAGTTGGTATTATCTTTTCAGTGTTTACATGTGTGGTGGCATGCATTGGTAATTCATCATTCCACTGTAATATGATATGTGTTCAGGACAACAGTATTCTATACACATGTTAACTGATTTTAAATAGCATATGAAGCATCATATATCTATACCCTAAGATTTTATGTATCCCTTTGCAGAGGGATTCTTCTACAGAACTTGGAAAAGCAAGGAACAGAACTGGTAACATTCACAGTAAAATACAATCAATGCAGCGAGCAGAGGAGTCCCAGTATTGCTTTCTTAGAACCGTAAAAATGTGTTTACTCTCAAATTTCCAGTTTCCATTACTATTATCAAACACACAATCACTCAACAGAGTTGTTAGGAAGCCAGTGATCAGAAGCTAGTCATCTTAACTGTGACTGTCATTTTGCATCCTTTAGTAGCTCTGTGACACATTGGAGTTACGCTTTACTAAACCATAACACTCACAGAGTGCTTTCTTGATTCTTCTCAACTCTATGCACCAACTTTCCATGTGCTCCTCTGCCTTCTCTTGCTCTCCAAAAATGTCTAAAGTCTGAGATCATGTGGGGCTTTGATTTAAAATTTAAAAGTACTTCCTTCCCTGAAGGTTTATTACTCAATTAGAATCTGAGCTGCATAAGTATTTCATTATCTATAGAGCCCAAAAGGAGTGCGTTGAAATTAATTTAAAGGCTTGGAAAATAAGATCTATGAGTGAGATGACAGGAACTGGCAATTTGTAACATGGAGAAAGGAAGGCTGGAATCTTTAATACATGAAAGACTGCTATATGCAGGATGAATGGTCTTTCTGTCTGCAACGAGAATAGACCAGGAGGAAGTAGATTTAAACTATAACAGGCAGAATTTAGATTAGGAATGAAAAGCTTCCTAATGCTGGAGACTATAAGGTGGTTTGTCAGTGTCCTTTCTAGGTTCAAAAAACTAAGAAAAGCAAATTGGAAACAAAGATTTTTATTGTTAGTATTATTGCTTGAGAGATGTTCCCAACTGCCTTTCCTTGTGAATGTTTAGAATACCAAGATATACCTGTTCCTAGTGAACATGTGGTCTCTAATCACTGAAGACAGTGGGCGGTGCTGAAGTTGCATACTTTCTTCTTCAGGAGTGTCAGTACAGCTGTACAAGGGGAGCCACCCAACACATTAAGGAAGTTATTCTTTTATAGAAAACAAAAAAATGCATACAACAAATGTAATATACTATCTACCTAACCTACGACTGAGTGACATCAAAATATAAGACAATAGGTAGATTTGAGGCATAAAATAGATTTCTTCCTCTTCAGTACCTAGAACACTGAAGGGATATGGCAGGACTGGGCCTTGGACTGCATAGTTCCTTCCACACCGTGGATATGGACTGGTCTGGATTCACACCTCAGTAATTGAGGGTCAACTGATTATCTGGGTTTGTAGCCTGGGTCTACAGAGACATTCACATCCAGTGCCATTTCCTTGAAAAAAATTGATTAAAGATAATCTAGTAATTACTCAGTAAGTTTCACAGTGTATGAGGCATTGTGTCCATCCTGGTCTCAGTAGTGCATAGGACAGAAAATCTACCTGTAAGGTAGAATGGAGAAAACCATCCTTCTTTCTGAGGCATTTGTGACGTCATAAAGGATTAACTATCATCAAGAAAGCAAAGGAGAAATCAGTCCAGTGGGCATGCCACTTCCCCTCTCCTGCAGGTTCCTGCCAGTATGTGCTTGCTTGCCATTGCACCAGCTCCTCCTCTGACGGAATCTACATGGTCATTTTCCTGGTGCTTCAGACAAAAGGACTTGGACATCCTAATGGACACAGGTGGTTCAAATGGCATTTAAAGGACAGCTGTGCTGGTGAAGGAGTGGGAGGATGGGGTGTGGGTGGGGCAGAGATGTTCCTGCAACAAACCCAGGGCCTAAATTTAAGTCACCAAGTTGAGAGCCTTGTTTTAACTTGTATGATAAAAGAAAAAAAGAATTAACATCTACTAAGGCACAAAGAACACTGATAAGCAACACTAACAGTGAGTATCCATAAATAAAAGAAAACTTAAGATTACTGACTACAAAAATGTATAAGCTGTCCATTATGTGAAATTAATACACAGCACAACCATCCTTATTCATACGGCAGATTAATTTAGCATCTGGTTACTTGCACTTCAATCTCAATAGAATTTTACACTGCTCAGATTTCCAGATTTCTTGCTTTGGTAGCTCACTCTCTGTCTAGAACATAAAACAACAGTATGAGAGGGCCCAGAGACATAGATCAGTAGTTAAGAGTGTGTCTTAGTTTGTTTTCTGAGTCTGGATGGAGAACTGATTAGAATAGATTTGGGGGAGGAGAGGGTCCATTTGATTCACAGGTTACAGTCTATGATCTAGCAAAGTTAAAGCAGGAGCTTAGCACAGGAACTTTGAGGCAGGGACAGAAGCAGACACGGAGGGATTGGAGCAGGCATGGAAGAACAAGGCCTATAGGCCTGTTTCTAGGCCCACAGTTCAGCTATCATTTTTATACAACTCTGGACTTCCTGCCCATTAATTAGCAATAAAAAAAATGCCCACAGGCCAATCTGATGGTGACCATGCCTCAGCTAAGGTGTCTGCCTCCCATGCATCTCTAATTTGGTCAAGCTGACAAAAACTAATCAGCACAACCAATTGCTTGTCAGTTTGAACACAAACATATCACTATTAAACCGTCACATTTTCTTGTTTACTTCTGAGATCTCACGTTAATATCGCGATATAAAATACAGTTCAACTCTAGAGATCTCATGGACTTTAAAAAAAACATTTAAACACTTTAAAAGATCTTTTTCTGAAAAAGCAGAAATCCTTGTGGGCTCCTGTATAATCCAAGGTAAGTTACATATCTTCTTATTCCAAGAGAGAACTAGGATTGAATTATAAACAAATCAAAGCAAAATCAGAATTCGTTAGTGTGAGAAGCCCAGTGTCTGAAGTCTGGAACTCAGCTACGATCTTCTAGGCTCTGAAGAACTTGCAGCCCCACGTCTCCACCAAGTGCAACACAGAGCCCGTGTCTCACCTCAACCTGGCTGCATGTCTACCGCCGCTGTCCTTGGTGGTTGTCTCATGGTTCTGGCACCTCCAAGATACTGGGGTCCCCACTGCAACTGAGACTGGCTTCACTTTCACCAATTGTTCCTTGTGGATGTTTCAGGGACTCCAACTCTGCCACTGGTGCTAAACCTTAGAGTCTCTCTGGAACTTCAATCCAGGGGTTTCCATTGCAACTGAGGCTGCGTCTCTACCAATAGCCTTCCGGCCTCGCTGAAAAGACTCCCAACCCTGGCACATGGTGCCAAGCCTCAGCTGCTCTTTATGACCCTTCATGCCTTCAAAACCAGTACATGTGAGACTTACATGTTTTCAGGCTTGGCTTGAAACAGCATCGGCTCCTTCTGGAACACAGCTTTCATGTGCTGACACTGAGGAAATAAAGACTTCCCAGACGATTTCACCTCAGTGATGCCGGTCTTTCACTAATCACGGCTGATTCTTCTGTTCCAGCTAACCCCCATCCATTATCTCAGTGAACCAAAGGTTTCACTTTCACAGATTTTTAATTCAAATACGTCATATAAATGACCCTAATAGGCTCTTTGCTTCCCTCTGAGACTTAAATCCCTGGCTTCCATTGTCTGCATTTCTCTCAACATTCTTACTGTCTTAGCTTCTGAAGCCTCTCTGTAGGCTTCAGGCACCCAATAGCTTTTCCAGTCCAAAATTCACCAAACCTCCACCTTCCTGCCATAAAATAGTCCAATGTATAAAGACAACATGGTTAGGTCCATCAAAGAAACACCCTGTGGTTCTAGTGCCAATGTCTGCTTCAATCTGCCTTCTGTTGCTGTAATACAACATCCACCAAAACAACGTGCAAGGAAAGCGTTTATTTGGCTAATAAGTTACAGCCCGTCCTTAGGAGAAGCCAAGAGTAGGAAGCTGGAGACAGGAATTGAAGAAAAGACTATGGAGAAGCAGTGCTTGCTGGTTTGCTCCCAGCTCATGTTCAGGTTCCTTTAGTATACAAACATAAAGCTAGGTTTGGCACATCACCTGCATCCAGTGGGCCAGGCCCCTCTCCATCAATTAACAAGCAAGAAAACGTTCCATGGGCCAACCCCATGGAAATAACTTCTCAGTTTCAGTTCTGTTATTCCAGGAGTCTCGAGTTTGTGCCAAGTTGACAAAAGTTAAGCACAGAGTGCTTGGTGCACGTTCAGAGGACACACATTTGGTCCCCAGCACCTGTGTCAGGTTGCTCACAGCTATTTGCAACTCCAGGTACAGGAGATTCAATTTCTCCTTCTGGCCTCCACAGGCACCCACACCCTTGTTGCATATACACACTCACATACACATATACACATACACAAATAAAATAAGAATAATCTTTAAAGCAGAGACAACACCTGCCCACGGTAGAGACTATCCATTTATGTAATTGCTCATAATGTTTGAATTGCTATCTCATAAATAATACTGACATGTGAAACTATTTTGATGTTGACATGGAAAGAGAATATTTTGCTGACATTTCCAAACTGCAACAAGTGGCATATTGTTCTAATTGCCTTAGCCGCCTTTCCTAAAGAAAACCTATTTGTTTCCAGGACAGGAGAGTTCTGGCACAATCATAATTTCCTAATGTTAAGCTGAGAAGAAATTTAATCAGAGCATTTTAAATTTGGCAACTTTAAGCTTTCTCTTGTGTCTTTACCAAAAGCTGAATAGAGAACTAGATTTCCTGATCACAGATACTTCATGTAAGCACACTCAGGACAGAAAAACAAAAGCACACAAAATGCGGCAAGAGTTAACCAAAGGCAGTCAAGAGAAGTTTTTTCTCTTGCTCACTATGATCCTAGGCGTGGCATGGCTTCAAAGTTTGATAAAAATGGTAGGCTACATTTTTATTTTGAGATAGAAAAAATACCGATAAAATAAAATAAAATAAAATAAAATAAAATAGCTTCCAGGTAAACTTCTGCAGTTAAGGAAAGACATTTGAAATTAGTGTCTTGGGGTGGGGGAGGTCAAAGGCAAACTTCAACAGTACTCTGTAGCTTCTTCACACCTCTGGAACAGTGGTTCTCAACCTGTGGGCCACGATCCTTTTGGGTTGACTGACTTTCTCATAGGGTGTGCACATCAGATATTTATATTACAATCATGGCAGAAGCAAAATTACAGTTATGAAGTAGCAACGAAAATAATTTTATGATTGAGGGTCAGCACAACATGAGGAACTGTATGAAAGGCTTGTGGCTGAAAGGAAGGTTGAGAACCACTGCTCTATATAACTAGTATCTGACTAGAGCCGCAGCCCTGCTTGTCGGTCAGTGTTGTGCACGTCTGTTTGCTTCTCCTCTTTCCCTTGAAGGAGAAAGTTATTCCAAATTCTTGGCAGCCTTGTTGATCTGCTGCGCAACCAAGGACTTTTGTGTATTTGAATTCCTAATTGTAAACATTGTGACAAGCGTTGGCAAGCTGGGAGTTGGCAGAGTTGGCATGATGTCATAGAAAATAATTTCCTTTGTTTTATTTTAAGAGGTTTCCAAGTTTCCCTGCAGCAAGTCTGTCTTTTATCTCAAGTTCTGAGAGAGCTGTATACCAGATGTCAGAACCCAGACATTGTCTCTGCCTTCTAAGGCCCTTGCCCAGGCTGACCTGGGTTGCCTTTCTTCATGGGCTGAATGGAAGATCCTTGAATAACACTCCATTTCTTGAGACCAGTGGGCATTTTTTTTTCTGCCTCTTTCTTCACCTTTTGTCAGAGGTGATGAATGGTTTCTCTCCTTTCCACAGTAGCATGGAAGCAAACCTCCAGCCCTGTCGTTTCTTTCAGTTTATTTTCAGAGATGAGTTGTCATTACCCCTGATTTTATCTTTTATAAACATGCCGGTATAGAGTGAGTATGATATCATTGAGTGGCAGAATCCTACACTAAACTTGCTTACGAGTGCTTATTAGCCCCTAGGAAGAAGAGGATGATTGATTAGTAAGCTCTTCATGAAGTTTCTAGGAACCAATAACACACTGCATACCAACCTTCTCTCTCACTGGTACCTGATTAAGGTTAGGAAGACTGCCTCTCTCTCAGGTGTCTTCTTAGACAAGATGGAGAAGCAGATATGGGAGGAACAGCTGTGGATGCTAATGATACTGTAGGTCTTAGGAGGTGGCGCTCCAAGTGTACACTGCAAGTCCCCAGGACTAGCACACTACCCTTAGGTATTTTGGGCTTTAACTTACAAGAGGAGCAGAGGGCCCTTTTCTATTGTTTTCTAGTGAAGGCTTATTTGATCTTCAGCATTTCCTACTTTCAGGATCTCCTCCCGGTGGAACTCTTCAGCCGCCCTCAGAGATCGCTCTTGTGCATCTCAAACAGGTTTCCACCAGACCACACTCTCTGTGGTACCTCACTGTATTAGTTACCATCTGTTGCTATGAGAAAACACTGTGACCCAAACCAACTTAGAGGAGAAGAATTTATTTTGACTATGGTTCTAGAGCGCATCACGGTAGGGGAGGCTTGGCAACTGTCAGGAGCAGGAAGCCTACTGATCAAATTTTCATCCATGCATAAAAAGAAAAAAACAGAGAGAAGAAAAGGAAGGAGGAGGAGGAGGAGGAGGAGGAGGAGGAGGAGGAGGAGGGAGAGCAGCAAGGCCTCACCTCCTAAAGGTAAGGCTTCCATCACCATCTCAAGCAGCATTCCTAATAGGAAACCAAATGTCCAAACACATGAGCCCATGGGACACAGTCACTTGTACCCATGGGGAGTATTTACATCACACGTTCATTTATTTATGTGTTTCTTTTGCCAAGTTGCACAAAGTTCTTGTGCTCAAAGCCCAGTCTGTTTCTTTTCATATTCCACAGCCTCTGGTACTCAGTATACATTAGTTTAAGAAGGGCGGTGGTGATGTTTTGAATGGATGAAATGCTATTATGATTATAATTATCTTCATATGATATGTAAACATGTGATAAAAATAGACTCACGGTTTGGAGAGAATCAAATGGTACACAAAAATGGGTCAACAGCAAGGGTGGGGTTCAGTGTCCCTGTGGTGATCTGATTACCATTGACGTCCTCTTATGTCCTTTATGTTCTCTGTCACCGGCTGGCCAGTCTTGATTTCACGGTTGAACCCTCCCTTAACCTCCCTGGCTTTGTCCTCAACCTACCTTTTGTTCTAGATAATGCCGCTCTTGCACCCATGGATGAAGCGGCTGGTGGAAAGCCTGCTTCTGAAAGGACCCACCTCACTTTGAATTCATGGCCACCAACCTTCTCTTAATGGGCACCCTTAATCCACTTCTTTTTCAGATCTTGGGCGACTACGTTTTTTTTCTCTCTGTCCTCAAATAGTATTGTTTCTCCCTTATTTTTGGTGTCATTTGATGATTTTTTCTCCCCTCTCCAGTGGGAAGATATAAATGATTCTGATTTCCACAGTGTTCTTAGAGTAGATAGTCACTCTTATATGTGGATTTTACCACTTCGATTTCCTCAAGAACATACCAGAAATTCTGGATATATAAAGTCTTATCTCTCACTCTACCATGTTATATTCATATATATATGGCATCATTATTTCTACTTGTAAAAATACCCCCTCATTATGAAAGGCATTCCAGTGACTGACCCAACTTGGGATCCATCCCAAGAGGAGGCTCCAAGGCCTGACATTATTACTGATGCTATCGTGTGCTTATAGACAGGAGCCTAGCATGGCTGCCCTCTGAGAGGCCCAACAAGCAGCTGACTGAGACAGATACAGATACTTAAATCCAACCAACAGACTCTTGTGATTGAATTAGGGAAAGGCTGGAAGAAGCTGAGGAGCAGGTCGACCCCATAGGAAGACCAGCAGTCTCAACTAACCTGGATCCCTGAGATCTCTCAGACACTGAGCCACTAGCCAGGCAGGATACAGGAGCTAGTCCGAGGTCCCAGACACATATACAGAAGAGGACTACCGGGTCTGCCCTCTGTGGGAGGAGATGTGCCTAACTGTGAGTCACCATCCTCTATACCTGTGCTGTTGTGCCTGATCCCCCGTCTCTGCATTTCCCTGAGAAGACTGCTCAAGGAGAAATCCAAACTTAGGTGGTAGGCTACCGAGTGTGTCTCCTTGTTCCTGTTTTGATCCTTGTTCCTGTTTTTATTCCTTTCCTGTTTGTGTTCCTGTTTTGTGGGGAATATAAAAGGGAGCTATGCAGTTGAAAATATAGCATTTGGTTCTTTACCAGATGACTCCTTGTCTTTCTTTCTCTCACCCTCAGCCCTCCGCTGATCCAAGGAACTCAGTCAGCTATGCTGGCGTAGCTGACACCTAACCCTTGAGAGACTTGAGGCCCCAGGGACTAGGGATGGCCTGGCAGGAGAAGGGACATCCTCTTGGAGACAGGGGGGAGGAGGAATGGGATGAGGAACTGTGGGAGGGCAGACACGGAGGGGGGAATGATTGGACTGTAAAAAGTAAAGTAGTAAAAAATTAAGTCTCATAAAGTCTTACTTCTCCAGTTCTTTGTAGCAACTCTACAACACTTTATTATCTATTAACATTAGATATTATGTATTAGTTACCCTTTCTGTGAAACATGAAACATGAAACATGGTTACCCATGGTTTCACTTGAAACACAAGCCAGACCTCACAGTGGCCAGAAGACCTGGCATGCTTTGCACTGTTGCTCATCCCTTCTTATTTTTTCCCTACTCTTGCTGTCCCCAGCACCCACAGTCTCCTTCCTTCTGCCCAAATCCTGGCCCCACACCCTCCTTGGGTTTCCCACACCCTCCTTGGGTTTCCCACACCCTCCTTGGGGTTCTCATACCCTCCTTGGGGTTCCCAACCTTTTTTAGGGTTCCTACACCCTTCTTGGGGTTCCCATACCCTTCTTGGAGTTCCATACTGTCTCTTATCTCTGCAATACTCTTTCTTCAGATACTTGCATGGCTAATTATGTCACCTTTGAATGAGGTCTGCTTAGGAAAAAGATGAAATACAACAATCCTAACTCTTACTGTGCACTTCTCATCTTCCCAGCACCTTTCCTTTTCTTTCCTTTCCCTTCCTCTTCCCCCTTCCCTTCCCTCCCCCTCCCCTCCCCTTCCTTGTCTCTCCCTCTCCCCCTTCCCTCCTCCTCCCCTTTTTCCCTCTCTCCCCCTTCCCTTCCCTCTCCCCTCCCTCCCCCTCTCCCTTCCCTTCCTTTCCCCTTCCCTTCCTTTCCCCTTCCCTTCCCTTCCCTTCCCTTCCCTTCCCTTCCCTTCCCTTCCCTTCCC